>NC_086445.1:200561832-200891833 GCF_028390025.1 Pseudophryne corroboree | reverse complement strand
GGTCTGCCAGCATGTAAAATGGAACTCTGCAAAACATGTTCATTCTTGTAACTTCTGTCGTGTCTCTGTAGTGAACTGTTAGAAAAAGGTATCCCAAAGATAGCCTACTTATTTAATTGTCTTTATGGGATTACAGACGCCCAATTTCTGTCCTTTTATGTGGGAATGATCTTGTTTCCTAGCCATTTATTTTAAGACGCACCTTATACCCCCTCCACCCACTGTCTGTGTGCATGAGATCCAACGCCCATGATTTTTCTCCTAACAAATTACCATTTTGTCTTGCCTGTTTACACCAATGTTGTAATGAGAAAAAAACTATTTATTCAGCTCTTGACTTCTATTCAACTACATCTATTCCTGCAAATACTTCATGGTCCCCATTGCGCAATGCCAGCCTGTACGGCTGTTTGTAGATCTGGTGGTGTCAGGATCTGTTGAACTGTATTAGAGCCATATCTTGGCTAACATTCACCAAGGTTTAGTGGTTGTATGAGGCAGTCATACTGCCAGGTTACCTATCTCCGATTGCTTCAGGACACTACATGCAGAAAATAGTCTGAGTGTGATCTTGGTGCTGTAAATTTGATGTCACCCTAAAAATACGTGAACTCGAGATTTTTTTTACTTATCCCCCAGTTGAGATTAAAATGCATTGCACTGATATTCTGATATTTTAGGTTTATGTATTCATGGCTGGTCTGCTTTGACCTGCGCATCACAGTACGGTAAATGCAACAGAAATAGCTCTTTTTTTTTTTTTAATAGGATCATATTTCCCTTTGATGTGACTGTATGAATTTAAACATCACCGTCCATGCATATCCGTGATCCCTATTTGACAAGCTGTTCGGTGCTTGTGCCACCTTCACCATATGGTGAACAGAACATAAAGGTGGACACAATCTGTTCATGTATAATAGGTCCTATTAGTACAGCACAGCAATGTTTTAGTGTGCAATGGAAGGTAGAATAATGTGAGGTACCAGGCTTAATGGGGTTCCAACTATTGGCCCAAGCTAGAACCCCATATGCAACAACTTCATACTTTATCAACACTGGAGGTACCAGGTGTGTCTCATACGGCCTGACCTTGGTGTAGCTTATGCTTTTTCAACCAGTGTGCCGTGGCACACTAGTGTGCCGCGACCAGTTGCAAGGTGTGCCGCGGAGCCAGAGCAGCTTCCTGCACCTTCAGATTGAACTGTTGGCCCGAGATCTTCTTAGAGGATCAGTCGTGCTCCGGCCATGACCTATGCCTTGAAAACGGTGTGATATCATAGGTCACGGCTGCCACGTCTCACTACCCAGCCAGCCCACCTGCCTGCATACACATCTTCCAGTTCCCGCCTGCATACACAGCTTTCCTTGCCCACCCACATCCACACCTGCCCGACCGCCCGCTGCTCAGTATTCGCAGCACCCCACTATGAATAATCCCCTCCACTAAGGGACAGGGAGGAGGACAGCTGATAATAATATTTGTTATTTTATTTCTGCTGTGGGGAACAATAGGATTTATGTGGGGAGAATAAGAACAATGTGAATAATTCATGTGGGGAGCAATAGGATTTATGTGGGGAACAATATTATTGTTTTTTCTGTGTAGGCCAATGTATGTGTGGATTTTTATTTTTTTTACTGTGAGGGACAATGTGTGTGTTTTTTGTTTTTTTTCTGTGGGGAACTGATGGTGTGCCTTGGCAATTTTAAAATATTGTTTGGTGTGCCGCGAGTCAAAAAAGGTTGAAAATCACTGGTGTAGCTGCTCTCACTGGTGAGGTGTACACCATTTATTCTGTGTGTTTCTGGGATCAGAGACAAACTCTTCTGATTTATCTGGGGGGTAAGTGGGCAGGGTAGTGGCAATGTGTACACTGTGCTGCAATTGGTGGGAGGTGGGTTAATGTGCTGCAAACAGGCCGCATTTCAAGTAATCATTTGTGTAAGGAGGATGTCTGTGTATTTAGCTGGGTATGTGCCAAGGCAGTATCTCTATGCAAGAATCTGCATTACAGTGTTGGCTCTGTCCTTTAGGGTTACTATGAAAAGGGGTTCTTTCTATGCAGTGACAGATCAGACCCTCAGACAGGGAGTGTGGCACTTTGCTGGGATATCATAGCCATGCATCACATTACCAGTGTTATACTGACATGGAGGTGCAGCAGCCTTTTTAGATGCCCCTAACCATTAGCAACTGATTGCACCAGCCCTGGGTTCTCCATGCTGTTTCCTCAGATACTAACTTATACCAGCCTACAATCTCTGCAAGCCTGCTCATATCTCCAGCACACTGGCAAATGCATAAGAAACAACTGTAATACGTCCTTGTTTTATTTCGGCAGATGGCAACAGAAGTTAGTACTAATACTTAACAAATCATATTATATTATTATTAATTGGGGGATATGATTTAAAAAAACAAACAACAAAAGGGTGAGGTTTTAATCCAAAAGATGTTCTTCAAGTAAAATGAATGCTTTTAAGGTAATGTCCGCTTTTAGATGATGTGGTGGGGATGTCAGTATGTATACTTAGTTCCTTCAGCTGTACACAGGCTGCGTCTATTGCTGCCATACCTGATAATGAATACAAGGATTTGAATGCGATTCCATGGGAAGAAGAGGTTTAATATTACATGTAAATCATGAGCTCACTGTTTATTTTTTTCTTTCTCTAACGTCCTAATGGATGCTGGGGACTCCGTAAGGACCATGGGGAATAGACGGGCTCCGCAGGAGACAGGGCACTTTAAGAAAGAATTTGGTGTGCTCTGGCTCCTCCCTCTATGTCCCTCCTCCAGACCTCAGTTTGAATCTGTGCCCGGACGTGCTGGGTGCTGTTTAGTGAGCTCTCCTGAGCTTGCTATAAGAAAGTATTTTGTTAGGTTTTTTATTTTCAGGGAGATCTGCTGGCAACAGACTCCCTGCAGCGTGGGACTGAGGGGAGAGAAGCAGCCCTACTCTCTGAAGATAGGTCCTGCTTCTTAGGCTACTGGACACCATTAGCTCCAGAGGGATCGTACACAGGATCTCACCCTTTGTCGTCCGATCCCGGAGCCGCGCCGTCGTCCCCCTCACAGAGCCGGAAGACAGAAGCTGGGTGAAAGAAGCAAGAAGACTTCAAAATCGGCGGCAGAAGACTCCAGTCTTCAAACTGAGGTAGTGCACAGCACTGCAGCTGTGTGCCATTGCTCCCACACTAAACCCACATACTCCGGTCACTGTAAGGTGCAGGGCGCAGGGGGGGGGGGGGCGCCCTGGGCAGCAATTAGGACCTCTTGGCAAAAGTTGGGCATATATACAGTTGGGCACTGTATATATGCATGAGCCCCCACCATAATTTTACACAGAAACGCGGGACAGAAGCCCGCCGCTGAGGGGGGCGGGGCTTCTTCCTCAGCATTCACCAGCGCCATTTTCTCTCCACAGCTCCGCTGAGAGGAAGCTCCCCAGGCTCTCCCCTGCGGATTCACGGTAGAAGAGGGTAAAAAGAGAGGGGGGGCACATAAATTAGGCGCAAAAACATTATATACAGCAGCTACTGGGTTAACACTAAGTTACTGTGTAATTCCTGGGACATATAGCGCTGGGGTGTGTGCTGGCATACTCTCTCTCTGTCTCTCCAAAGGGCCTTGTGGGGGAACTGTCTTCAAAAAGAGCATCCCCTGTGTGTGTGGTGTGTCGGTACGCTTGTGTCGACATGTTTGACGAGGAATGCTATGCGGAAGCAAATTAATGAGGTGTCTCCGCCGACGGCGCTGACACCTGATTGGATGGATATGTGGAAGGTTTTAAATGATAATGTTAATTCCTTGCATAAAAGGTTGGATAAAGCTGAAACCTTAGGACAGTCGGGGTCTCAGCCCATGCCTGATCCTATGTCGCAGAGGCCGTCAGAGTCTCAGAAGCGCCCACTATCCCAAATTGTTGACACAGATACCGACACGGATTCTGACTCCAGTGTCGACTATGATGATGCAAAGTTACAGCCTAAATTGGCTAAAGCTATACGTTATATGATTATAGCAATGAAGGAGGTGTTGCACATCACAGAGGAAACCCCAGTCCCTGACAAGGGGTGGTATTCATGTGACCGGCGGTCTGCTGACCGACAGTCACATGACCTCCTCCATCGTCCCGAAGGCTCACTATCCCGATGGTCGGCATGCCGACCAACAGGGACTATTTCCACTTGTGGGTGTCCACGATACCCATAGAGTGGGAATAGAACCAGTGGCGACCGCAGGTCGCCACCGAGCTTGCAGCGTGGCGAGCGCAGCGAGCCCGCAAGGAGCTTGCTGCACTCGCCCCTCCCCGCCGGGATCCCGGCGTCGGTATGCTGCCGGGATTCCAGCGTCGGTAAGCTGACCGGCTGTCAGGAGACCGCCAGTCAGCCATACTACACCCCCTGACAAGAGGGTTCATATGTATGGGGAAAAAAGGCAGGTGGTGACCTTTCCCCCTTCACATGAGCTAAATGAGTTATGTGAAAAAGCTTGGGAATCTCCAGATAAAAAACTGCAGATTTCCAAACGGATGCTTATGGCGTATCCTTTCCCGCCAACGGACAGGCTACGCTGGGAATCCTCCCCTAGGGTGGACAAAGCTCTAACACGCTTATCTAAGAAGGTGGCCCTACCGTCACAGGATACGGCCACCCTAAAAGATGCTGCGGATAGAAAGCAAGAGGGTACCCTGAAGTCCATTTATACACATTCAGGTACCTTACTAAGGCCGGCAATTGCGTCGGCCTGGGTGTGTAGTGCTGTAGCAGCATGGACGGATACCTTATCTGAGGATCTGGATACCTTGGACAAGGATACTATATTAATGACCCTGGGGCATATAAAAGACGCTGTCCTATATATGAGAGATGCTCAAAGAGACATTAGCCGACTGGGCTCTAGAATAAATGCAATGTCGATTTCTGCCAGAAGGGTCCTGTGGACTCGGCAATGGACAGGCGATGCCGACTCAAAAAGGCACATGGAGGTTTTACCTTACAAGGGTGAGGAATTGTTTGGGGAGGGTCTCTCGGACCTGGTCTCCACAGCTACTGCTGGAAAGTCAAATTTTTTGCCATATGTTCCCTCACAACCTAAGAAAGTACCGTATTACCAAATGCAGTCCTTTCGTTTACAAAAAGGCAAGATAGTCCGAGGTGCGTCCTTTCTTGCCAGAGACAGGGGCAGAGGAAAGAAGCTGCACAACACAGCTAGTTCCCAGGAACAGAAGTCCTCCCTGGCTTCCACTAAATCCACCGCATGACGCTGGGGCTCCACAGGCGGAGCTAGGCCCGGTGGGGGCGCGTCTCCGAAATTTCAGCCACAAGTGGGTTCACTCCCAGGTGGATCCCTGGGCAATAGAGATTGTGTCTCAGGGATACAAGCTGGAATTCGAGGAGATGCCCCCTCACCGATACCTCAAATTGGCCCTGCCAGCTTCCCCCCCACGAGAGGGAAATAGTGTTAGCTGCAATTCACAAATTGTATCTTCAGCAGGTGGTGGTCAAGGTTCCCCTCCTTCAACAAGGAAAGGGTTATTATTCGACCATGTTTGTGGTACCGAAACCGGACGGTTCGGTCAGACCCATAGGGCTGAAACACACTACACGGTTTTTGCCGGCCGGGAAAAAGCCGGACGGCTTTTTACCGTGCCGGCATTGTAGTTAACAGTGTGAGGGCTAGGGTCCCTTCACACTGCACGGCCCCGGCCCGGCTGCCGGGTTGCAGCCGGGTCTCACCACTGGAGGGTCCGGCGGCCGGGCGGCCGCCGGGCCGTCCTTGGAGCCAGTAAACCATGTGTGTGAAGGGGAGCTTTCACACACAACGGTTTCTTCTGCAGCCGTGTATGATGCTGCGCATGCGCACAGCATCACACACGGCTCAAAGCCGTCCTGTGTGATAGACACTGCCGGTTTCTCCCGGATGGCAAAAAGCCGGACAAAGTTTGTCCGGCTTTTTGCCATCCGGGAAAAACCGGAGTGTGTGTTTCAGCCCATATTGAATTTAAAATCCCTGAACATATACCTAAAAAGGTTCAAGTTCAAGATGGAATCGCTCAGAGCGGTCATCGCAAGCCTGGAAGGGGGGGATTTTTTGGTGTCTCTGGACATAAAGGATGCATACCTTCATGTCCCCATTTATCCACCTCATCAGGCATACCTCAGATTTGTGGTGCAGGATTGTCATTACCAATTCCAGACGTTGCCGTTTGGTCTCTCCAAGGTACCGAGAATATTTACCAAGGTAATGGCGGAAATTATGGTGCTCCTGCGAAAGCAAGGGGTCACAATTATCCCATACTTGGACGATCTCCTCATAAAGGCGAGGTCCAGAGAGCAGTTGCTGATCAGCGTAGCACGCTCTCGGGAAGTGTTACAACAGCACGGCTGGATTCTAAATATTCCGAAGTCGCAGTTGATTCTTACGACTCGTCTGCCCTTCCTGGGCATGATTCTGGACACAGACCAGAAGAGGGTTTATCTCCCGATGGAGAAGGCTCAGGAGCTCATGACACTGGTCAGAGACCTATTAAAACCAAAACAGGTGTCGGTGCATCACTGCACGCGAGTCCTGGGAAAGATGGTGGCATCATACGAGGCCATTCCCTTCGGCAGGTTCCATGCGAGGACCTTTCAATGGGATCTGTTGGACAAGTGGTCCGGATCACATCTTCAGATGCATCGGCTGATCACCCTATCCCCCAGGGCCAGGGTGTCTCTCCTGTGGTGGCTGCAGAGTGCTCACCTTCTCGAGGGCCGCTGATTTGGCATTCAGGACTGGGTCCTGGTGACCACGGATGCAAGCCTCCGAGGGTGGGGGGCAGTCACACAGGGAAGAAATTTCCAAGGTCTGTGGTCAAGTCAGGAGACTTGCCTTCACATCAATATCCTGGAACTAAGGGCCATATACAACGTCCTACGTCAAGCGGAGACCCTGCTTCGCGACCAATCAGTTCTGATTCAGTCAGACAACATCACCGCAGTGGCTCATGTAAACCGCCAAGGCGGCACAAGGAGCAGGGTGGCGATGGCGGAAGCCACCAGAATTATTCGCTGGGCGGAGAATCACGTAAGCGCACTGTCAGCAGTGTTCATTCCGGGAGTGGACAACTGGGAAGCAGACTTCCTCAGCAGGCACGACCTCCACCCGGGAGAGTGGGGACTTCATCAAGAAGTCTTCACGCAGATTGCAAGTCGGTGGGAACTACCACAGGTGGACATGATGGCATCCCGCCTCAACAAAAAGCTACAGAGGTATTGCGCCAGGTCAAGAGACCCTCAGGCGATAGCTGTAGACGCACTAGTGACACCGTGGGTGTTCCAGTCGGTTTATGTGTTTCCTCCTCTTCCTCTCATACCCAAGGTGCTGAGAATCATAAGAAAAAGAGTGAGAACAATACTCATTGTTCCGGATTGGCCAAGAAGGACTTGGTATCCAGATCTGCAAGAAATGCTCCAAGAGGACCCATGGCCTCTGCCTCTAAGACAGGACTTGTTGCAACAGGGGCCCTGTCTGTTCCAAGACTTACCGCGGCTGCGTTTGACGGCATGGCAGTTGAACGCCGGATCTTAGCAGAAAAAGGCATTCTGGATGAAGTGATTCCTACGCTGATAAAGGCTAGGAAGGACGTGACGGCTAAACATTATCACCGTATATGGCTAAAATGTGTTGCTAGGTGTGAGGCCAGGAATGCCTCCACGGAGGAATTCCAGCTGGGCCGTTTCCTTCACTTCCTACAAGCGGGAGTGACTTTGGGCCTAAAATTGGGTTCCATTAAGGTCCAGATTTCGTCCCTGTCTATTTTCTTTCAAAAGGAGTTGGCTTCTCTGCCTGAAGTGCAGACGTTTGTAAAGGGAGTGCTGCATATTCAGCCCCCTTTTGTGCCTCCAGTGGCACCTTGGGATCTAAACGTGGTGTTGAGTTTCCTGAAGTCACACTGGTTTGAACCACTTAAACCGTGGAGTTAAAATATCTCACGTGGAAGGTGGTCATGCTATTAGCCTTGGCTTCGGCTAGGCGTGTGTCAGAATTAGCGGCTTTATCACATAAAAGCCCCTATCTGGTTTTCCATATGGACAGAGCAGAATTGAGGACCCGTCCACAATTTCTGCCTAAGGTTGTGTCATCTTTTCATATGAACCAACCTATTGTGGTGCCTGTGGCTACTTGTGACTTGGAGGATTCCAAGTTACTAGATGTGGTCAGGGCTTTGAAGGTTTATGTAGCCAGAACGGCTAGAGTCAGGAAAACTGAGTCGCTGTTTATCCTGTATGCATCCAACAAGCTGGGTGCTCCTGCTTCAAAGCAAACTATTGCTCGCTGGATCTGTAACACGATTCAGCAGGCTCATTCTGCGGCAGGATTGCCGCTGCCAAAATCAGTAAAAGCCCACTCCACAAGGAAGGTGGGCTCTTCTTGGGCGGCTGCCCGAGGGGTCTCGGCATTACAGCTTTGCCGAGCAGCTACTTGGTCACGTTCAAACACTTTTGCTAAGTTCTACAAGTTTGATACCCTGGCTGAGGAGGACCTTGTGTTTGCTCATTCGGTGCTGCAGAGTCATCCGCACTCTCCCGCCCGTTTGGGAGCTTTGGTATAATCCCCATGGTCCTTACGGAGTCCCCAGCATCCACTAGGACGTTAGAGAAAATAATATTTTACTTACCGGTAAATCTATTTCTCGTAGTCCGTAGTGGATGCTGGGCGCCCGTCCCAAGTGCGGACTTCTTCTGCAAGACTTGTATATAGTTATTGCTTGCATAAGGGTTATGTTATAGTTGCATCAGGGTTTATCTGATGCTCTGTTATTGTTCATACGGTTAACTGGGTAAGTTTATCACAAGTTATACGGTGTGATTGGTGTGGCTGGTATGAGTCTTGCCCTGGATTCCAAAATCCTTTCCTTGTACTCTCAGCTCTTCCGGGCACAGTTTCTCTAACTGAGGTCTGGAGAAGGGACATAGAGGGAGGAGCCAGAGCACACCAGTATCCAAATTCTTTCTTAAAGTGCCTTGTCTCCTGCGGAGCCCGTCTATTCCCCATGGTCCTTACGGAGTCCCCAGCATCTACTACGGACTACCAGAAATAGATTTACCGGTAAGTAAAATCTTATTTTTTGTGTTTCTCTGCTATGGAGTGACACCGTAATGAGTGGACGCCTTGAATCCCACTAACCATTTAGCCAGTAGTATAAGAGTGACAGGGCTGCACTGCTGTACCCGCCGGCTGGGAGCCCTGAAGCCTTTGCAGAGAAACCTTTTGTTGTCAATGGCACATGCCACACTTGTACTCGGCTCAATGTATGTAACTGTGCCAGTCTCTTTTCTATCAGTTTTGCCACAGCATTGTTTAAACAGGGTGCATACTGAATAGCTGGCAATAAAAAATAAGCAACAGGTTCTGCTACACCACATATATCAGCTAATGACTACATACCAAAATAAATCTCCATCAAACATATATACTTCATTCAGGGCCTGATTTAGGGGAGGACGCTATTGCAGCCATGACTGTGTCTTTTTACGCAATGTGACTTAATGCTAATGCGGAGATGACCACTGGGTGTGGCTCAAATTTGCCGCTATGCGTATAAAGTCGCACCATGGAACATTACAGCAGCCCTATGGTTGCTCAGAATGTCTGTCTGGCTTACCGGAGGTAGTGCAGGTGCGTCTTGGCACAGTCGCTGACCACAACTTGCCAGAGTTTAAAAAGCCATTCCCCCACCCCACCCTTCCCTCTTGTTACCTCCCAGTAATGCCCACCGAAATTGCCCCTTTCTGTGACAAAATTCATTCTGCGTCCCCCAGCGGTAACCATCTGGGCTTATGAGCAATGCAACTCACTGGTATTGTGTTTATGGTCACTGTGATATCCTCACAGTCTTAGTGCAAACTCCACTATTCAGGGGGCGAGGTTGAAGTAGCTGAGAGATCACCAGCTGATGACACTGCCTATGTCTAGGAGTTCCCACGGACCGGCGCTTAACCCAGTGCTGCTGGCGAGCGTCCCAAGCCATTTTAACCACAATGGGTTATATTTATTCTTGTGATCTTTTAACATAAAAATGATTAATTATTTTGTTATTGTATAAGGTAAAAGTGTGACAAAGCCGTGAAGGCTTTCAGAAAAAAATAACGAATGCCGGTGCACTCTACAAACATTACTGAATAATAATAATAATACAATTTACAATATACGGCTTATTGCATAACAGTAACCAGTGGAGTTTTATTTCATGTATTGATCAATGCATTTAAGCCTGCAGCCCCCGTCATGGGACCCCACTAAAGTGCAGGTCCCTAACAATCTTGGGGTTTAAGTGTAAGGAGCTGGATACCCCCAAAAAGGACCCCCTCTCCGTTTCAGAGAAAAAGACCTGTTGTGTCAGAGTAACACATTATTTCTCTAGAAAAACTCCAAAACAGGTAATGCCTATGGTCAGGATATGATTATTGAACCTTGTCTAGAATTAAATGCAGGGTTGGGAAAAAAACAGGTTTAAAATTTTTTTTATTTTTTTTTGTTGAAACCATTTTTTCCTGGTTTAACCCAATTTTTTTGCATTAACGTTTTAATGAAGAAACAAAAAAGTAATCCTGTTTGTTATAATACTGTGAAACATTGCTATGTATTAGAAACCTTGATCAACCATGTTTTAATGCTAACATTAACAATCCAAAGTTATTAGGCTTTGATATGATTTATTTGAAATCTTTCAATAGAACCAATTTTAGAGTAAATATAATTTAAACATGCAAAAGTACTTTTCAGAGAAACGCACAAACACAAAAAAAAGGAGTTAAGCATTAGCACTGGATATGTCACTGGCATTAAACATTTTGAATAAAACCACTAGCTTACATGCCTTTTCAGTTCCCAGTCTGTTTCAAAGCTTCTGTTTCAATTCCCAGTCTGTTTCGAAGCTTCGAATGAACTAAACCAAAAGAAGAAAAAATTATTTCTACACTAGCTGAAGATAATTGATCAGTCAGAAGTTGTTCAATAATAGGAAATACATTAGGTTGTGAATTTAAGTAAACATGAAGATTAAACCATGAGTTGTTTTTCTGTGTTTTACCTGTTTAATGTGTTGGTGTTGTAATACTCTTTAAGACTATTAGTTTTAACTGTGTTTTTTTCCTGTCCTATGGGAATGTTGGGGGAAAAGCTTGATGCTAGGCAGATTTAGTACCTCTCTTATCTGATTCACCTCCCTATATCTTTGGTGTGTGTGTGTGTGTGTGTGTATGTGATTTAATGCATTGGTTCAGCTTACTTAGGTGAAGACCACAAGCAACACGAATGTGGAATAATACTAGGGATTCCCTTACAATAGGCTTTTTTAAAGAAGTCAGGGTGTTGTGCCTGTAGGCATAGCATATAAAAAAAAAAAGAGTGTTTAAACGAAGTTGGTTTAAACCAGCCAACCCTGATTAAATGTGTTGGTAATATAGCAGTTGTGCTGCAATAAGTGGAAGCATTTCAATAATGGAGTTTTCCCTGTAAGTGTGCTGCTCAACGTTAAGTATATTTATTTGTACTCGTTGATGTGAAACATTGAGCATATTGTGTAGGTACTTTGGGACACGTTTTCCACTTAATTTAGTAGGATGAGTGAATGTCCATTGCCTGCTCAGTTGAAATAAATGTCAATAGTACAGTGCCATCTAGTGCTAAAATTATGAAGAAAAACGTTAGATCATGCAGTAATACGGGTTGTGTGAATAGTCGCTTAACAAATTCCTTTGGGGAGAAAAAGTGGGAAAGAAAGAACAGTTCAGTTTTAACCAAATCAATAGCATTTCCTTTCTATTTCATTCTGTGATTTTTAGCCATGTAATTATATAATCAGGCAAGTTTGTTTATCTTCATTGCTCTCTGATATAATGCAGAGCTGCTGCCAGAATACAGCTAAAGGCAAGGCATAGAGTGTAGCAGAAGTATGCCAAAGGCACTGGAAAGTAACCCGGGGACACATTTACTGAAGTGCACACTTTCTATTGAGTTTTATCAGCTGTGGGAAAACATGAGCATTGTTAAAGGCTAAGAAATACACACAAAAAACTTGTCGTTTAAAGCTTTTTGATGGCAAGTATATAAGCCTTGCAATTTTATTTACACATCTGGCTCAGTACTCTAGCACCTAGAGATGCCTGGCCAAATGCTAAGTAGCCCTGGGCCTCTCCTCGTACCCCAGTCCAGCAAGTACAATAGTCCTAAGAGTAAAAAAATATATTTTTATGTACCTTGTGGCACTACTAAGTTACCCCTTGCTGAGGCGGCCTGCTTTCTAGTTGGGCAGGCAATTTAGAATAGTGTCCAAAGCTGAGATGTATTGTTTCGACACATCATAACAATATATCGTTTGCATCATATAATGTGTAGCCGCAATCCGTAGTTCGCGGCTCTTGTTCATTGGATTATCCTATTGGATGTTCTGTACATCCTACTAGACAATTCCACAGACGACACAGTGTATTTTACTTGCAGTATGTAATGTTACATACCATTTTAAGACCTATCATGTAGTGTGTACAGTGGCACAATGTATTGTTTCATCAAGTCACAACGCTGCTGGGTCATACATCGTTCTAGTGTGTACCCAGCTTTACGTATAAAAGACCATTCCTGATTGGCGGTCTGTAAAGTTCAACTGTGAAAAATCTTTGCATACGCTTCAGCATTAATTAACAATGTGGGGTAAATTTACTAAGATGGGAGTTATATTTAAGATGGGATGTTGCCCATAGCAACTAATCCCATCTTAAATAGAACTCCCATCTTAGTAAATTTACCCTACTGTCTCTTTAAAACCATTTATACTCCTCTACGGGATCAGTATGAAATACCTACAATCAAAATCCCGACAACAATTGACCGACGGTCAAAATCCCAACAAGGGCAAAATACCAACATTTAAAATGTTGACCGGTAAAAAAGTCAACAAGAGGTTCTCCTTGGTTTTTGGTGTGTATGTTGACATGGACACCGTATAAGTGTGCTGCGTCCCCTCGCATGGCTAACTGCGCTCGCCATGCTTCGGGCACACTATTATATCCCCCCTCCAGGTCCACTGCGATGGTAAAGTATGAACAAGTCGGTTGCATTGAAAAAAAGCATTAAAAACTCATGTCGACTTTTTCATCTGTCAACATTTTAAGTGTCGAGATTTTGACCGTAGGGATTTTGATTGTATGTAAATTGACCGCATCCCTCCTCTATAAACCTATAAGATCATAGGCAGAGCACATGCTAAATCAGGAGGGAATGCTTCATGTGATTAAGTCATTGCAACCCACTTTAGTTAGCATGAGGACCCAGTGGTTAAGATCTCATGCCAGCCTGCTTAGTGCATGTAAGGACAGCTCTTATGCGAGTTGTGTTTCTTCCCGCCAACCATCTGATCAGGCCTAAAAAAGAACAAAGTTCCTCCACCCCTTACTGATAGAGGGGAAGGGGAGCTCTGGTAACAGCCCCTCCTTGCTTTTAAATGCGGCTGCCCTGCGCCATATGTTCGCTTCTGATGATGTCACAGGCATGTAGAATAAAGTTGGTGTCATGTTGCCCCCAAGGGTCCAGGTATTTGTTCACAGAATTAATAATCCTTTCTTTGTACTGTAGGCTATCCTATTACTTTGTTACCAAAATCCATGCCCCAGTTGAAAATAAAGAACGTTCACAATAGATAAAACCAGATGATAAATAATGAAATGATTCATGATTAGGTCGACTTTTGAAAGCCTTAAGAAGCTTTTATTTAGAGCAGGTTGAATCCGTTTAACTGGAAAGGCCCATATAATAAACTCTAGCTGTAAAAATAGAACAGTGATAGTGTAGATAAGAGCAGGCTTAGTCATTCTAGTACTGACGGGAGAAATGTGTGCTGAGCGATCTTAACACAGACCGCTCGGCACACATCTCTCCTCCCGCTCAGCACAGCGCTGAAGTGAGCGACCCGCTAGATTGAGCCTGCATGCAGACTCAATCTAGCACCGGCGATAGCGATGCGTAGCTATCGCTGGTGGCATACACACGGCAGATCCGTGCTTAAAATCTAAGCATTCTAGTCAGATTGCTTAGATTTTAAGCACGGATCTCTTCGTGTGTACCCCCCTTAACACATACTGTATTACCAGGCTACATATACAGGGCCTGATGCATGGTTAGGAGCAATGTGCACCCTGGCAAAACCATGTTGCATTACAGGTGGGGCAGATTTAATGATTAATGTGCACAGAGATTTAGATTTGGGAACGGATTGGAATTGCTTAGTTCTGAATTTCAGTGTAAATGCAAAAATAAGAATTTACTCACCGGTAATTCTATTTCTCGTAGTCCGTAGTGGATGCTGGGAACTCCGTAAGGACCATGGGGAATAGCGGGCTCCGAAGGAGGCTGGGCACTCTAGAAAGAATTATGACTACCTGGTGTGCACTGGCTCCTCCCACTATGACCCTCCTCCAAGCCTCAGTTAGGACACTGTGCCCGGACGAGCTGACATAATAAGGAAGGATTTTGAATCCCGGGTAAGACTCATACCAGCCACACCAATCACACCGTATAACTCGTGATACTATACCCAGTTAACAGTATGAAATATAACTGAGCCTCTCAACAGATGGCTCAACAATAACCCTTAGTTAGGCAATAACTACATACAAGTATTGCAGACAATCCGCACTTGGGATGGGCGCCCAGCATCCGCTACGGACTACGAGAAATAGAATTACCGGTGAGTAAATTCTTATTTTCTCTGACGTCCTAGTGGATGCTGGGAACTCCGTAAGGACCATGGGGATTATACCAAAGCTCCCAAACGGGCGGGAGAGTGCGGGTGACTCTGCAGCACCGAATGAGAGAACTCCAGGTCCTCCTCAGCCAGGGTATCAAATTTGTAAAATTTTGCAAACGTGTTTGCCCCTGACCAAGTAGCAGCTCGGCAAAGTTGTAAAGCCGAGACCCCTCGGGCAGCCGCCCAAGATGAGCCCACCTTCCTTGTGGAATGGGCATTTACAGATTTTGGCTGTGGCAGGCCTGCCACAGAATGTGCAAGCTGAATTGTACTACAAATCCAGCGAGCAATAGTCTGCTTAGAAGCAGGAGCACCCAGCTTGTTGGGTGCATACAAGATAAACAGCGAGTCAGATTTTCTGACTCCAGCCGTCCTGGAAACATATATTTTCAGGGCCCTGACAACGTCTAGCAACTTGGAGTCCTCCAAATCCCTAGTAGCCGCAGGCACCACAATAGGCTGGTTCAGGTGAAACGCTGACACCACCTTAGGGAGAAACTGGGGACGAGTCCTCAATTCTGCCCTATCCATATGGAAAATCAGATAAGGGCTTTTACATGATAAAGCCGCCAATTCTGACACTCGCCTGGCCGAAGCCAAGGCCAATAACATGACCACTTTCCACGTGAGATATTTCAGATCCACGGTTTTTAGTGGCTCAAACCAATGTGATTTTAAGAAAATCAACACCACGTTGAGATCCCAAGGTGCCACAGGAGGCACAAACGGGGGCTGAATATGCAGCACTCCTTTCACAAACGTCTGAACTTCAGGTACTGAAGCTAGTTCTTTTTGAAAGAAAATCGACAGAGCCGAGATCTGTACTTTAATGGAGCCTAGTTTTAGGCCCATATTCACTCCTGCTTGCAGGAAATGCAGAAATCGACCTAGTTGAAATTCCTCTGTTGGGGCCTTTTCGGCCTCGCACCATGCAACATATTTTCGCCATATGCGGTGATAATGATTTGCCGTAACATCTTTCCTGGCTTTAATAAGCGTAGGAATGACTTCTTCCGGAATACCTTTTTCCTTCAGGATCCGGCGTTCAACCGCCATGCCGTCAAACGCAGCCGCGGTAAGTCTTGGAACAGACAGGGCCCCTGCTGTAGCAGGTCTTGTCTGAGCGGCAGAGGCCACGGGTCCTCTGAGATCATCTCTTGAAGTTTCGGGTACCACGCTCGTCTTGGCCAATCCGGAACCACGAGAATTGTGTTTACTCCTCGCCTTCTTATTATTCTCAATACCTTCGGTATGAGAGGCAGAGGAGGGAACACATAAACCGACTGGTACACCCACGGTGTCACTAGAGCGTCCACAGCTATCGCCTGAGGGTCCCTTGACCTGGCGCAATATCTTTTTAACTTTTTGTTGAGGCGGGACGCCATCATGTCCACCTGTGGTTTTTCCCAACGGTTTACCAGCATCTGGAAGACTTCTGGATGAAGTCCCCACTCTCCCGGGTGGAGGTCGTGTCTGCTGAGGAAGTCTGCTTCCCAGTTGTCCACTCCCGGAATGAACACTGCTGACAGTGCTAGTACATAATTCTCCGCCCATCGGAGAATTCTTGTGGCTTCTGCCATTGCCATCCTGCTTCTTGTGCCGCCCTGTCGATTTACATGGGCGACTGCCGTGATGTTGTCTGACTGGATCAGCACTGGCTGGTGTAGGAGCAGGGATTTTGCTTGACTTAGGGCATTGTAAATGGCCCTTAGTTCCAGAATATTTATGTGAAGGGAAGTCTCCTGACTCGACCATAGTCCTTGGAAGTTTCTTCCCCGTGTGACTGCCCCCCAGCCTCGAAGGCTGGCATCCGTGGTCACCAGGACCCAGTCCTGTATGTCGAACCTGCGGCCCTCTAGAAGATGGGCACTCTGCAGCCACCACAGTAGAGACACCCTGGTTCTTGGAGACAGGGTTATTAAGCGATGCATCTGAAGATGCGATCCGGACCATTTGTCCAACAGGTCCCACTGAAAGATTCTGGCATGGAACCTGCCGAAGGGAATTGCTTCGTAAGAAGCTACCATCTTTCCCAGAACCCTCGTGCAGTGATGCACCGATACCTGTTTTGGTTTCAGGAGGTCTCTGACTAGAGATGACAACTCCCTGGCTTTCTCCTCCGGGAGAAACACTTTTTTCTGGACTGTATCCAGAATCATACCCAGGAACAGTAGACGTGTCGTCGGAACCAGCTGTGACTTTGGGATATTTAGAATCCAGCCGTGCTGGTGCAGCACTTCCTGAGATAGTGCTACTCCCACCAACAACTGTTCCTTGGACCTCGCCTTTATTAGGAGATCGTCCAAGTACGGGATAATTAAAACTCCCTTTTTTCGAAGGAGTATCATCATTTCCGCCATAACCTTGGTAAATACCCTCGGTGCCGTGGACAGTCCAAACGGCAGCGTCTGGAATTGGTAATGGCAATCCTGTACCACAAATCTGAGGTACTCCTGGTGAGGATGGTAAATGGGGACATGCAAGTAAGCATCCTTGATGTCCAGGGATACCATGTAATCCCCCTCCTCCAGGCTTGCAATAACCGCCCTGAGCGATTCCATCTTGAACTTGAATTTTTTTATGTATGTGTTCAAGGATTTCAAATTTAGAATGGGTCTCACCGAACCGTCCGGTTTCGGCACCACAAATAGTGTGGAATAGTAACCCCGGCCTTGTTGAAGTAGGGGTACCTTGATTATCACCTGCTGGGAATACAGCTTGTGAATTGCCGCTAGCACCGCCTCCCTGTCCGAGGGAGCAATCGGCAAGGCAGATTTTAGGAACCGGTGGGGTGGAGACGCCTCGAATTCCAGTTTGTACCCTTGAGATACTATTTGAAGGATCCAGGGATCCACCTGTGAGCGAGCCCACTGATCGCTGAAATTCTTGAGGCGGCCCCCCACCGTACCTGGCTCCGCCTGTGGAGCCCCACCGTCATGCGGCGGACTTGGAAGAAGAAGCGGGGGAGGACTTTTGCTCCTGGGAACCTGCTGTTTGTTGCAGCCTTTTTCCCCTACCTCTGCCTCTGGACAGAAAAGACCCGCCTTTTCCACGCTTGTTTTTCTGGGTCCGAAAGGACTGAACCTGATAAAACGGCGCCTTCTTAGGCTGTGAGGGGACATGGGGTAAAAATGCTGACTTCCCAGACGTTGCTGTGGAAACTAGGTCCGAGAGACCATCCCCAAATAATTCCTCACCCTTATAAGGCAAAACTTCCATGTGCCTTTTAGAATCTACATCTCCTGTCCACTGGCGAGTCCATAAGCCTCTCCTAGCAGAAATGGACAATGCACTTACTTTTGATGCCAGCCGGCAGATTTCCCTCTGTGCATCTCTCATATATAAGACTGAGTCTTTGATATGGTCTATGGTTAACAGGATCGTGGCTCTGTCTAGTGTGTCAATATTCTCTGACAGTTTATCTGACCACGCAGCGGCAGCACTGCACATCCATGCTGACGCAATAGCTGGCCTAAGTATAATGCCTGAGTGTGTGTATACAGACTTCAGGATCGCCTCCTGCTTTCTATCAGCAGGTTCCTTGAGGGCGGCCGTATCCGGAGACGGTAGTGCCACCTTTTTAGACAAACGTGTGAGCGCTTTATCCACCCTAGGGGGTGTTTCCCAACGTGACCTATCCTCTGGCGGGAAAGGGAACGCCATTAGTACCTTCTTAGGAATTACCAATTTTTTATAAGGGAAAAGCCACGCTTCTTCACACACTTCATTTAATTCGTCTGATGGGGGAAAAACTACGGGTAGTTTTTTCTCCCCAAACATAATACCCTTTTTAGTGGTACCTGTATTTATATCAGAAATGTGTAACACCTCTTTCATTGCCTCAATCATGCAGTGAATGGCCTTAGTGGGCATCAGGTTAGACTCATCGTCGTCGACACTGGTGTCAGTATCAGTGTCGACATCTGCGTCTGCGGTCTGATGTAGCGGGCGTTTCAGAGCCCCTGATGACCTTTGAGACGCCTGGACAGGCACAAGCTGAGAAGTCGGCTGTCCCACATTTGGCATGTCGTCAAATTTCTTATGTAAAGAGTCTATACGTGCACTCATTTCTTTCCATAAGCACATCCACTCAGGTGTCTGCCCCGCAGGGGGTGACATCCCTCCTAAAGGCATCTGCTCCGTCTCCACCTCATTATCCTCATCAAACATGTCGACACAGCCGTACCGACACACCGCACACACACAGGGAATGCTCTAACAGAGGACAGGACCCACAAAAGCCCTTTGGGGGGACAGAGTGAGAGTATGCCAGCACACACCAGAGCGCTATATAATGCAGGGACTAACTGAGTTATGTCCCCTATAGCTGCTTTTTCTATATAACTGTATATTGCGCCTAAATTTAGTGCCCCCCCCTTTCTTTTTTAACTGCAGGGGAGAGCCAGGGAGCTTCCTTCCAGCGAAGCTGTGAGGGAGAAATGGCGCCAGTGTGCTGAAGGAGATAGTTCCGCCCCTTTTCCGCGGCCTATTCTCCCGCTTTTTTCTGGATTCTGGCAGGGTTATTTACCACATATATAGCCTCTGGGGCTATATATTGTGGTATTTTTGCCAGCCAAGGTGTATTTATTGCTTCTCAGGGCGCCCCCCCCCCCAGCGCCCTTCACCCTCAGTGACCGGAGTGTGAAGTGTGTGTGAGGAGCAATGGCGCACAGCTGCAGTGCTGTGCGCTACCTTGGTGAAGACTGATGTCTTCTGCCACCGCTTTTCCGGACCTCTTCTTGCTACTGGCTCTGTAAGGGGGACGGCGGCGCGGCTCCGGGACCGAACACCAAGGACTGGGCCTGCGGTCGATCCCTCTGGAGCTAATGGTGTCCAGTAGCCTAAGAAGCCCAAGCTGGCTGCAAGCAGGCAGGTTTGCTTCTTCTCCCCTTAGTCCCTCGCTGCAGTGAGCCTGTTGCCAGCAGGTCTCACTGAAAATAAAAAACCTAATTTCTATACTTTCTCTCTAAAGCCCCTAGTGTGCATCCAACCTCGGCCGGGCACAAAATCTAACTGAGGCTTGGAGGAGGGTCATAGTGGGAGGAGCCAGTGCACACCAGGTGACCTAAAGCTTTCTTTAATTGTGCCCAGTCTCCTGCGGAGCCGCTATTCCCCATGGTCCTTACGGAGTTCCCAGCATCCACTAGGACGTCAGAGAAACTGCCCATTATTCTCTACATGCAAAAGCAGCCAGTGATTTCCCTGCTTGCATAGAAAGATTAATGCATTTGCACCCCCTTTCATTGCAGCATGGTATGTTCCAAATTGCTCCTTATATGATTTGTTACGCATGCTCCTTTTACACTGCAAAAAATATCCTGGGTTTTTGCTTGTGAATGAGCAGCAACCCGGGATATTGTGGCTGTGTAAAAATCACCCTGTTGAAATTACCCGGGTCGAGGGACCCGCCATTTCAACCCAGAGTTGAACACTGGTTCAACCCAGTTCGCGGTGCAGTGTAAACGGGTAAGCCGGAGTCGATGCAACCTGGGACCCGTTCACTGCATGGAGAAGAGGCGTCGCTTGGAGTTCATCTTATTGCCGTGTCGGGCCGCCTGTTTGAAAGGACTCTCGCTGAGTCGTACCCTGGAAGGACCCATGCTGGTGCGACTCGGCAATGCAGTATAAAAGTGGTATAACAGACCTACACTCCTATCCATGTACACAATACTTACAGTATCTGATGAAGTGTAGCTGCCCCCTACACACGGACATCAGAACGTTTTTAGGTTGGGGGCGGCAAGATATCTTATTGGCACCCCTAAATCGCTGAAAGTCGCACCCTCAGGCAGCTGCAGTAACCCAGCACATCACCTACCCGGTGTAGGGGTTAACCACTAGTGAATATATTGGCAGCCTGGAGCATATGGCGTTTGCTGGGCATTGTAGTGCGTCTGGTGCAGAATGCACCATCAGGCTGTAAACTCTCTGTGAGGGCAGTAGGGTGTTTGGGCACCTAAGTGGTGGAGGTATAAACTAACGCGCAAATCTTTCAGGCTTTCTGCACTGTCGATAAATCCCTTTCCTCTCTCCTGCAGTCTGCAGGTACAGCAGCTTGGTTTCTCTGCAAAGTGTGTTCAAGTGAACGCCTGTCCCTTTTTTGGTATCCGGTCTCTAGGTCGACCACACTTAGGTTGACAGTCATTAGGTCGACTGCTATTGGTCGACATGCATTAGGTCGACAGGGTTTCTAGGTAGACATGGTCACTAGGTCGCCATGTTCTAGGTTGACATGACAAAAGGTCAACATGAGTTTTTCACAATTTTTTTCTTTCATTTTTTAAACTTTTTCATACTTTACGATCCACGTGGACTAAAATTGGTAACGGTAACCTGTGCCGAGCGCAGCTAGGCACCTTGCCCGAAGCGAGCCATGCGAGGGGACACAATGCACTACTTGGGGTTTCCAGTCTACGAAGAAAACCTCACAAAAAAACCCCAAAAAACTTGTTGACCTTTTGTCATGTCGACCTTGCTCATGTTGATCTAATGCTTGTGTCGACCTATTTTGGGTGTCGACTTAGTTACTGTCAACCAATAGCGGTTGACCTAGACACTGTCGACCTAAGTGTGGTCGACCCTATGAACCACACACCCTTTTTCAGGAGGTGCTAATCAATGCATTTAAGGATGTTGCAAAGGTTCTAGGGCAGGCATGGCCAACCTGTGGCTTTCCCTACTGTTGTGAAACTACAAGTCCCATCATGCCCTGCCACAGTTTTAGCATTCCCTAATAGCAAAACTGTGGCAGGGCATGCTGGGACTTGTAGTTTCATAACAACTGGAGAGCCACAGGTTGGGCATGCCTGCTCTAGGGAATCTAACTGGAGCCATAATGTGTAACAGGGTCCAGGCAGCCCTTAGTGCACAGTAGCGCCTGTTGCAGGATGGATCTGCTGTGAGAGCCTTGGCAGGTCATAGTACCCGCCAGCTCTGCACTATATGACTGAGGCAGTCCAGAGCGCCAACCGCATTGACTGGCGCCTCTCAAATGTTGTTGTTGTTGTTGTTGTGGGGTTTTTTTTGTGTTTTTTTTTTTGCCACCTTTTTTTTTCTTCAGACACCAATGCCTATACGGGAGGCACTCAATTTTCCATCTGTTGGGATCCCAGCTGTCAGGATACCGACGCCAGGATCCAGACACCCGCTGAAATACCGGCGGTTGCCACAGGGTTATATTCCCTACTCGGGTGGTGGTCCATACAACCACCCGAGGGGGAATATAACCCTGTAGCAACCAAAGGTCACCACCAGGCCCGAAGCGAGGAGACACGCTGCGCTCGCCGCTGGTATCCCGGCTGTCTGGATCCTGGCATAGGTTTCCTGATCCTGATCATCAGGATCCCAAGAGCCGGGATATCAGACTGAAGCCGCCTATACACACCATAAAGGTAATTTGGTGCAATACCTGTGGCTCTGCAAACTTAGCTATAGGATGTCATTCACATTGGCTTCACTTTCAGTGTCCATGGAAGAACAGACCAGTTATTAGTTAATTTTAGTTTATATCTCATAGGAAAACAGTCTTTCTCTACAACTTGCATTCTCCTTTGTTTCTTAGTGTATATAATATGATGTCCAATCATCATCATGGCACTTCCTAATCTAAAAATGTTAGGTTAAAACAAGGCAGTGTTGTGGCAGCTGTGAAATCTTATAGAACCTAGAAGTGACCCCTAACCTAGAACATATTGTGTTCTGCACTACTCTCCATGGAGTGGGGAAGATCTCACCGATACTTGTTAGTCTCATAGATATTCCGCCAGAGTACCTACGGTGCTGTAACGTAGGAGGGAAGCTACATGGTACTATAAAGTAGGAGTGAGAGAGTTTTTAAGCATTTCAAATATACAAAGCTGCAAACAAGACTTAATGAATGTAGTTGTGACCTCCCTCGTCGCTGCTGCACTCACGCCTAGTCATGAGTGCATTTACTAACGCTGTGCGTCTTTTTTTTCCCCTCCAAAAATGTGCGTTATTCACATAGCGATGTGAATAAAATGCATTTTTGGCAGAAAAAAAAAAGACACCTGACATCAGCAGAACTGCCAGCTCACTCACTCACTTCAAGCATCTCGCGGTGCATGACGTATTGAGGCTAGACTCAGAGGTGCACGTAGTGTTGATGCCACACAGCAGCTGTCAGTGTACAGAGTACTACAGCACACGCATCCCGATCATTACCTCTCTGACGCAGACTGAAATTACAGAGAGAGATATGCAATTTTGGTGGGCGTTTCAGAAAGGTAAGAGGGTGGTGGCTAGCCTTCCGTGGATCTGGCACGCTCAGTGACCTGCGTGCATGACATTGCGCCTCTGCAGGGCTGGGGCAGTCTCCGATGGTGCGTCTTAATACACACAGTGACGGATTAGCACCACAGCTGGTGAACTTCTCAGTAGGAAGACAATCGGCTGCTACATTAGCATAAAGACACAGTAGCAGCTGTGGCAAAAGATGCAATCGCAGCTATATGCAATTATTGTTAAGCAATATGCTTAGTAATTCACAAGCCACAGCATACAATATTGTAAAACGAAAAGGCCTTGTTCTTTTAAAATGCTCCGTTGTAGTGTGACCCTAATAAATAGAGCGCGTGGCTCCGTTCAGTTACTTTTTTAGGTGTGATTAAAGCATTCATTGCGCATATATGGATAAAGCACGGATATGCAGCTCCACAGGATAGATACCATCAGTCCACATTACAATAAAGTGTACTCTGGGTACTCTACAGTAGCTTCACTAAAGCTAGATGAAAGATCAATCCCAAGTGTTGAGCCATCCTGAAATTCCTGTGTCACCCGTAAACTCTCCAGATACATTCTGCACCCCAGCCGTGTAGAAAACAGGATATTTAAAAGCACTTCACCTCGTTTTATTTTTAGATTGTCATTTCCTTTTTAACGCACCAACATTTTGGTTCTCACTGGAGAACTGAAAGCAGCTATTTGCTGACAATATGAAATTGCATAAACGTGAACAGATGTATATCAAATGTCATGGCTTAAAAAAAGCTCCAGTCTGCATACACTTACACAAAGCTTAATAATAATTCCGCTCAAAACACCATTCACAAATGTTCTACCATGTCAGTAGTACAGTGTAAGGTGTGCAGTTGTCTTTCACGCTGGATAGGTTATGCATTTAATATTACAGCATGCTCCCCCTGATGACAATGTAAGATTAATGCATGCCAGGCACACTGATACAGTATATAATAGAAGTGTCTGAAGATTTTTCACATCTTTGCAGCAGTAACATGCAAGACACAAATGTTCTGCCTCATTTGATATAATACATTTTATTTCACATCTCTTCATATGATAACAGGATCAGTATGATTTACCGACGGTTGGGATGCCGGCCGTCAGTATACAGACAGCGGCATCCCAGCTGTCAGCATGCCGGCAATGGGGCGAGCGCAGAGTCGCTGCTCTCACCACGCTGCGGGCTCTGTGGCTTTCTGCACTCACCACAGGTTCTATTCCCACTCTATGGGTGTCGTGGATATCCACGAGTGGGAACAGCCCCTGTAAGCTGAGATTCTGGCTGTCTGCATTGTCAGCAGTTGGGATTCCGGCGTCTATCCTGACTGCCTGGATCCAGACTGCCGGCAATTTAAATGCATCCCAATGTTAACGTATGTTAGAAATGCATCTTAAATGGAGAATAGTAATGCAAGTGTGTACCTATCCTAAAATAGATCTTACAGGGCTTATTCACACATAGATGCTAGGACAATGGGTAAAACATATTACTTAAGGGTACAGATCTGTCCTCCTACATCCTTGCTGCAGTCACGTTAAACAGCCCTTTTAGTCATGCCGTAGCGTGACTCAGTAGCACCGAGCGTCTTTATATGCAAAAAGAATTTCTGTTTAAAAGCTTCTAATTCATATTGCTGATTAAAATGGTATGCAGCATACCTATATTCTGTGTGCGTCTGCTTCTGCATCCGAAATGCTACATCACATTGTGTTCTTGGAAATCACTGTAACATAGTATTTCGTATGCAGATACAGCCACCGTCTCTCACACAGAATATAGGCATGCCACATATCATTTTAATAAGCAGAAGTTGCTTATGCGTCTTATTTGCATAGCGTAAAAAAAGATGCCCAATGTTAGCAGAGCTGCCCGGGAGCTGCTGGCTGACTCATGCCAGGCATCTTTTGCTGCATGGCGTATTGAGGCAAGATGTATGAGGACACATCTATAGCAACATTAATAAGCCTATGGTAAATGCTTGTAAAGCCCTATCCAACACGGGTCAGTCAGTGTACGTTGCTAAATACTGTGTACTTTGCTCTTGTACTGAGCCACATATAATGTTACAACTATGTAACATTAACAGGATGTGTTCTCCGCAAGCATATGTGTATTCATTTTTACATTAATGTCACAATTTTGTTATATGATGTTCATATAATGTTAACATGTTAGAAATGCATCTTAAATGGAGGATAATACCGCCGTGAACGTGGGGGGTGGTCGGTGCGTGGCTTACTCTTTACTTGGGCCTGTGCCTGTTGGAGGGGCCCGGGTTCCCCCACTTCACCCCCTCCCCGTTGTAGGCAGTGGGAAAAGCGAGGACACTGCTGCAGCAGCAGCCTCTCCCCAGCCCAGCACACACGCCTGCTGTGTGCTGCGCTGGGGAGAGAGGCAGAAGCAGTGGGTGTGGTATTGAAAGTCGACAGTAACTAAGTCGACAATGTCTAGGTCGACCACTATTGGTCGACAGTAACTAGGTCGACAGGGTGTCTAGGTCGACAGGGTCTTTAGGTCGACATGTTCTAGGTCGACCGGTCAAAAGGTCGACATGAGTTTTTAATGTTATTTTGGTGTTGTTTTCTTTGTAGAGTGACCGGGAACCCCAATTAGTGCACTGCGTCCCCTCGCATGGCTCGCTTCGCTCGCCATGCTTCGGGCATGGTGCCTTCGCTCCACTACCGCTTCGCTCGGCACAGATTACCGTTCCAATCGTAGTCCACGTGGATCGTTAAGTATGAAAAGGTTCAAAAAAAGAAAAAAATTGTGCAAAACTCATGTCAACCTTTTGACCTGTCGACCTAGAACATGTCGACCTAAAGACCCTGTCGACCTAGACACCCTGTCGACCTAGTTACTGTCGACCAATAGTGGTCGACCTACACATTGTCGACCTGGTTACTGTCGACTTTCAGTCCGGATCCCGAAGCAGTACCCTCTCTCCCCGCATGATTGGGAGGGGGAAGGGAGCGATCGTCCCCTTCGCTCCCTGCTACTCACCCGGTGCCCCACCTGTGCAGCACGTGCCCACTTTGTGGCCGCACATAATCTTTTTTTTTTTTAATTTCCTAAGTGAGGGGCCTGGTATATGGTACCACTATCTTATATAAAAGAGATCTATTCTCCTCAAACTTTGTGTTCATTTTTATATTAATGTCACAATTTATCAATATGTTGGTAATTGTAGTATCAATAAAGGATTCTAATACTAATACAGGTCATATCTTCCCGTACTTGCGTGGGTTTCCTCCAGGTACTCCGGTTTCCTTCCACAATCCAAAAATATACTGGTAGGTTAATTGGCTCCCAACAAAATTAACCCTAGCATGAATGTGTGTACATGTGATAGGGAATATAGATTGTAAGCTCTACTGGGGCAGGGACTGATTTGAATGGCCAAATATTCTCTCTGTAAAGCGCTGCGGAATATGTGTGCGTTATGTAAAAAATAACTGGTAATATTCTAAAAAGTGTGTTTTATTTTTGTATGTGTTTTATTTTTCTCTTTTAAATGTAGCATACCACTCAAAATTGTTTGGATACCTTTGCCATATTTAAACAGGCTTGTAGTGTCAGAATTGTGTAATCAGCTGAGATAGCTGCACTGTTCCCTGTGATCCATGTTTAGCCAACCTATGCTCGGTAGAAGTGTTGGAACTATAAATCCCAGCTTGCTCTGCTAGACCATATCTTCTTTTTGATTGATGCCCTGGGGTGCAATCCACATTTACATATGATAGGGTGAGGTAAATATATAAAAAGGTTGTACATTCTTCCACTGTGAAAAATTATTGGTCTTCTCAAGAGTCATTAATCAATTCTATTTTGGGAGCATCAGGCTGACAAGAAAGCAGGTTGTAAGTAACCATATGAATCTTCTCCGAAACAAAGTGTCTGGCAGTACAACTAGTATAATCTGTCACTTCTATTTTTGGTGATATTATTTTCTTCATTATAATAGATATTTTGCTCTGCAGCTACTAAAATAAATGCCATAGAGACACCATTGTCCTACAGTACCATGTGGGAGGTCATTTAAATAAAGGTGGAGGGTATACTCTAGAGTCAGGATGTAACAGTTGTATGAAAATTCTAAGTAATATCCAACAGGACAGCTTCGCCCATATGTGGGTGTGTTATTGTTAGGTAAATTGCACAGCTGGCTGGCTTTTGGGACTGGGGTAATAGTAAACAATATAATTGATCTGAGAGGTAAACACGTTATGTGAAGTGCTTGTCATTCAGTAAGGAAAGTCCCTCAAACTCATACTTAAGAGAACTTGGTACTCGTAGTTTTATGCTATATGCAAATGTCCTTGTCAGTAGCTGCAACTCTGCCTCTTTCCTCACATTCTATAAGATATCAGGCTAGCAAACCACAATGGAGAGACCTAAGAGGCCTGGTGAGTTACTCTATTTGTATAAGATCCTAATGTGTTACAGATAGGCCCTCTGTCTCTGTATGTGACCTAGGGGCCAGCTCTGCAGGGATGTTGTAAAGCATTGTAAATGTTTCATGAGGGGGAACAGCACAATGGGCAGTTAGCTCAGGTTGTAGCCGGATTGGTGACCTATGGACCTATAAGACAGAAAATAGGAGAACCTTGAGTAAATAAGCATGTAGTCACACATGTACATTTATTTGGGCTATGTCACTATCACTGCTTAAAAACAGAATATTACACAGTAATCTGAAATATCAGATGATAAACTTGTGACGATATTGGGGGTGCCTTTTATTCCAGCCTGTTCACTTTAATTTTGCTAAGGAACCAAATTGGATTGGATTAGAATAATGTCTAATATTACCTGTAGTAATACGTAGTTTTGTTTTGTTTTGCAGTGGACTTGACTGTTCCATCTAGTACAGTCCTGACACAACCAAGCCCTATGGAGTTTCACCTAATTCAGCGCCTTAACCAGCGGTCGGACACTGCACTCCTCAACATGAAACCGACCCAGCAAGCGATCTTCCCTACCATCACTCCGCAACAGCACGTGGAGCACAAGATTAGGGTATGTTTCACTGCATTATACCTCTCTGGATTTTCTGAGTATTTTCCTATAAAAACAGATTACTGAAGTCTGACGATACAAACCAATTTATCAGTGTAGGTGTTGGGATGGTTAATGAAAAGAATGCAGCCAAATCATTCTACACAACATTAAACTTTGACTGTAACATGTCCGTTTCCTATTTTATTACACGCCCCATATTACAGTGACCATGCCATTTACACACCGAGCACAGGACTGACAATGTGCTCTATAGATATGAAATAAGCACAGGGATTGTAAGATGCCTGGAGTGTTCATTTGTAGTCTGGGGTCTCTTATACTGATTCTCAATCTTTGTTTTGCAGTTGAACATGGAATGTCGAAATGCAGCCCATGAACGCCAAGAGCAAAGCCTGAGGCAGCTGGTCAACAAGGATAAAAGCAAATGCAGTATGCAAACTTTGTGTATTATTTACATCCAAAGCTACTGTAGTAGTCACTGTTCCTGAATTTCTTCTGAGAAGTGGCATGAGGGAGGAGACACAGCCTGTCCCAATCAGAAGTGGCGCACATTACTAGATGTTAAAGTGAACTAAACCTCACTTACTATGTGCTCTTACTGGTTTTTACTTTTTTCTTTTTTCCATCTGTCTGAGATTCTGCACTCGTACACGTGTCTCCTCCCTAAACATGTACTCTCCCCTGGTGCCTATAGACCAGTATCTGGTTCCACCATAAAATTTGCAACTTTAGGCAGATAACTTGGTGGTGCTACATCATAAAGTTACTGTAACATGATCAGGGCTGATGTTAGGCCGGATAAAAGGCGCAACTCTGTTTACCTGCAGGAGTTGGGTGCATACAGTAGAACCAACGCTGATGTATGATTGCCCTCCAAGCTGTTGGATAAAGTATTCCAGCCCTGTATTTATTTTGGTGTAATACTGATAGTGTAGTGCGAGTTAGTAATTATGGTTACCGGAAGGAAGTAATGTTTGTAACTATTCAGCAGCTTGTGGGTCACTTATCACTATACAGTATATGTATGTAAAGTATATTGGTCACTGGATTCACTAAAACTAGTGATATTACAAAGGTATTTAGCACTAAGTGTACAGGTGACAGGCACATTCTATTGGGACATTATAATTGGTGTAGCGGCACATGTTGGTAAAAAGTACATAAAAGGGTTTTGTTCACCTTTTAAGATGTAATCATATTATGTATGTAATGACCATAAATTAGCATGTTATAAAACAGTATGTTTTGTGATCTTGAAGAATGATGCATCTCCACAACATTGAGCCACAAAGTTGTCTTTGGCAATGGAAGATCAGTTAATGATGGCCACCCTACAGTGTTCATTATAATGTATAAAATAAAAAACTCCGCCATTTGGTATTAATCTTGTTTAATCAAATTCATTCTCTTAAGTGGCAAACATACTTAATTGTGGAACAAATACGTTTTTCTCTTGGAACAATTGCATGGTAGTTGAATGCAGTACAATAGCGCCCTCTACTGCCTGTTGTGTTTATCAGACTGTTTCCTCAGAACACGTTTATGAGAAACAGTTGGAATTATCCAGTGACGTGCGGTGGGGTGAGGCAGGTGAGGCAGAGCCTTTCCTGTCATACTTACGTTTAAACCAGAGTTTTGACTGTATAAAGTATTTGAAAAATACTAATAATTTGTTTGAAATATCTTCTTTCCATTATTCTAATAATTTTTATAGCCCAAACTCTGCAGTAAAAAGTCTATGGCAGGTGAGGCAGTGCCTCACCTGGCTAACTTTTCCGCACATCTCTGATCAAAACTCACCAAATTTCCAGGAGTTTATACTGCTGCACCTGTGTATAATGCCCAGATGTACCTTTTGGCTCATATATTGCATGGAATTCTGGTTCTGGTGCTAGACAGTACCTCCTGAGCCATTTAGCTCACTGCACGTCCCTGGAATTATCAGTAATTGGCATTTGTCATTTATTTCCCACTTATAGGTTCACAGACATTTCTACGATTTTCTAGTTTGATAGTAAGGGTCTGTACTGTTTAACACGGGAAAAACCTTGTCTGCTTGCCACTGTTAATCTCCCCAATGTAGGTCAGCTTAGATCTTTGCTGTAGACATGTGCAGACCTAACTTATCCTTGTATTTTCAATCATTTGAAAACCAATCTAAAAAAAACTGTAAACAAAATATAATTAATATATAAGTACATTGTGTTATAGCTCAGTGCTTCCCAAACTTTTTTTAATCACAGAGCCCTACAGCATCAGAATTTTTTTCACGTCACACCTAGGTCAGAAGATTCTTATTGAGAAATTTAGAAAGAAATATTAAATTAAGTGAAATGTGTTTATATGTCATTCTTGGGTTGAGTTGTGTGGAGAGGGACAGGACTTGCTTCTGTTTGTCCACATATTTTATGATTGGCAGCCACCAGCACTGGTTTTGCCTATTACATTGACCATAAATAGTTTGAATTGGTCCTGGACCACCAATCCAAGACCCCCCTGCAAGTGTCCTGATGCACCCTGGGGTGCCTCAGGACACATTTTTAGAACCACTGTGATACCCTATTAATAGGCAAATAGTCTTTGAATGTGACTGTATCCCTTCCTCTACAGATATAATATATACACACAATCAGAACACACTCACTCAGCTATTTGTTGTATGTTTCATATGTCACTATTATACATGACGATACTTTGTGGTTCTAGGTGCCAATGCCAGCCCAGCAGTCAAACAGAAACTGTTGGAGATGATCCGGAGCAAGCAGCAAGTAGCTCCAGACCGCAATAGTGCCACCAATCACAGCAGCCCAGCCATGCCTTACAGGTAACTACTTCTGAACACCTTGGACCTGATTCAGGTCCCAACGGATTAGTGGTGCATGCAGAAAAGTACCAATGTTTGGTATTTTGCACATGTGCCGAACTTATACTGCGCATATGCGATACGGGTCTGCACTGGCGGGCACAGATTGGAATCAGACTGTTAGTGAGTGAAAGTCTGATGCTGTTTGTGTGGAAGGAGCAGCGGTGACCTCAATTTCTCAAAACAGATGCGTGCTGCTGCCATTGTGGGGGAGTGACGAGGCCAGGATCTCGTTGGAAGATTTCCTGGCCTCTTTGTTGCATCTGCGGAGGCCAGCTTGCGTGACCCCATGGGTCACACAGCCGCCAATGGTGTGGCAGAAGAGGTGATGCATCGTATCACTAATGCATGTAGGAGGTATTTCGCCTCCTGCTGCATTAACATATAAGTGCTATCGCTGCTGCATCCATGGGAGTAGCAATTCCAATCACATCTGAATCTGTCCCCTTGCTACTACCTATCCATCCAGACTTCACGTCCTACTCCCGACACATTATGATGAGACATCGAAAATGACTTGAGGCTGAGAGTCCATAGCTTCGGAGGAACAAGTCTGCATAGTCCTCTCAGCTACATGGAAGATTGGTATACTGAAATACACCCTCTATGCTGCATGATCACAGTTTGATGTGATTCTTGACTTGAGGCAGGTCATTATGATGGAGGAAGGCTGTGTTTATTTTTGTACCTTTCATTATATATCTGCTGCTATGGGAATTTTACTTTCATAGCAAATTTAATTTCTTCCTGAGCCATGCATAATACTACCTGTAAATAAAGTGGGCTGGACTTTTTGAAAATCTATGTATTATTTCTTTCAGGCCTTCCGAACTGACGGAATCAGAACCTCATCCACCTCCTATGCCTACTAATTTCATTCCTCGAGCTGCTTCCAGCAGCTGTAACCCATCAGAGCATTTTCCTCTACGGAGAACAGGTAATTCTATCATGTTTGGAATCCTAGTTGCCATTGATATCTAGTGTATTGATAGACTAAGGGGGATATCCTATTAGCAGTGGTAATTTACCGCTACTAATGGATTCCCCCGGTGCTTTCCTATTAGTCCCGATGCCAGTGCGTACTTCCCCTGATGCTGGCATTTATCAGAGATTATATTTCTGTGGCCTCGGACACTTGAAGCATAATCTGAGATAAGCAGCCTTTCAGAGACGAGATAACACATGGGACCAGGGAATTTATCCTGCATCCCTGTGTTATCGCCCTCAGACAAGAATTATTTTGTCCAGAAGAAACGTGCTTTAATAGGATAGCCCAACAATCGCCATTGGGGTAAAATCACAAAAAAGCCTTTTTTTCTTTTTTTTTCCGACCGAAAAAATGATTGGGGCTAATAGGATACCCCTCTAAGTATTCATTCAGCCTGTATAATTACTGCCTTTGCTGGGTGTAGTTGATGGGTTCATATTAAAAAAACATACGGTTCATTACAAAATGGTTCTGCAGCCATTATCAGCCAATCAGATGTTAGGTTTGCACTTTCTATGTGTCAGTGTTGGTTTTTAGTCCGTGTATATGTTTGTTTGGTTATAGGGGTGACAACTAGTTTACGATATTGGGCAATGGCCATTGAAAGTCAGGTTTTATGTGTAATTAAAAGTATATTTGCTATTCAGATAACACCCCTGATTGGTTGTGGCTGTGATAGTTCACTGCAGATTTGTGCATTGTATTTGACATTACTAATTAAATCTTAAACATTGTTATATATTGATAATAATCTAGGACTACAAACTAGAATGCCCCTCACCCCTGGACATTCTGGGAAGGTGAAGTACGGTAATCATTTAACCACTTAGGGCCCTATTAAGAGTGGCATGCAAGATTTGTAGCAACTGCAACAGAGCCTACATGCGCAACTTAGAGCAGTTACGTATAATTCAGAGTCATATGGTTCTGGCTGTATCTCCGTGACGGAGCATTTGCACTTGCAAAGTGTTCCGGGGGAAGAAGCAGAATTGTCAGTTCAGAGGTGAGCGTATGCAGAGTTCTGTCTGGCTTCAGATAGATCTCTTGCACCAAACTGCGTGCTGATGATGGAGGAGGTGCAGTCACAGAGTTTCAGTATAAAAGCGGAGATCTGCATTGTTTTCTGAACATGGAAAGTAAGCACAATTGTCCGCTGTAAGGGCCTAATTAGACCGTATTGTAGCAGCAAATTTGTTAGCTAATGGGCAAAACTGTGTGCACTGCAGGTGGGGCAGATATAACATGTGCAGAGAGAGTTAAGGTGGGTACTCACGGAGCGATCGCTGCTTAAAATCTAAGCAATCTGACTAGATTGCTTAGATTTTAAGCCTGATCGCTCCGTGTGTACCCCCTACAGCGATAGCGATGCGCAGCCCCACGCATCACTATCGCTGGTGCTAGATTGTACTGCCGTGCAGGCCAATCTAGCGGGTCGCTCATTTCACCTGCTGGGTGAAATGAGCGCCCACCTCGTCTCCCCCCGCACGCTCAGCACACATCGCGATGTGCTGAGCGGCAGGAGAGATGTGTGCTGAGCAGTTCGCTCAGCACACATCTCTCCCGCATCGGCCAGTGAGTACTGGCCTTTAGATTTGGGTGGGATGTGTTCAAATTGAAATCTATATTGCAATGTAAAAATAAAGCAGCCAGTATTTACCCTGCACAGAAACAAAATAACCCACCCAAATCTAACTCTCTCTGCACATGTTATATCTGTCCCCCCTGCAGTGCACATGGTTTTGCCCATTAGCTAACAAATTTGCTCAGGTCTGAATTAGGCCCTGAGTGCAACTCGGAATCAGTCCTTAATGAGCAGTGATTTTTGGGAATATCACAAAATGTATCACTTTGTATTACAAATCGGGATCCGGTCTCTAGGTCGGCCACCATTGGTCGACAGTGAGTAGGTCGACATGGTTTCTAGGTCGACATGTACTAGGTCGACATGACAGAAGGTCGACATGAATTTTTCACATTTAATTTTCCATATTTTGAACTTTTTCATACTTTACGATCCTTGTGGACTACAATTGGGAACGGTAACCCAAAGCGAGCCATGCAAGGGGATACGGTGCACTGACTGGGGTTCCCCATCACTCTACGAAGAAAACGACACATTTTTTTAAAAAAACCTCATGTCGACCTTATTTCATGTCGACCTAGTAGATGTCGACCTAGAGTCCCTGTTGACCTAGAAGCCGCGTCAACCTACTTACTGTCGGCCTAGAGTGGTCGACCTAGACACTGTCGACCTAAGTCTATTCTATCTAACATACCACACCCTTACAAATCATGAATAGATCATATTTTGTGGAATGAACATAGCATTAATACTTTCCTATCAGAAGACACTACCTTACAATAGGGAAACTTCTGAGCCTGGGGTGTCTTCACCTCATATGCCCAACGGCAGGGTTCTCCACTGTGTGACTTGTGTGGTGGCTGCAGGCCTTTAAGGCAGTGTTATGGTTTCTGACTTGCTTGGTATCACTGATCCATGAGTTAGCTGAATTACGTGATTTTCTAGTATTCAGCCCTGACAAATATTCCTAGTCCCCCGTAGAAGCATGAGGATATATCCCCAGCAGTACATCTGTGACCGGTATTTTTACTCTGCACATGTGTGCGCTCACATATTCTGTTCTGGTACTCTGTAACGGCCTAGGCCTATACCAGTCCAGAACGTGGTGAAGTTGCATGTGAGCTATTAATGTATAGAACTGTGCACTTAATTTCCCTGCAGCCTCTGAGCCAAACTTGAAGTGGCCTTGCAGACCCAAGAAATCTGGGGAGAGGAGGAAGAACCCACTCATGCGCAAGGAAAGCGCTCCACCTGCAGTTAGAAGAAGACCCCCAGAGACACAGGGTGGGTGATTGTCACACGAGGGGGAGGAAACATTTCCAGAAGTAGGGTAACACCATTTTCACTGTCATTAGTTTAGTTTTCGGCATTTCTAGCACATAGGGCAGTGGTACCCAAACCTCGTGGCACCCTAACAGTCCAGGTTTTAAGGATATCCATGTTTGTTCAGAGATGGTATAATCAACCTGACTGAGTTATTAATGAAACCACCTGTGCTTTTGCATGAATATCTTTTACAACCTGGACTGCTAGAATGCCATGAGGACCGTGTTTTGGGGACCCCTGACATAAAGGATAATAGAGCATAGGTGTACCATTTGTAGACTGGTATATCCTATCAGACCTATCTGGCCTTTCTATACATAGGGGGAGACTTATCAAACCTTTTAAAAAGGACAAGTGGGGGTATTGCCCATAGCATCCAATTAGATTCTAGCTATCTTTTTACAGCATGTACTAGACAAATGATGGCTAGAATCTTATTGGTTGCTATAAGTAACACATCCACTTGTCATCTTTCAAACATTTGATAACTTCCCCCCCATAATGTTAAACGCACAGGAATGTTGTGTTTTTTCTTTTTTAACTCTCCTGCGATGATGATGATCAGAGAATCCAGCAGGTGACAAAGGGCATAATATATTGCAACAGAGCTCTTACTAGTTTATCCTACTAAAATGATATAACTTTTTTATTTTATTGATGTAATCCGCTACCAGTATGATCTAGCTCATGGAAAAATGCTGGAAATTTTGGCTTTAAATATTTGTAAAATTGCCCAGTTGCAGGAACTAGATGATCTGCCAGATACACTGAAAGAATGGTGTTTTAACCTTTTAGGCATCACAAGTCTTGTTTTCTTACCTTACAGACTCGTCCCCAAGTAGTAGCAGCACTCCTGTCTCTGGTTGCAGCTCCCCAAATGACAGTCTGCCAGCTGAAAATGGAAGCCTGTCCTCCCTGCCCGGCGCTTCCTCAGAGGTAAGAGGGTCATCAGCATCTCCTAGACAAACAACGTAGACTGTGGTTTCTTTTATTATGGCCAGATGAATTGATTTGGGCAGTAAATGTCCTGCCTATTTTTACACCAGAAAATCCTGAAATCATGACTTGTTTATGTCTTCCTTGGGTTTAAATCTCTACTCTTAAAGCAAGAGTAATAGCAGTCCACATATTCTGTTGTAATGTTTTGTTAACATTAAATGGGTCAGTTCTAACAGGTAGTTTTAACATGTTTTAATAATATTCTTTGATCACATAACTGTACTGTACATAACTTCTCTGACAGCATACGTTACCCTGTACTTTCCTATATATGAAGGGACTTTGGTGTCTATTTACTATGCATTGGAGAGAGATAAAGTACCAGCCAATCAGCTAGTAACTGCCATGTTACAGACTGTTTCAAAAAATGACAGAAGCTGGTTGGTTGGTAGTTTCTTTCTCCACTTTATCGCTCTCCATGGCTTAGTAAATAGACCCCTTAATGTACCTTCTCTGTCTGATAGTGAGATGTTTTGCTGCACCATGCCTTTATCCTTAAGACAGATCGGTTATGCTTGTTGTTCTAAATCCTTCCATCTCTATCTGTGAGGTTTGTTGCTATACCATCCCTCTCCATCTGTGAGGCTTGTTGCTATACCATCCCTCTCCATCTGTGAGGCTTGTTGCTATACCATCCCTCTCCATCTGTGAGGCTTGTTGCTATACCATCCCTCTCCATCTGTGAGGCTTGTTGCTATACCATCCCTCTCCATCTGTGAGGCTTGTTGCTATACCATCCCTCTCCATCTGTGAGGCTTGTTGCTATACCATCCCTCTCCATCTGTGAGGCTTGTTGCTATACCATCCCTCTCTGTCTGTGAGGCTTGTTGCTATACCATCCGTCTCCGTCTGTGAGGCTTGTTGCTATACCATCCCTCTCTGTCTGTGAGGCTTGTTGCTGTACCATCCCTCTCTGTCTGTGAGGCTTGTTGCTGTACCATCCCCCTCCATCTGTGAGGCTTGTTGCTATACCATCCCTCTCTGTCTGTGAGGCTTGTTGCTATACCATCCGTCTCCGTCTGTGAGGCTTGTTGCTATACCATCCGTCTCTGTCTGTGAGGCTTGTTGCTATACCATCCGTCTCCATCTGTGAGGCTTGTTGCTATACCATCCCTCTCCGTCTGTGAGGCTTGTTGCTATACCATCTGTCTCCGTCTGTGAGGCTTGTTGCTATACCATCCATCTCTGTCTGTGAGGCTTGTTGCTATACCATCCCTTTCCATCTGTGAGGCTTGTTGCTATACTGTCACTCTCCGTCTGTGAGGCTTGTTGCTGTATCATCTGTGAGAGTTGTCTATGTACTTTCTTTCCTTATGAGACTTAAAGGCCACATACATGTCGGAGGCTAAAGTCGGATTCGATTTCCCTTGAACCGCCCGGCAGCTCCCCGGGCGGCAGGATCGCATACGATACATCGTATGTAGTCCTTTTGTATACGATGTATCGTATGCAATCCCAGCCATGCCTGCAGGATCCGACATATCACGAGTGCAGCACTAACAACCTAGGGGCTCTGATCCGATGCTCAGGGGAGCGCGCATCGGATCAGATGTAAAACACATCCGATTTGCCACTTTTCATCCGATTTATCGGCCCGAAAGGTCAGAATCATATGAAATCGGGCATTATCATTCTAGTGTATGGGGCCCTTTACTGTATAACTCCTGTCCATCCAAGTAATTTCCTTGTCTACCTGTAAAATGTGTTGCTGTAGATCCCGTATTGCTCCATAGAACTTTTTGGCATACTGTATCTTCCTTCTCTTGAGACTTTTTGCTGTGTTTTCCCTCCCATTTAGACTCTTCTCTCTATATAGGACTAGTTGAGGTACCTTCTTTCCCCCTCTGCAGGACATGTTATACGTTTCCTTCTTTATTTGTGAGAGTTATACTTTTTGCAATACCACCTCTTGTCTAAGTGAGCCTTGTCTCTATATAGCCTACTGCCTCTACCCTGCAAAAGTAACAGTGGACACTAATGATGACATTAGCAGTTGCTTTATATTTATGTGTAGCACTCATACATCCTACATTTTATAGGGCCTGATTCACAGAGTACCACTCCTGACTCCCACTGTATACATGCCAGGCATAGAGGGCCATGATGGTACGAATTCCATGACCGCAGCTCGTCTCCAGCCTGTCATCATCCTGGAGCCCTCAGGCACACGCACTCCGCTAGTTGCAGGTATGTCCTTTTCTAGCCAACTTTAGATAGTTGTTAGAATACCTTCAGCTCTCTAGACTTTAACTATAACTCGCATTACTTTGGAGGTGTGTGACAGAAATGTATTTGCCGTGCCCCAATATTTGCTCTAAACCAGACTGTTTACTAGTTTTAGTTACAATGGAAGGTGACTCATTTAGGGAACAGATACATTGGAGTGTACATTCAGGACTAGTGTACCATCATTTACAGTGGCTAAATAAGACCAGGAAGCTCAATTCTCTTTGCTACAGGTAACTCACTGGTCCCTGGAGACATACTGTAATATGGGTGGAGTGAGTAGTTTTTTTCTATTACCAAAAAGGAAATGAGTAATTGTTTTTGAAATAATGGGATGTTTACTCTGAAGTCATCAATGAGAGGAGCAGGGAAGATGACAAATGCCAAGAGCATCACAACCTGATGCACTGGCATACTGTATGTACACATATGTTGGTCCTATCACAGAAGTTTGTAAGAAACCTAGGGAAGGGGACATCTGCTGTCTGTCTATGGCTCCATGATGCTAGTAGCATGTGTTCTGTAACCCATAGTAACTAATCGGCTATTTTTCTTTTTATTAGTCCTAACCCAGCGAGAGGCAACTTGATTCACTTCAGGCTCTGCATTGGTCAGCCCCCTAGCATTCAGAAGCGCCACACATTATGCTTAATATCAGTAGTGAGCTAAAACAATGCATTTAATCAAAGAGACCTCTGTAATAATTCTTGGACCACATATAGCATTTTTGCTGGATCCGTTTCGCAGGATCCCCCTGGTCCGGCGAAAACGCTATGTGGATTCACACAGTGCCACGACTGGATTTCAGCCACACTGTGTGAACACATACATTCATATGTATGTGTTCCACTTGAAATCCATCCGGTCGTTCTGTCATCGGGCTCAACTGCAGCATGTTGCGGTTGGGTCCGGTGGAAGCGGCGGCGGCGCCGCATATGTGTAGGCTCCTCCCTGCCAAGAGGCTCCCGTTCTAAAACGCAATGTGTGGCCCCAGGCTAAAGCAGAAAGGAGCTGGGAGCCGCAGGTAAAGCCTCACAGCCCTTAACTGGTCTAAGCTCTTTTACAGCTACTATCTGGCTTCTGTACGGTACCACACTCCTCCATAGTCTTATAGATACACATACTTTCTCTTTTCTCTTACGTCCTAGAGGATGCTGGGGACTCCGCAAGGACCATGCGGTATAGACGGGTTCCGCAGGAGACATGGGCGCTATAAAGAACTTTTAGTATGGGTGTGCACTGGCTCCTCCCTCTATGCCCCTCCTCCAGACCTCAGTTAGATTCTGTGCCCAGAGGAGACTGGATGCACTACAGGGGAGCTCCACTGAGTTTCTCTGATAAAATAATTTTTAGGTTTTTTATTTTCAGGGAGCCTGCTGGCAACAGGCTCCCTGCATCGTGGGACTGAGGAGAGAGAAGCAGACCTACTTAAGTGATAGGCTCTGCTTCTTAGGCTACTGGACACCATTAGCTCCAGAGGGATCGGAACGCAGGTCTCCCCCTGCCGTTCGTCCCAGAGCCGCGCCGCCGTCCTCCTCGCAGAGCCGGAAGATAGAAGCCGGGTGAGTTTAAGAAGAAAGAAGACTTCAAAGGCGGCAGAAGACTTCAGATTTTCCCTGAGGTAAGCGCGCAGCGGTAACGCTGCGCGCCATTGCTCCCACACATTACACACACTGACAGACACTGATGGGTGCAGGGCGCAGGGGGGGCGCCCTGGGCAGCAATATAAACCTCTGGACTGGCATTTTTAATATATGGGCTGCGGAGGCAGTAGATATATACATTCCCCGCCATTATTTGTACATTTGAGCGGGACCGAAGCCCGCCGCTGAGGGGGCGGAGCTTGGTCTCACAGCACTAACCAGTGCCATTTTCTCCACAGTGATCTGCAGAGAAGCTGGCTCCCCTGCTGAACGGTGATACAGGGCTGAAAAAGAAAGGGGGGGGGGGGGGGGGCACATGTAGGCGCAGTGAGTGTATATCACAGTTAATATATATAAAAGCGCTTTATCTGGGAATTGGTTCCAGTGTCAGTTGGCGCTGGGTGTGTGCTAGCATACTCTCTCTCTCTCTAAAGGGCCTTGTCTGGGAACTGTTCCCTTATAGATATATCCCTGTGTGTGTGTGGGGGTGTCGGTACGCGTGTGTCGGCATGTCTGAAACGGAAGGCTCATCCAAGGAGGTGGTGGATCAGATGATTGTGGTGTCTCCGTCGGCAACGCAGACTCATGATTGGTATGATATGTGGAATATTTTAAATGCAAATGTGACCTTATTACATAAGAGAAGGGACAAGCTGAGTCCAGGGAAACAGCAGGGAGTCAATCCACGGATTTGACTGGGTCACAGGGCCCGTCAGGGTCTCAAAAGCGTCCCCTATCCCAAATAGCAGACACTGATACCGACATGGATTCTGACTCCAGTGTCGACTATGATGAGGCAAGTTTACACCCAAAGCTGGCCAAAAGTATTCATTATATGATTATGGCAATAAAAGATGTTTTGCATATCACTGATGACCCCTCTGTCCCTGACACGAGGGTGCGCATGTATAAGGAAAAGAAACCGGAGTTAACTTTTCCTCCATCTCATGAACTGAACGAATTATTTGAAAAAGCTTGGGAAACTCCAGACAAAAAACTGCACATTGCCAAGAGGATCCTTATGGCGTATCCTTTCCCTGCAAAGGACAGGGTACGGTGGGAATCCTCACCCAGGGTGGACAAGGCTTTAACGCGTCTGTCCAAGAAGGTGGAGCTACCGTCTCCAGACACCGCAGCCCTCAAAGATCCTGCGGATCGTAGACAGGAAACTACCTTAAAATCTATTTATACACATACGGGTGCTTTGCTCAGGCCGGCAATAGCATCGGCATGGGTTTGTAGCGCAGTAACAGCGTGGACAGATACCTTATTAGCTGACATTGATACCCTGGACAAGGATACCATTTTACTGACTTTAGGTCACATTAAAGACGCAGTCTTATATATGAGAGACTCTCAAAGAGACGTGGGGCTGCTTGGTTCCAGAGCCAACGCCATGGCAGTTTCGGCGAGACGAGCTCTGTGGACCCGCCAATGGTCGGGTGATGCCGACTCAAAGAAGCATATGGAGGTTTTACCTTACAAGGGTGAAGTTTTGTTTGGGGATGGTCTCGCGGACCTGGTTTCCACAGCTACCGCGGGTAAATCTACATTTTTGCCTTTTGTTTCCCCACAGCAAAAGAAAACTCCACAATATCAGATGCAGTCCTTTCGGTCGCATAAGTCCAGAAGAGGTCGGGGCTCCTCTTTCCTCGCCAGAGGTAAGGGTCGAGGTAAGAGAACACCTGCTTCGGCTAGTTCTCAGGAGCAGAAGTCCTCCCCGGCTTCCGCTAAATCCACCGCATGACGCTGGGGCTCCAGTGAGGGAGTCCGCGCCGGTGGGGACACGTTTTCGACTCTTCAGCCAGGTCTGGGTTCTGTCAGACGTGGATCCTTGGGCGTTGGAAATTGTATCCCAAGGTTACAAACTGGAGTTCGAAGAGGTGCCCCCTCGCCGTTTTTTCAAGTCGGCCTTGCCAGCCTCTTCCCCGGAGAGGGAAGTAGTATTAGATGCAATTCAAAAGCTGTGTCAACAGCAAGTGATTGTCAAGGTTCCCCTGGTCCAACAGGGAAAAGGGTACTATTCAACCCTGTTCGTGGTCCCGAAGCCGGATGGTTCGGTCAGACCCATTTTAAATCTAAAATCCCTAAACATGTACTTGAAAAAGTTCAAATTCAAGATGGAATCACTCCTGGCTGTGATATCCAGTCTGGAAGGAGGGGATTTTATGGTGTCGCTGGACGTGAAGGATGCCTACCTTAATGTCCCCATATTTCCTCCTCATCAGGAGTACCTGAGATTCGCGGTACAGGACTATCATTACCAGTTTCAGACGTTGCCGTTTGGGCTTTCCACGGCCCCGAGGATTTTCACCAAAGTGATGGCGGAAATGATGGTGCTCCTGCGCAGGCAGGGAGTCACAATTATCCCGTACTTGGACGATCTCCTGAAAAAAGACGAGATCGAGAGATCAATTGCTGAAAAGAGTGTCGCTCTCCCTGAGAGTGTTACAACAACACGGTTGGATTCTCAATCTGCCAATGTCACAGTTGATTCCAACAACTCGACTATCATTCCTAGGCATGATTCTGGACATGGAACAGAAGAGGGTTTTTCTACCAATGGAAAAAGCCCAGGATCTCCAGAACATGGTCAGGGACCTGCTAAAACCAAAAAGAGTGTCTGTTCATCAATGCACTCAAGTTCTGGGGAAAATGGTGGCAGCCTACGAGGCCATCCCCTTCGGCAGGTACCATGCGAGGACGTTTCAGTGGGACCTTCTGGACAAGTGGTCAGGGTCCCATCTGCAACTACATCAAAAGATAAGCCTGTCCCCCAGGGCCAGGGTGTCTCTCCTGTGGTGGCTGCAGAGTGCTCACCTTCTAGAGGGTCGCAGATTCGGCATTCAAGACTGGGTTCTGGTGACCACGGACGCGAGCCTCCGAGGATGGGGAGCAATCACAAAAGGAAGAAATTTTCAGGGTCTATGGTCAAACCAGGAGGCTTGTCTACACATCAACGTACTGGAATTGAGGGCCATATACAACGGCCTACGACAAGCGGAGTATCTTCTTCGCGACTTACCAGTTCTGATTCAATCAGACAACGTCGCAGCCGTGGCTCATGTAAACCACCAAGGCGGGACAAGGAGCAGAGTGGCAATGGCAGAAGCCACCAGGATTCTGCGCTGGGCGGAAAATCACGTAAACGTTCTGTCAGCAGTCTTCATACCGGGAGTGGACAACTGGGAAGCAGACTTCCTCAGCAGACACGATCTTCATCCAGGAAGTGGGGACTTCATCAAGAGGTCTTTGCAGAGATAACAAGTCTTTGGGGACTTCCTCAAATAGACATGATGGCGTCACGCCTCAACAAAAAGCTTCGGAGGTATTGTGCCAGGTCAAGGGACCCTCAGGCAGTAGCGGTAGACGCCCTATTGAAACCATGGGTGTTTCAGTCGGTCTATGTGTTCCCTCCTCTGCCTCTCATCTCAAAAGTGCTGAGAATCACAAGACGAAAAAAGAGTACAGACAATACTCATTGTTCCAGATTGGCCTCGAAGGGCCTGGTATTCGGATCTTCAGGAGATGCTCACAGAAGATCTGTGGCCTCTTCCTCTCAGGGAAGACCTGTTGCAGGAGGGGCCTTGCATGTTCCAAGACTTACCGCGGTTGCGTTTGACGGCATGGCGGTTGAACACCGAATCCTAGCTGAGAAAGGTATTCCGGAGGAAGTTATCCCTACTCTGATAAAGGCTAGGAAGGAGGTAACGGCGAGGCATTATCACCGTATCTGGAGGAAGTATGTATCTTGGTGTGAAACCAAGAATGCTCCTACGGAAGATTTCCATCTGGGCCATTTTCTCCACTTCCTACAGTCAGGAGTGGATATGGGCCTAAAGTTAGGCTTCATTAAGGTACAGATTTCGGCCCTATCTATATTCTTTCAGAAGGAATTGGCTTCTCTCCCAGAAGTCCAGACTTTTGTAAAGGTAGTGCTGCACATTCAGCCTCCTTTTGTGCCACCAGTGGCACCATGGGACCTTAACGTGGTGTTACAGTTCCTTAAATCACACTGGTTTGAACCCCTTCAAACGGTTGAATTAAAATTTCTCACCTGGAAGGTGGTCATGTTATTGGCCTTGGCATCTGCAAGGCGGGTGTCAGAGTTGGCAGCCTTGTCTCACAAGAGCCCCTACTTGATTTTTCATGTGGATAGAGCGGAATTGAGGACTCGTCCTCAATTTGTGCCTAAGGTGGTTTCTTAATTTCATATGAACCAACCTATTGTGGTACCTGTGGCTACGAGTGACTTGGAGGACTCCCAAGTCCCTGGATGTAGTCAGGGCCTTAGAAATCTATGTAGCCAGGACGGCTAGGGTTAGGAAGACAGAGGCTCTGTTTGTCCTGTATGCAGCCAACAAGGTTGGCGCGCCTGCTTCTAAGCAGACTATTGCTCGCTGGATCTGTCACACGATTCAGCAGGCTCATTCTACGGCTGGATTGCCGTTACCAAATTCGGTAAAGCCCCATTCCACTAGGAAGGTGGGCTCTTCTTGGGCAGCTGCCCGAGGCGTCTCGGCATTACAGTTGTGCCGAGCAGCTACTTGGTCGGGTTCAAACACTTTTGCAAAATTCTACAAGTTTGATGCCCTGGCTGATGAGGACTTCGCGTTTGCTCAATCGGTGCTGCAGAGTCATCCGCACTCTCCCGCCCGGTTTGGATCTTTGGTATAAACCCCATGGTCCTTACGGAGTCCCCAGCATCCTCTAGGACGTAAGAGAAAATAAGATTTTAAACCTACCGGTAAATCTTTTCTCTGACGTCCTAGTGGATGCTGGGCACTCCGTAAGGACCATGGGGAATAGACGGGCTCCGCAGGAGACTGGGCACTCTAAAAGAAAGATTAGGTACTATCTGGTGTGCACTGGCTCCTCCCACTATGACCCTCCTCCAGACCTCAGTTAGATTTCTGTGCCCGGCCGAGCTGGATGCACACTAGGGGCTCTCCTGAGCTCCTAGAAAGAAAGTTTATTTTAGGTTTTTTATTTTACAGTGAGACCTGCTGGCAACAGGCTCACTGCATCGAGGGACTAAGGGGAGAAGAAGCGAACCTACCTGCTTGCAGCTAGCTTGGGCTTCTTAGGCTACTGGACACCATTAGCTCCAGAGGGATCGACCGCATGGAACTGGCCTTGGTGTTCGTTCCCGGAGCCGCGCCGCCGTCCCCCTTACAGAGCCAGAAGCAAGAAGAGGTCCGGAAAATCGGCGGCAGAAGACATCAGTCTTCACCAAGGTAGCGCACAGCACTGCAGCTGTGCGCCATTGCTCCTCATACATACTTCACACTCCGGTCACTGAGGGTGCAGGGCGCTGGGGGGGGGGGGCGCCCTGAGCAGCAATAAAAACACCTTGGCTGGCAAATATATCACAATATATAGCCCCAGAGGCTATATATGTGATAAATACCCCTGCCAGAATCCATAAAAAAGCGGGAGAAAAGTCTGCGAAAAAGGGGCGGAGCTATCTCCCTCAGCACACTGGCGCCATTTTCTCTTCACAGTGCAGCTGGAAGACAGCTCCCCAGGCTCTCCCCTGTAGTTTGCAGGCTCAAAGGGTTAAAAAGAGAGGGGGGGCACTAAATTTAGGCGCAATATTGTATAAGCAGCTATTGGGAAAAATTCACTCAATATAGTGTTAATCCCTAAATTATATAGCGCTCTGGTGTGTGCTGGCAGACTCTCTCTCTGTCTCCCCAAAGGGCTGTGTGGGGTCCTGTCCTCAGTCAGAGCATTCCCTGTGTGTGTGCGGTGTGTCGGTACGGCTGTGTCGACACGTTTGATGAGGAGGCTTATGTGGTGGCAGAGCAGATGCCGATAAATGTGATGTCGCCCCCTGTGGGGCCGACACCAGAGTGGATGGATAGGTGGAAGGTATAAACCGACAGTGTCAACTCCTTACAAAAAGGCTGGATGACGTAACAGCTGTGGGACAGCCGGCTTCTCAGCCCGCGCCTGCCCAGGCGTCTCAAAGGCCATCATGGGCTCAAAAACGCCCGCTCCCTCAGATGGCAGACACAGATGTCGACACGGAGTCTGACTCCAGTGTCGACAAGGTTGAGACATATACACAATCCACTAGGAACATCCGTTACATGATCCCGGCAATAAAAAATGTATTACACATTTCTGACATTAACCCAAGTACCACTAAAAAAGGGTATTATGTTTGGGGAGAAAAAGCAGGCAGTGTTTTGTTCCCCCATCAAATGAGTGAATGAAGTGTGAAAAAGCGTGGGTTCCCCCGATAAACTGGTAATTTCTAAAAAGTTACTGATGGCGTACCCTTTCCCGCCAGAGGATGTTACGCTGGGAGATATCCCCTAGGGTGGATAAGGCGCTCACACGTTTGTCAAAAAAGGTGGCACTGCCGTCTTAGGATACGGCCACTTTGAAGGTACCTGCTGATAAAAAGCAGGAGGCTATCCTGAAGTCTGTATTTACACACTCAGGTACTAGACTGAGACCTGCAGATAGTGCTGCTGCAGCGTGGTCTGTGACCCTGTCAATCAGGGATACTATTTTGCGAACATAAGAGCATATTAAAGACGTCGTCTTATATATGAGGGATGCACAGAGGGATATTTTGCCGGCTGGCATCCAGAATTAATGCAATGTCCATTCTGTCAGGAGGGTATTAGAGACCCGACACTGGACAGGTGATGCTGACTTTAAACGGCACATAGAGCATTATAAGGGTGAGGAATTGTTTGGGGATGGTCTCTGGGACCTCGTATCCACAGCAACAGCTGGGAAGAAATTTTTTTACCTCAGGTTTCCTCACAGCCTAAGAAAGCACTGTATTATCAGGTACAGTCCTTTCGGCTTCAAAAAAGCAAGCGGGTCAAAGGCGCTTCCTTTCTGCACGGAGACGAGGGAAGAGGGAAAAAGCTGCACCAGTCAGCCAGTTCCCAGAATCAAAATTCTTCCCCCGCTTCCTCTGAGTCCACCGCATGACGCGGGGGCTCCACAGGCGTAGCCAGGTACGGTGGGGGGCCGCCTCAAAAATTTCAGCGATCAGTGGGCTCGCTCACAGGTGGATCCCTGGATCCTTCAAGTAGTATCTCAGGGGTACAAGCTGGAATTCGAGGCGTCTCCCCCCCGCCGTTTCCTCAAATCTGCCTTGCCGACAACTCCCTCAGGCAGGGAGGCTGTGCTAGAGGCAATTCACAAGCTGTATTCCCAGCAGGTGATAGTCAAGGTGCCCCTACTTCAACAAGGACGGGGTTACTATTCCACACTGTTTGTGGTACCGAAACCGGACGGTTCGGTGAGACCCATTTTAAATTTGAAATCCGTGAACACATACATAAAAAAATTCAAGTTCAAGATGGAATCGCTCAGGGCGGTTATTGCAAGCCTGGACGAGGGGGATTACAAGGATGCTTACCTACATGTCCCCATTTACCATCCTCACCAGGAGTACCTCAGATTTGTGGTACAGGATTGCCATTACCAATTCCAAACACTGCCGTTTGGACTGTCCACGGCACCGAGGGTCTTTACCAAGGTAATGGCAGAAATGATGATACTCCTTCGAAAAAAGGGAGTTTTAATTATCCCGTACTTGGACGATCTCCTTATAAAGGCGAGGTCCAAGGAGCAGTTGTTGGTCGGAGTAGCACTATCTCGGAAAGTGCTACAACAGCACGGATGGATTTTATACATTCCAAAGTCACAGCTGGTTCCTACCACACGCCTACTATTCCTCGGGTTGGTTCTGGACACAGAACAGAAAAAAATGTTTCTACCGCAGGAGAAAGCCAAGGAGCTGTCATCTCTAGTCAGAGACCTCCTGAAACCAAAACAGGTATCGGTGCATCACTGCACACGAGTCCTGGGAAAAATGGTAGCTTCTTACGAAGCAAAATTCCATTCGGCAGGTTCCATGCAAGAACCTTTCAGTGGGACCTCTTGGACAAGTGGTCGGGATCGCATCTTCAGATGCATCGGCTGATAACCCTGTCTCCAAGGACCAGGGTATCTCTACTGTGGTGGCTGCAGCGTGCCCATCTTCAAGAGGGCAGCAGATTCGGCATACAGGACTGGGTCCTGATAACCACGGATGCCAGCCTTCGAGGCTGGGGGGCAGTCACACAGGGAAGAAATTTCCAAGGACTTTGGTCAAGTCAGGAGTCGTCCCTACACATAAATATTCTGGAACTGAGGGCCATTTACAATGCCCTAAGTCTGGCAAGGCCTCTGCTTCAAAACCAGCCGGTACTGATCCAATCAGACAACATCACGGCAGTCGCCCATGTAAACCGACAGGGCGGCACAAGAAGCAGGATGGCGATGGCAGAAGCCACAAGGATTCTCCGATGGGCGGAAAATCACGTCTTTAGCACTGTCAGCAGTGTTCATTCCGGGAGTGGACAACTGGGAAGCAGACTTCCTCAGCAGACACGACCTACACCCGGGAGAGTGGGGACTTCATCCAGAAGTCTTCCAACTGTTGGTAAACCGTTGGGAAAGGCCACAGGTGGACATGATGGCGTCCCGCCTAAACAAAAAACTAGATATTGCGCCAGGTCAAGGGACCCTCAGGCAATAGCTGTGGACGCTCTAGTGACACCGTGGGTGTACCAGTCGGTTTATGTATTCCCTCCTCTGCCTCTCATACCAAAGGTACTGAGAATAATAAGAAAACGAGGAGTAAGAACGATACTCGTGGTTCCGGATGGGCCAAGAAGAGCTTGGTACCCAGAACTTCAAGAAATGATATCAGAGGACCCATGGCCTCTACCGCTCAGACAGGATCTGCTACAGCAGGGGCCCTGTCTGTTCCAAGACTTACCGCGGCTGCGTTTGACGGCATGGCGGTTGAATTCCGGATCCTAAAGGTAATGGGCATTCCGGAGGAAGTCATTCCTACGCTGATAAAAGCCAGGAAAGAAGTAACCGCAAACCATTATCACCGTATTTGTCGAAAATATGTTGCGTGGTGTGAGGCCAGGAAGGCCCCAACAGAGGAATTTCAGCTAGGTCGTTTTCTGCACTTACTACAGTCAGGAGTGACTATGGGCCTAAACTTGGGTTCCATTAAGGTCCAGATTTCGGCTCTGTCGATTTTCTTCCAGAAAGACCTGGCTTCACTGCCTGGAGTTCAGACATTTGTAAAGGGAGTGCTACATATTAAGCCCCCTTTTGTGCCTCCTGTGGCACCTTGGGATCTCAACGTGGTGTTGAGTTTCTTAAAATCACATTGGTTTGAGCCACTTAAAACTGTGGCCTTCCTACCTCTGTCTGTTTTTACCCAGTTTTGTTCTATTACTGTTGTTCTAATTGTAAAGCGCAACGGAATATGCTGCGCTATATAAGAAACTGTTAATAAATAAATAATAATAATAACTGTGGATTTGAAATATCTCACGTGGAAAGTGGTCATGTTATTGGCCTTGGCTTCGGCCAGGCGTGTGTCAGAATTGGCGGCTTTGTCATGTAAAAGCCCTTATCTGATTTTCCATATGGATAGGGCAGAATTGAGGACTCGTCCCCAGTTTCTCCCTAAGGTGGTATCAGCTTTTCACTTGAACCAACCTATTGTAGTGCCTGCAGCTACTAGGGACTTGGAAGATTCCAAGTTACTGGACGTAGTCAGGGCCTTAAAAATGTATATTTCCAGGACGGCTGGAGTCAGGAAAACTGACTCGCTTTTTATCCTGTAGGCACCCAACAAAATAGGTGCTCCTGCTTCTAAGCAGACTATTGCTCGCTGAATTTGTAGCACAATTCAGCTGGAGCATTCTGCGGCTGGATTGCCGCATCCTAAATCAGTAAAAGCCCATTCCACGAGGAAAGTGGGCTCATCTTGGGCGGCTGCCCGAGGGGTCTCGGCTTTACAACTTTGCCGAGCTGCAACTTGGTCAGGGGCAAACACGTTTGCTAAATTCTACAAATTTGATACCCTGGCTGAGGAGGACCTTGAGTTCTCTCATTCGGTGCTGCAGAGTCATCCGCACTCTCCTGCCCGTTTGGGAGCTTTGGTATAATCCCCATGGTCCTTACGGAGTTCCCAGCATCCACTAGGACGTCAGAGAAAATAAGATTTTACTCACCGGTAAATCTATTTCTCGTAGTCCGTAGTGGATGCTGGGCGCCCATCCCAAGTGCGGATTGTCTGCAATACTTGTATGTAGTTATTGCCTAACTAAGGGTTATTGTTGAGCCATCTGTTGAGAGGCTCAGTTATATTTCATACTGTTAACTGGGTATAGTATCACGAGTTATACGGTGTGATTGGTGTGGCTGGTATGAGTCTTACCCGGGATTCAAAATCCTTCCTTATTGTGTCAGCTCTTCCGGGCACAGTATCCTAACTGAGGTCTGGAGGAGGGTCATAGTGGGAGGAGCCAGTGCACACCAGATATTACCTAATCTTTCTTTTAGAGTGCCCAGTCTCCTGCGGAGCCCGTCTATTCCCCATGGTCCTTGCGGAGTGCCCAGCATCTTCTACGGACTACGAGAAATAGATTTACCGGTGAGTAAAATCTTATTTTTCTCCTAGTCCGTAGAGGATGCTGGGCGCCCGTCCCAGTGCGGACTAAATCTGCAAGACTTGTATATAGTGGTTGCTTACATAAGGGTTATGTTACAGTTGAGATCAGTCGTTGACTGATGCTGTTTTTGTTCATACTGTAAACTGGTTGCACATATTCCAGGTTATACGGTGTGGTTGGTGTGGGCTGGTATGAATCTTGCCCTTTGATTACAAAATCCTTTCCTCATATTGTCCATCTCCACGGGGCACAGTTTCTCTAACTGAGGTCTGGAGGAGGGGCATAGAGGGAGGAGCCAGTGCACACTCATACTAAAAGTTCTTTATAGTGCCCATGTCTCCTGCGGAGCCCGTCTATACCCCATGGTCCTTACGGAGTCCCCAGCATCCTCTACGGACTAGGAGAAAAAGATTTACCGGTAGGTTTAAAATCTTATTTAAAAAAAAAAAAAAAAGTACTTTGCTTGTGGATGGAGATGTATATAAAAGATAGAATTGTGAAGTGTTACAGAAACGGTAAATCTATCTGTCCATAATTCATGTTGGAAGCTCCGTGGCTGCAGAGCTATGGAGCTGTAAATAACTATATTAAGAAATGAAAGGCTGCACCTCATAGAGATATGGGCCTTGATTCCGAGTTGATCGCTCACTAGCTACTTTTTAGCAGTCGTGCAAACGCATAGTCGCCACCCACGGGGGAGTGTATTTTCGCTTTGCAGAAGTGTGAACGCCTGTGCAGCCGCGCGGTAGCAAACACTTTTTGTGCAGAACAAGACCAGCCCTGTAGTTACTTATTCTGTGCGATGATTGCTGCGACGAGTGACACGGTAATGATGTCAGATACCCGCCCAGCAAACGCCCGGCCACGCCTGCGTTTTTCCAAACACTCCCAGAAAACGGTCAGTTGCCACCCAGAAACTCCCACTTCCTGTCAATCTCCTTGCGTTCGGCTGTGCGATTGGAATCGTCGCTAGAATTACTGCAAAACCACAAAGGACTTCTTACCCGTACGACGCGCATGCGCATTGCGGTGCAAACGCATGCGCAGATTAGCCATTTTTTTCACTGATCGCTACGCACCGACCAACGGCAGCTTGCGATCAACTTGGAATGAGGGACATTATTACCTCATGTTTGTGCATTGTGCAGAACATGAAATAAACAGAACATTTCTCTGACGTCCTAGTGGATGCTGGGAACTCCGTAAGGACCATGGGGAATAGCGGCTCCGCAGGAGTCTGGGCACAACTAAAAGAAAGCTTTTAGACTACCTGGTGTGCACTGGCTCCTCCCACTATGACCCTCCTCCAAGCCTCAGTTAGATTTTTGTGCCCGGCCGAGCTGGATGCACACTAGGGGCTCTCCTGAGCTCTTAGAAAGAAAGTATAATTTAGGTTTTTTATTTTACAGTGAGACCTGCTGGCAACAGGCTCACTGCAACGAGGGACTAAGGGGAGAAGAAGCGAACCTACCTGCTTGCAGCTAGCTTGGACTTCTTAGGCTACTGGACACCATTAGCTCCAGAGGGATCGACCGCATGGAACTGGCCTTGGTGTTCGGTCCCGGAGCCGCGCCGCCGTCCCCCTTACAGAGCCAGAAGCAAGAAGAAGTCCGGAAAATCGGCGGCATGAAGACTTCTGTCTTCACCAAGGTAGCGCACAGCACTGCAGCTGTGCGCCATTGCTCCTCATACACACTTCACACTCCGGTCACTGAGGGTGCAGGGCGCTGGGGGGGGGCGCCCTGAGCAGCAATAAAAACACCTTGGCTGGCAAAACAATTACAATATATAGCCCCAGAGGCTATATATGTGATAATTACCCCTGCCAGAATCCTTAAAAAAGCGGGAGAAAAGTGTGCGAAAAAGGGGCGGAGCTATCTCCCTCAACACACTGGCGCCATTTCTCCCTCACAGTTCCGCTGGAAGGAAGCTCCCTGGCTCTCCCCTGCAGTCTACACTACAGAAAAGGGTAAAAAAGAGAGGGGGGGGCACTAAATTTAGGCGCAGTAAATATTATAGCAGCTACAGGGGACATAATTCAGTTAGTCCCTGCATTATATAGCGCTCTGGTGTGTGCTGGCATACTCTCTCCCTGTCTCCCCAAAGGGCTTCTGTGGGGTCCTGTCCTCTGTTAGAGCATTCCCGGTGTGTGTGCGGTGTGTCGGTACAGCTGTGTCGACATGTTTGATGAGGAAAATTATGTGGAGGCGGAGCAGATGCCTATAGAAGTGATGTCACCCCCTGCGGGGCAGACACCTGAGTGGATGGTTTTATGGAAGGAATTACGTGCAAGTGTCGACTCCTTACACAAAAAATTTGACGACCTGCCAAATGCGGGACAGCCGGCTTCTCAGCTCGTGCCTGCCCAGGTGTCTCAAAGGCCATCAGGGGCTCTAAAACGCCCGCTACCTCAGATGGCAGACGCAGATGTCGACACGGATACTGATACCAGTGTCGACGACGATGAGTCAAATCTAATGTCCACTAGGGCCATTCGTTGCATGATTGAGGCAATGAAGGAGGTATTACACATTTCGGATATAAACCCAGGTACCACTAAAAAGGGTATTATGTTTGGGGAGAAAAAACTACCCGTAGTTTTTCCCCCATCTGAAGAATTAAATGAAGTGTGTGAGGAAGCGTGGGCTTTCCCCGATAAAAGATTGGTAATCCCTAAAAAATTACTAATGGCGTTCCCTTTCCCGCCAGAGGATAGGGCACGTTGGGAAACACCTCCTAGGGTGGATAGAGCACTCACACGTTTGTCTAAAAAGGTGGCACTTCCGTCTCCGGATACGGCCGCCCTAAAGGAGCCTGCGGATAGAAAGCAGGAGGCGATCCTGAAGTCTGTATATACACACTCAGGCATTATACTTAGACCAGCTATTGCGTCAGCATGGATGTGCAGTGCTGCCGCTGCATGGTCAGATTCCCTGTCAGAAAATATTGACACCCTAGACAGGGACACTATTCTCCTAACCATAGAGCATATAAAAGACTCAGTCTTATACATGAGAGATGCACAGAGGGAGATCTGCCGGCTGGCATCTAAAATAAGTGCATTGTCCATTTCTGCTAGGAGAGGCTTATGGACTCGGCAGTGGACAGGGGATGCAGATTCCAAAAGGCACATGGAAGTTTTGCCTTATAAGGGTGAGGAGTTATTCGGGGATGGTCCCTCGGACCTAGTTTCCACAGCGACAGCTGGGAAGTCAGCATTTTTACCCCAGGTTCCCTCACAGCCTAAAAAAGCGCCGTTTTATCAAGTACAGTCCTTTCGGACCCAGAGAAACAGGCGAGGAAAAGGCGGGTCCTTTCTGTCCAGAGGCAGAGGTAGGGGAAAAAGGCTGCAACAAACAGCAGGTTCCCAGGAGCAAAAGTCCTCCCCCGCTTCTTCCAAGTCCGCCGCATGACGGTGGGGTTCCACAGGCGGAGCCAGGTACGGTGGGGGGCCGCCTCAAAAATTTCAGCGATCAGTGGGCTCGCTCACAGGTGGATCCCTGGATCTTGCAAGTAGTATCTCAGGGGTACAGACTGGAATTCGAGGCGTCTCCCCCCCGCCGTTTCCTCAAATCTGCCTTGCCAACAACTCCCTCAGGCAGGGAGGCTGTGCTAGAGGCAATTCACAAGCTGTATTCCCAGCAGGTGATAGTCAAGGTGCCCCTACTTCAACAAGGACGGGGTTACTATTCCACACTGTTTGTGGTACCGAAACCGGACGGTTCGGTGAGACCCATTTTAAATTTGAAATCCTTGAACACATACATAAAAAAGTTCAAGTTCAAGATGGAATCGCTCAGGGCGGTTATTGCAAGCCTGGACGAGGGGGATTACATGGTATCCCTGGACATCAAGGATGCTTACCTGCATGTCCCCATTTATCATCCTCACCAGGAGTACCTCAGATTTGCGGTACAAAATTGCCATTACCAATTCCAGACGCTGCCGTTTGGACTGTCCACGGCACCGAGGGTGTTTACCAAGGTAATGGCGGAAATGATGATACTCCTTCGAAAAAAGGGTGTTTTAATTATCCCGTACTTGGACGATCTCCTAATAAAGGCGAGATCCAGGGAGCAGTTGTTGGTAGGAGTAGCACTATCTCAGGAGGTGCTACACCAGCACGGTTGGATTCTGAATATTCCAAAGTCACAGCTGGTTCCGACGACACGTCTACTGTTCCTGGGAATGATTTTGGACACAGTCCAGAAAAAAGTGTTTCTCCCGGAGGAGAAAGCCAAGGAGCTGTCATCTCTAGTCAGAGACCTCCTGAAACCAAAACAGGTGTCGGTGCATCACTGCACACGAGTCCTGGGAAAGATGGTGGCTTCTTACGAAGCAATTCCTTTCGGCAGGTTCCATGCCAGAATCTTTCAGTGGGACCTGTTGGACCAATGGTCCGGATCGCATCTTCAGATGCATCGGCTAATAACCCTGTCTCCAAGAACCAGGGTGTCTCTGCTGTGGTGGCTGCAGAGTGCTCATCTCCTAGAGGGCCGCAGATTCGGCATACAGGACTGGGTCCTGGTGACCACGGATGCCAGCCTTCGAGGCTGGGGGACAGTCACACAGGGAAGAAACTTCCAAGGACTATGGTCGAGTCAGGAGACTTCCTTACACATAAATATTCTAGAACTAAGGGCCATTTACAATGCCCTAAGTCAGGCAAAACCCCTGCTTCTACACCAGCCGGTACTGATCCAGTCAGACAAAATCACGGCGGTCGCCCATGTAAACCGACAGGGTGGCACAAGAAGCAGGACGGCAATGGCAGAAGCCACAAGGATTCTCCGATGGGCGGAAAATCACGTGCTAGCACTGTCAGCAGTGTTCATTCCGGGAGTGGACAACTGGGAAGCAGACTTCCTCAGCAGGCACGACCTCCACCCGGGAGAGTGGGGACTTCATCCAGAAGTCTTCACACTGATTGTAAATCGTTGGGAACGGCCACAGGTGGACATGATGGCGTCCCGCCTAAACAAAAAACTGGAGAGATATTGCGCCAGGTCAAGGGACCCTCAGGCGATAGCGGTGGACGCTCTAGTGACACCGTGGGTGTACCAGTCAGTTTATGTGTTCCCTCCTCTGCCTCTCATACCAAAGGTATTGAGAATAATAAGAAAACGAGGAGTAAGGACAATACTCGTGGTTCCGGATTGGCCAAGAAGAGCTTGGTACCCGGAACTTCAAGAGATGATCTCAGAGGACCCATGGCCTCTGCCGCTCAGACAGGACCTGCTGCAGCAGGGGCCCTGTCTGTTCCAAGACTTACCGCGGCTGCGTTTGACGGCATGGCGGTTGAACGCCGGATCCTAAAGGAAAAGGGCATTCCGGAGGATGTCATTCCTACGCTGATTAAAGCCAGGAAGGATGTAACGGTAAAACATTATCACCGCATATGGCGGAAATATGTTGCTTGGTGTGAGGCCAATAAGGCCCCAACAGAGGAATTTCAGCTGGGTCGATTTCTGCACTTCCTACAGGCAGGAGTGACTATGGGCCTAAAATTAGGCTCCATTAAGGTACAGATATCGGCTCTGTCGATTTTCTTCCAAAAAAGAACTAGCTTCACTACCTGAAGTTCAGACATTTGTAAAAGGAGTGCTGCATATTCAGCCCCCGTTTGTGCCTCCAGTGGCACCCTGGGATCTCAACGTGGTGTTGAATTTCCTAAAATCACATTGGTTTGAGCCACTAAAGACCGTGGATCTAAAATATCTCACGTGATAAGTGGTCATGTTATTGGCCTTGGCTTCGGCCAGCCGTGTATCAGAATTGGCGGCTTTGTCATTTAAAAGTCCTTATCTGATTTTCCATATGGACAGAATTGAGGACTCGTCCCCAGTTTCTCCCTAAGGTGGTATCTGCTTTTCACTTGAACCAACCTATTGTAGTGCCTGCGGCTACTAGCGACTTGGAGTATTCCAAGTTACTGGACGTAGTCAGGGCCTTGAAAATTTATGTTTCCAGGACGGCTGGAGTCAGGAAAACTGACTCTCTATTTATCCTGTATGCACCCAACAAACTGGGTGCTCTTGCTTCTAAGCAGACTATTGCTCGCTGGATTTGTAGCACAATTCAGCTGGCGCATTCTGCAGCTGGACTGCCGCATCCTAAATCAGTAAAAGCCCATTCTACAAGGAAGGTGGGCTCATCTTGGGCGGCTGCCCGAGGGGTCTCGGCTTTACAACTTTGCCGAGCTGCTACTTGGTCAGGGGCAAACACGTTTGCAAAATTCTACAAATTTGATACCCTGGCTGAGGAGGACCTTGAGTTCTCTCATTCGGTGCTGCAGAGTCATCCGCACTCTCCCGCCCGTTTGGGAGCTTTAGTATAATCCCCATGGTCCCAGCATCCACTAGGACGTCAGAGAAAATAAGAATTTACTCACCGGTAATTCTATTTCTCGTAGTCCGTAGTGGATGCTGGGCGCCCGTCCCAAGTGCGGATTGTCTGCAATACTTGTACATAGTTGTTGTTCACAAAAGGGTTATTGTTATGAGCCATCTGTTGAGAGGCTCAGTTAAATTTCATACTGTTAACTGGATATGGTATCACGAGTTATACGGTGTGATTGGTGTGGCTGGTATGAGTCTTACCCGGGATTCAAAATCCTTCCTTATTGTGTCAGCTCTTCCGGACACAGTATCCTAACTGAGGCTTGGAGGAGGGTCATAGTGGGAGGAGCCAGTGCACACCAGGTAGTCTAAAAGCTTTCTTTTAGTTGTGCCCAGACTCCTGCGGAGCTGCTATTCCCCATGGTCCTTACGGAGTTCCCAGCATCCACTACGGACTACGAGAAATAGAATTACCGGTGAGTAAATTCTTATTTTTATGTCTTTTATTGTGGTCCTAATACAAAATTAACTTTACAGAGATTTGTATTTTGTTTTGATCAAAAAATACAGTAGGCCTCATGTGCCATTAACGCGATGTCATTAGTTGTCCATGATTAATATTCGGTATGATTGTGACTTTGTCATCTGACATTTATGCAGTGTTCTGTGCTATTGTTGAAGTACTATAAGGCTCTATCACAGTATTGAGTTCCACCTGCTTGTCATTGTTGCACATTGGGTATGCGTGTTAAACATTTGGGAGCTGCTCCAACCTCTGTTTTACCATAAAGGAAAGTACTTTCACAGGTCACTGAAGACGCCTTGTGAAACATTCTTTACGTAACTGCATTATGAAATTGCAATTACACACACTAATACAGTAATAATGCATGAGATCTGAAGGCTTGTGTAGACCTTGGGAAAATAATAGCTTATTTATTTTGTACAGCAGTTTTTTAACACTTGCATTGAATTATGTATAGACGGTCACACGTGTCATACACTTAGATGTTTGGTAATGCCTGCACTGCCATCTTGTGGCAACAGTAAATATGGCACGTTTTATATCATTAGGGGAATTTATATACAATTTAAATAAGCAAATATATCTGTTTTTGTATTTCAGTTCAAGGCCTGGGTTCTGTGCCATTGCAATTCACCCACTCTCTCATCAGCACTGATCATTTATCTGCTACCGGACACCACAAAACCTTAAGCCGGACCCGTTCTGAGCCTCTCCCTCAAAACCCCAAGTCACTCCAGCAGCAACTGCTTTTTCAGCAACAGTGCGCCGGATTCCCCGACTATCTGAAGCGGTTAAGCAAGGTGAGGATGGGACATATGTTTTAGTAGTGTAACACTGTCAGGATGTGTGTAACAACGTGGCTGAAGGTTACAATCTGTTGTGGTTTTCAGCTTCAGCCATTGCAGGTGTACCTTCTCATCGGCACAGATGGACCACTTATTGACACAGGTTGCACAATGACAGGAACTTCTGCAGGAAAGAAAGGGTGCCTACAGACTTACAGTGAGGTCCTATGCTAGAGTAGTAGTAGAGCCCATCCCTTTTTTTTCTATCAGGACACCAAAATCATATTGAAATTGTCCAGCTTCCCATACCGGTCCAAGTCATTGTTCCTGTTGAATGCATGAAAGATTTAGTGTGAATAGTACTGCAAAAAAAATGCACCATTTGCATAGCAATCCCAACTGCCCAGCATCATTAATATACCCATGATCTAGAGCACAGTGTTCTGATATTACATCCTCTTGCCGCTACAGTACATACAGGTTGATATCATAGTATGCAGATCAACACTACTGACTGCAGCCCATGCCACAAATCTTATACCACTAATTTAGGTTCTCACCCATGGCTGTGAATCCTGGGATGTTAAAAACTATTCAGTAGAGCGGATCTACTGTATGAGCGTTGCAGATATACTTTCTCTGTGTTAATATGCAGTATTGCAATGGCTACAGCTGAGCTTAGTGGGGTTGTTTTGATGGGAATCCCAAAAAGAATTCTATATCACCGATTGGGATGCAACCATGGTTTGGTTACTCCAGTCATATGTGCCACTTATCTTAGTCCATACATTGGATGCATAATTGGATTCAGGCATGAGGATTATTCAGTGCTGCAGTTCTCAATTTATAAGGAATGCAAGACTGAGCCGGCGGCCGCAAGTCTTTGTGTCATTGATGGTATATATGTATATACTGTAGCAATCGATAAATAATATAAAGGTGTCCTTTTTTATCACTCATATAAGATTAGAAGTTTGTCATTGCTTAATTTTAAATGGGAAATCCAGTAGGTCAGTAAAATTTGGAACTCTCTCATCCTCACAAATTTGTTTCCTCACTACAGCGCCCACTGAAAACAAGTGAAAGGCCAAGACTAAGCCAGATTCCATCAGAGGAGATGGATGACAGTATTCCTGTAAATGAGAGACCTACGGAGCTGGGAGGTAACGCTTCTCGAGCCCGGTCAGAGTCCTTGCGAGGTGTACAACAAGATGCACACAGTGCCAGCCAGCCGGCAGTCCAACAGCACTTCCTGTCACAGGTACAGGTGCCTTTAATCTTTTCTTCCAGTGCAGTTGTTGTTGACACACCATGAAGATGGCAAATGCTGTGATATGAGCATCAAATTCCCTAGGAGTTTGATCTCACTGAGAATGTAAATGATTAATTCCTGAGAAATCAGTGACCTCACTGGTTCTTGGTAAAACGATCTGCATTTGTATAAATTCTTTATATTTGCTATGGCCACTGTATGGCGGAGGCATGGGTATACAGCAAAAACTAAGTAAAACGACAGAGCTGTAAAATCACTTTGTTGACAATGCAGAGAATAAGAAACGTTCTCACAATAATTTGGCCTTTGTTGAACAAAGGCATGTTCTGCAGTGAGAAAACGTTCTGTAAATTACCAAGTATATTTTCCTAGTGATATATATTTTTGGTAATGCGTTTTGCTGTGGTTTGATGATCTTTTGTTTTCCTCTCAGGCCTATATGTGGGAACAGAGCCACCATCGACCACCCCAACACATAAAAAGAACTCAGTTGGAAACTTTAATGATTCCTCTTATGCCAGGACATCGTCCCCTGTCACGAGCAAAGTCCTCCCCAGCTTCAGCTTCTCTTCCCACTCAAGATCCTTCATCTAAAACCATGACTCTTGCAGTGCCAGAACAGTCTGATAAACCACGCTTCACCACAGGTAATCTGTGATAACAAACCATTCCTCACCACAGGTAACCAGTGATAACAAACCATGCCTCAACATAGGTCACCGGTGATAACAAACCATGCTTCATCACAGGTGACCGGTGATAACAAACTGTGCTTCATCACAGGTGTTCGGTGATAACAAACCATGGGGCAGATGTATTATCCTTGCGTAGGCATAAGGAAGTGATAAACCAGTGATATGTGTGAGGTGATAAAGGCACCAGCCAATCAGCTCCAATATGTAAATTAACAGTTAGGATGTGATTGGCTAGTGCCTTTATCACCTTGCACATATCACTGGTTTATCACTTCCTTACGCCTTCTCCAGGTTAATACATCTGCCCCCATGCCTCATCACAGGTAACCGGTGATAACAAACCATGCATCATCACAGGTGACTGGTGATGACAAACCATGCCTCATCACAGGTGACCGGTGATAACAAACCATGCCTCATCACAGTTGACCGGTGATAAAAAAAACCCAAGCCTCATCACAGGTGACTGGTGATAACAAACCGTGCCTCATCACAGGTGACTGGTGATAACAAATCATTCTATTATCCTGTCAAGTGACAAATAATACAAAAGTTTTAATTATTATGGGAAGAACTGCAGCAAAATGTTCATATGAAATGCATCGGTCATAAGCCACAGCCACCACAGTAATATTTAATGGTCAGGTAAAGGACAATTTACTTAATGTGTTTTTTTTTTTACTCTCCAGGAATCGTTTATGACTCTGTGATGTTAAAGCACCAGTGTACCTGTGGAGATAATAGCAACCACCCAGAGCATGCTGGGAGAATCCAGAGCATCTGGTCCCGCTTGCAGGAGAGAGGATTACGTAACCATTGTGAAGTAAGTTCATCCAGCACAAACCAATCCAGATAGATAATTGCTTATAATAAAGGGACTACAAGTGTGTGTTTTTTTGTTTAAACTTGATGCTGAAGAGGAGAATTAATGAAAACAAAGGGCCTAATTCAGATCTGTTCGCTCGCTAGCGTTTTTTGCTGTGCAGCGATCAGGTAACTACTGCGTATGCACCACAATGCGCAGGCGCGCGTAAGGTAACAAAGCGGATCGTTGTTATGCACTGGTTCTAGCGAAGAAACCATTCGCACAGCCGTTCGCAAGGAGTTTGACAGGAAGAAGGTGTTTGTGGGTGTCAACTGACCGTTTTCTGGGAGTGGTTGGAAAAACTTGTGTCAAAGCGTTTGCAGGGCGGGTGTCTGACGTAAATTCCGGGCTCGAGTAGGCTGAATTGATCGTAGCAGCTGAGTAAGGTCAAAGCTACTCAGAAACTGCATAAGCTGTTTTTGTACAGGGCGGCTGCACACGCGTTCGCACACTTGCAAAGCTAAAATACACTCCCCTTTAGGCAGCGTCTATCTGTTCGCAGCACTGCAAAAAATAGCTAGCGAGCGAACAGATCTGAATTAGGCCCAAAATACAATGACTTTTCCTATTTTATTAAAGAGGACTTGTCACATGTGATGACCCCTCACTGTTCTTTTCCTGTGTTTGTCCAATGGAGGGTCAGAAAAGTAAACAGAGTACTATGCCTGTACCTGCATTCCCTCTGTCGATTCATTGCATGCCCTCTCCTTTACATCATGCTAGGGCATAGTGGTAGACCACGGATGACAAGCGCCAACGGTAGAGCTGTCCAGCAAACTACAGTACTTACCAGACTGATTTCCCATTACTGTAGTTTGTGTGTTTGTTAGAGTTATATTTAGATGGTGCTGCTGCGATATGGTGATTGCCTTCACAGTCTAAATAAAATGCTGACTCAATGTTTCTCTTCCTTTAAGTCATGCCTGGTAACTACAGACAGAAAATAAACAATGCTGTGTATCTGCTTTCATACTTCCCTAACGATAATCACTTTAAAAACGTTTTATTTTGTTAATCGGCACAGGATTCTGTTTTAGACATTAATGATCTGTTTCTTGCAGTGTATTCGTGGTAGGAAAGCGTCCCTGGAAGAACTGCAGTCTGTACATACAGAGACTCATGTTCTGCTCTATGGCACCAATCCGCACAACAGACTCAAACTGGACAATCGCAAGCTGGCAGGTACCTATGCTCACGCTTCTAACTAGAACTGCACAAGCAGGACACCAGGAAGAATGGGGGTCATTCCGAGTTGTTCGCTCGTTATTTTTTTCTCGCAACGGAGTGATTAGTCGCTAATGCGCATGCGCAATGTCCGCAGTGCGACTGCGCCAAGTAAATTTGCTATGCAGTTAGGTTTTTTACTCACGGCATTACAAGGTTTTTTCTTCGTTCTGGTGATCGTAATGTGATTGACAGGAAGTGGGTGTTTCTGGGCGGAAACTGGCCGTTTTATGGGTGTGTGCGAAAAAACGCTACCGTTTCTGGGAAAAACGCGGGAGTGGCTGAAGAAACGGAGGAGTGTCTGGCCGAACGCTGGGTGTGTTTGTGACGTCAAACCAGGAACGACAAGCACTGAACTGATCACAGATGCCGAGTAAGTTTGGAGCTACTCAGAAACTGCTAAGAAGTGTCTATTCGCAATTCTGCTAATCTTTCGCTCGCAATTTTGATAAGCTAAGATTCACTCCCAGTAGGCGGCGGCTTAGCGCGTGCAAAGCTGCTAAAAGCAGCTTGCGAGCGAACAACTCGGAATGACCCCCAATGTACAGTATATAAATCCCACATATACACAAGATTTCATTTGCATGTGAATTCCCAGGGGACTTTGGGGGTAGTTCAGGTCTGATCGCAGCAGCAAATTTGTTAGCTAATGGTCAAAACCATGTGCACTGCAGGGGAGGCAGATATATAATTTGCAGAGAGAGTTAGATTTGGGTGGGTTATTTTGTTTCTGTGCAGGGTAAATACTGGCTGCTTTATTTTTACACTGCAATTTAGATTTCAGTTTGAACACACCCCACCCAAATCTAACTCTCTGCACATGTTACATCTGCCTCCCCTGCAGTGCACATGGTTTTGCCCATTAGCTAACAAATTTGCTGTTGCGATCAGATCTGAATTAGGCCCTTTGTTTTGTCCTCTCCTGGAGCAACACAATCAGTAAATATAATAAGTCTGACTTGATGGACCTGTCTATTATCTACCTTACTAACCAGGGGTCCCAGGTGTTCAGCCACAGCTCTTCTACCTGCAGAGCTTAGTGGACAATCCCTTTGCAATGATGCTGACCAAATAATGAAGAGACTCGGAGACATGGGCCCTCATTCCGAGTTGATCGGTCGCAAGGCGAATTTAGCAGAGTTACACACGCTTAGTCTACGCCTACTGGGAGTGTATCTTAGCATCTTAAAAGTGCGAACGAAGTTTACGCAATATTGCGAACAAAAAAAAAGTTTTAGAGTAGCTCCAGACTTACTCTGCCTGTGCGATCAGTTCAGTGCTTGTCGTTCCTGGTTTGACGTCACAAACACTCCCAGCGTTCGCCCAGACACTCCCCCGTTTCTCCGGCCACTCCTGCGTTTTTTCCGGAAACGGTAGCGTTTTCAGCCACACGCCCATAAAACGCCGTGTTTCCGCCCAGTAACACCCATTTCCTGTCAATCACACTACGTTCGCCGGTGCGAACAAAAAGCCGTGAGTAAAAATCCTTTCTTCATAGCAGAATTACTTAGCGCAGTCGCATTGCGAACATTGCGCATGCGCTCTAAGCTGATTTTCACTGCGATGCGAAAAAAAAGAACGAGCGAACGACTCGGAATGAGGGCCATTGTATTAACCCTACTTGAAATCCCTGTGCTATGTTTTTGTGACCTTGTACATTTAGGACATAGAACCGAATGGAATAGAATAGAACTTGATCTTACTGAGTCCGGAATGTACACTTGTTTTTAGTTCAGGCGGTAATGCTTGGGCATTGAAAGTGTAGTGTGTGTAAACAGCATTGCATAGCATTGCATGCTGTATGTAAGAAATAGTAAGTACAACATAAATGATGAGTATATCCGGATCAAGCTTGCAGGTAAAATTAGCTGTGTTCTAGATAGTATCTCCTCTGCATGTATTTCAGTAGATCTCAGCATTTTACAGCACGTATTGAGGATCTCAGCAGAGCAGAGTGTGCCAAAGATGGAAGAAATCAGAAAAGGCAAATAGAGTACATGTGGGAGGCGTGTCCTGTTTATCTGTCGTCAGTATATGTTGTGCTGCTGCTCCCATTTCCTCCCTGATATAAGCGTATGGAGACGTATATGAGTGACTGTAGTATAGGTATAATGCATACTGTTCTCTGGTACTCTTGACATGGGTGCTCTTACCTTTGATGTTTGAAGAGCTTTTAAGTTAGAGAGTAGACAAAGCTATTGTTTATATAAGTGGAGACATAAATATAGTCTGCCTTGTAGGTAAAAACAATCATCTACAGTAATACAATGTAACGCCAGCCTCATAAACTGATGACCTGGAGAGAATCAAAACAAGAGTCAGACATTCTTCACTCCAAAGAAAGACAAACACTATTGTGTATTCATGAGGAAGGACTCCCTGTTCTCTAAGGCCCACATAGACTGACGTACAGTAGCACTGCTAGCCCAAACAACAGCATTCATCACACTTACCTGACTGCCTCAACATATGGGTCCTTGCGTGTGTTTCGATATATATGTGTATTTGTGTATAGAAAGATGTACACACACTTATATATACATTTGTGTGTGTGTATATATGTATAAAATGTGTATATGTGTATGTGTGTGTGTGTGTGTGTGTGTGTATGTATGTATATATATATATATATATTTATTTATTATTTTATACAGTTCTGTGCAAAAGATTTAGGCAGGTGTGGAAAAAATACTACAAAGTAAGACTGCTTTCAAGCATAGTGTTTATACTTTATTTTTTATCAATTAATGAAATGCAAAGTGAATGAACAGAAGAGAAATCTAAATCAGATCAATAATCGGAAGATATCCAGCAGTGTTATCAGCTAAGGTACACCCATCTACTGTCCAGAGAAGTCTGGCCAGAAGTGGTCTTCATGGAAGAATTGCGTTCAAAAAGCCATACCTTCGACATGGAAATAAGGCCAAGCTACTGAACTATGCATGAAAACATAAGAACGGGGGTACAGAGAAATGGTAGGAGGTGCTCTGGACTGATGAGTCAAAATGTGAAATATTTGGTTGTAACAGGAGGCAGTTTGTTTACCGAAGGGCTGGAGAACGGTACAATAATGAGTATCTGCAGGCAGCAGTGAATCATGGTGAACGTTCCTTGCAAGTTTGGGGATGCATTTCAGCAAATGGAGTTGGGGATTTGTTCTGGATTATAGTGTTCTTAATGATGGGAAATACAGGCAGGCACTTATCCGTCATGCAATACCATCTGGGAGGCGTCTGATTGGCTCCAAATTTAGCAGCAGCAGGACAACTACCCCAAACATACAGCCAATGTCATTAAGAACAATCTTCAGCGTTAAGAAGAACAAGGAGTCCTGGAAGTGATGATATGGTCCCCACAGAGCCCTGATCTCAACATCATCGAGTCTGTCTGGGATTACAAGAAGAAACAGAAGGATTTGAGCAAGCCTACATCCACAGAAGATCTGTGGTGGTTAGTTTTTCAAGATGTTTGGAACAACCTTCCTGCTGTGTAATTTCAAAAACTTTCTGCAAGTGTATCTAGAACAGGGGTGGCCAACTAGCCAGTGACAAAGAGCCAAAAAACCTTGTTAGGTACGTCAAAGAGCCGACATCGAGCCGATGGCGCGCATGCAAAAATGTACCACACCTCTGGTATAAAATACATTGAAAAAGCCAGAACGACATGAAATAAATTTTTTAAAGCCACATCTTTTGAAAAAGCCACTTTCACAAAATATAATTGAAAAATCCAGATTCACATAATAAACTTCAGCTCCCCCGTGTCACTCCAGCCAGCTCTCCCATGTGTCACTACTGCCAAGACCCTGCTGTGTAACTCCTGCTAGCACCCTTCTATGTCACTCCAGCCAGCTCCCCCGTGTCACTCCTGCTAGCTCTCCCATGTGTCACTCCAGCCAACACCCTCCTGTCACTCCAGCCAGCTCTTCCATGTGTCACTCCTGCTAGCACCCTCCTATGTCACTCCAGCCAGCTCTCCCATGTGTCACTCCAGCCAACACCCTCCTGTCACTCCAGCCAGTTCTTCCATGTGTCACTCCTGCTAGCACCCTCCTATGTCACTCCAGCCAGCTCTCCCATGTGTCACTACTGCCAAGTCCCTGCTGTGTCACTCCAGCCAGCTCCCCCATTTGTCACTCCAGCCAGCTCTTCCATGTGTCACTCCTGCTAGCACCCTCCTATGTCACTCTAGCCAGCTCCCCGTGTCACTCCAGCCAGCTCTCCCATGTGTCACTACTGCCAAGACCCTGCTGTGTCACTCCAGCCAGCTCCCCCATGTGTCACTCCAGCCAACACCCTCCTGTCACTCCAGCCACCTTCACCATGTGTCACTTCTGCTAGCACCCTCCTATGTCACTCCAGCCAGGTCTCCCATGTGTCACTACTGCCAAGACCCTGCTGTGTCACTCCAGCCAGCTCCCCCATGTGTCACTCCAGCCAACACCCTCCTGTCACTCCAGCCAGCTCCACCATGTGTCACTCCTGCTAGCACCCTCATGTCACTCCAGCCAGCTTCCCCGTGTCACTCATGCTAGCTCTCCCATGTGTCACTCCAGCCAACACCCTCCTGTCACTCCAGCCAGCTCTTCCATGTGTCACTCCTGCTAGCACCCTCCTATGTCACTCCAGCCAGCTCCCCCGTGTCACTCCAGCCAGCTCTCCCATGTGCCACTACTGCTAAGACCATGCTGTGTCACTCCAGCCAGGTCTGCCATGTGTCACTACTGCCAAGACCCTGCTGTGTCACTCCAGCCAGCTCCTCCATGTGTCACTCCTGCTACCACCCTATGTCACTCCAGCCAGCTCTGCCATGTGTCTCTCTAGCCCACTCTCATGTATCCCTACAGCCCCCCAATCAACTCGTGCCATTGCTGCAGCCCCTAATCTGTCCTCTGTTTGCTTGTGGGTGTCTCACCTCTAGTATCTGACTCCTTCAGTTTTCAGTCCCTGTAGTGCTGCTGCGTGTCTGGCTGGAGTGCAGCGGTTTCTGTATCTGTTGTCACATGATTTAGAGTGTTGGGAGCCACATTTGAATAAAGAAAGAGCCACAGGTTGGCCACCGCTGACCTAGAAGAATTGATGCTGTTTTTAAGGCAAATGGTGGTCACACCAAATATTGATTTGATTTAGATTTCTCTTCAGTTCATTCACTTTGCATTTTGATAATTGATAAAAATAAACTGTTAACACTTCTATTTTCTCTAACGTCCTAGGGGATACTGGGATGGATTAGTACCATGGGGTATAGATCTGGTCCATTGGAGCCTGGCACTTTAAGAAATGTTCAGTGTGTGCTGGCTCCTCCCCTCTATGCCCCTCCACGAGACTCAGTTTAAAAAAAATGTGCCCAAGGAGCCAGGTGCATTCTCTGGAGCTCCAGAGAGTTTTCTTCAGAAATTTCTTTTAGTTTGTTTTTTTCAGGCAGCACTGGCTGGCACCAGTCTGCCTGCGTTGTGTGACCGAACTAACCTCCTATAGGGTTAATGGTTTGCATCCCCGCTGACAGGACGTTAGCTCCTGAGGCGCTGTTTCACATACGTATAAGGACACTACTACTACTGGGGGGTGCACTACGTATAAGGACGCTACTACTACTGGGGAGGGGGCATTACGTATAAGGATGCTACTACTACTGGGGGGTGCACTACGTATAAGGACGCTACTACTACTGGGGAGGGGGCATTACGTATAAGGATGCTACTACTACTGGGGGGGTGCACTACGTATAAGGACGCTACTACTACTGGGGAGGGGGCATTACGTATAAGGATGCTACTACTACTGGGGGGTGCACTACGTATAAGGACGCTACTACTACTGGGGGGGGGCATTATGTATAAGGATGGTACTACTACTTGGGACATTTACGTATAAGGATGCTGCTACTACTGGGGGGTGCACTACGTATAAGGACGCTACTACTACTGGGGTGGGATTACGTTTAAGGACACTACTACTACTGGGGGCATTATGTATAAGGATGCTACTACTACTGTGGGTGCATTATGTATAAGGACGCTACTACTACTGGGGGGTATTATGTATAAGGACGCTACTACTACTGGGGGGGCATTGGGGGTGATTCTGAGTTGATCGCAGCAGGATTTTTGATAGCAGTTGGGCAAAACCATGTGCACTGCAGGGGAGGCAAATATAACATGTGCAGAGAGAGTTAGATTTGGGTGGGTTATTTTGTTTCTGTGCAGGGCAAATACTGGCTGCTTTATTTTTACACTGCAATTTAGATTTCAGTTTGAATACACCCCACCCAAATCTAAATCTCTCTGCACATGTTATATCTGCCCCTCCTGCAGTGCACATGGTTTTGCCTAATTGCTAACAAACTTGCTGCTGCGATCAACTCAGAATTAGGCCCATTATGTATAAGGATACTACTACTACTGGGGTGCATTACATATAAGGATGCTACTACTACTGGGGGGTATTATGTATAAAGACGCTACTACTACTGGGGGGGCATTATGTATAAGGATGCTACTACTACTGGGGTGCATTACATATAAGAACCCTACTACTACGGGTGGGGCATTACGTATAAGATGAATAAGATTGTGCTACATTGTGGCGTCATTTTAAATGGGGGTAATATTGTGTGGCCATGCCCCTTACTTGTGAGACTACACCCCTTTTCCCGGCGCATGCCAAAGGAATATGGGAGGGCGCAAATTTATAGTTTGCAGGGGGGCGCCGAACACCCTAGCACCGGCCCTGGGTGACAGTACTTTGTCTCAGGGTGTGGAGGCCCTAATTTATTCTATTAGGGAAGTCCTCAACATACCGGATAAGGAGACAGAACCTGAGGAAGAGTTGTTTTTTAAAGTAAACCCAAAATCTTCTGCCACCTTCCCTGTCTCCAAGGAATTAAACTCACTCTTTAAAGAGGCGTGGATCAATCCTGAGAAAAAAATGTAAAACCCCTAACCGGTTGCTAAATTCTTTCTCTTTCCCATCAGAGGATAGGAAGGTATGGGAGTACCCCCCGTGTGTGGATACCTCGGTGTCCAGGCTGTCACGTACCTGGTGCTATCTCTCTCAGTCCCAGCTGACTGTAAAATTGAGACTACACAAATCAATTTATACCGCAGTGGGCGTGGCGCAGAGGGCCACCATTGCTTGCAGTTAGATTACAAGGGCCATGGTGAAATGGTCTGATAATATAATAGAGGGGTTTGACACTCTACCTCAGGATGAGATCCTGACTCTACTGCATCATATCCAGGATGCTGCAAATTTCATGAGTGACACGATCAAAGAAATAGGTCTCATCAATGCCATTGCCACTGCGATGGCAGTTTCGGCTTGCAGAGCTCTGTGGCTGCGACAATGGTCAGCAGATGCTGATTCCAAGAAGGGCATGAAAAATCTTCCCTTTACAGGGGATGCCTTGTTTGGGGAAGAACTGAACAAGTGTATTTTTAAAGCAATGGCTGGTAAGTCTACCTTTCTGCCGTCTGCTGCACCTCCGGCTAGACGTCCCTATTCTGGGCCCTCTCTCTGCAGTCCTTTCGTGTGGCCAGAGTTAGAGGCAGAGCCAGCGGTGCCTCAAACACAGCTAGGGGAAACAGAGCTAAACCCCGTAAACCAGCGGCTGCTGGGTCTCTGGACCAGGCCTCCGGATCCTCATCCACTAAGCCCTCCGCGTGACGGTTTGCCCCAGCTTCAGGGGGACTTTCAAGTGGGTGCTCGGCTTCAACACTTCACCCATGTGTGGGCGGAATCCTGCCGGGACCCTTGGGTGGGGAACCTCATATCCCAGGGTTACCGGTTGGAATTCCAAGCACTCCCTCATCACAGATTCTTCAGGTCAGGCTTACCAGCTTCACCTGTAGCAAGAGTTACCTTGCAGGACGCCATTCAAAAACGACTGCAAACAAAAGTTATTGTTCCGGTACCTCCTCGGTTGCACCACAGGGGATCTTATTCAAGTCTGTTCGGGGTACCGAAACCGGATGGTTTGGTACGGCCGATCTTGAACCTTAAATCTCCGAACCTGTATTTTCGGGTGTTCAGGTTCAAGATGGAATCTCTAAGGGTGGTGGTCTCAAGTCTGGAAAAAGGGGAGTTCCTGGATATCAAGGATGCCTATCTACACATCCCGATATGGCCCCCTCATCAGGCTTATCTCAGATTCGCTATACTGGACCACCACTTCCAGTTTCAGACCTTACCCTTTGGTCTTTCCAGAGCTCCAAGGGTATTCACAAAAGTCATGGCGTAAATGATACTGCAACTCCGCATGATGGGAGTCAACATATTCCCTTACTTGGATGATCTCCTGATAAAGGCGGTGTCCAGGGAGAGTCTGCTAAACAGCATCCACTTGGCTACTCCTTCTTACAAAATATGGGTGGATCCTAAATTTCTCTAACGTCCTAAGTGGATGCTGGGGACTCCGTAAGGACCATGGGGAATAGCGGCTCCGCTGGAGACTGGGCACATCTAAAGAAAGCTTTAGGACTATCTGGTGTGCACTGGCTCCTCCCCCTATGACCCTCCTCCAAGCCTCAGTTAGATCTCTGTGCCCGAACGAGAAGGGTGCACACTAGGGGCTCTCCTGAGCTTCTTAGTGAAAGTTTTAGATTAGGTTTTTTATTTTCAGTGAGACCTGCTGGCAACAGGCTCACTGCATCGAGGGACTAAGGGGAGAAGAAGCGAACTCACCTGCGTGCAGAGTGGATTGGGCTTCTTAGGCTACTGGACATTAGCTCCAGAGGGACGATCACAGGCCCAGCTTGGATGGGTCCCAGAGCCGCGCCGCCGGCCCCCTTACAGAGCCAGAAGGCAGAAGAGGTCCGGAAAATCGGCGGCAGAAGACGTCCTGTCTTCAACAAGGTAGCGCACAGCACTGCAGCTGTGCGCCATTGCTCTCAGCACACTTCACACTTCGGTCACTGTGGGTGCAGGGCGCTGGGGGGGGGGGCGCCCTGAGACGCAATAAAAACACCTTGGATGGCAAAAAAATGCATCACATATAGCTCCTGGGCTATATGGATGCATTTAACCCCTGCCAGAATCCATAAAAAAGCAGGAGAAAAGTCAGCGGAAAAAGGGGCGGAGCCTATCTCCTCAGCACACTGGCGCCATTTTCCCTCACAGCTCCGTTGGAGGGAAGCTCCCTGTCTCTCCCCTGCAGTCACTACACTACAGAAAGGGTTAAAAAAAGAGAGGGGGGCACTAATTGGGCGCAGTATTAACTATACAGCAGCTATAAGGGGAAAAACACTTATATAAGGTTATCCCTGTATATATATAGCGCTCTGGTGTGTGCTGGCAAACTCTCCCTCTGTCTCCCCAAAGGGCTAGTGGGGTCCTGTCCTCTATCAGAGCATTCCCTGTGTGTGTGCTGTATGTCGGTACTTTTGTGTCGACATGTGTGAGGAGAAAAATGATGTGGAGACGGAGCAGATTGCCTGTAATAGTGATGTCACCCCCTAGGGGGTCGACACCTGAGTGGATGAACTGTTGGAAGGAATTACGTGACAGTGTCAGCTCTGTATAAAAGACAGTGGTTGACATGAGACAGCCGGCTACTCAGCTTGTGCCTGTCCAGACGTCTCATAGGCCGTCAGGGGCTCTAAAGCGCCCGTTACCTCAGATGGCAGATATAGACGCCGACACGGATACTGACTCCAGTGTCGACGGTGAAGAGACGAATGTGACTTCCAGTAGGGCCACACGTTACATGATTGAGGCAATGAAAAATGTTTTACACATTTCTGATAATACGAGTACCACCAAAAAAAGGGGTATTATGTTCGGTGAGGAAAAACTACCTTTAGTTTTCCTGAATCTGAGAAATTAAATGAGGTGTGTGATGATGCGTGGGTTTCCCCCGATAACAACGGATAATTTCTAAAATGTTATTGGCATTATATCCTTTCCCGCCAGAGGTTAGGGTGCGTTGGGAAACACCCCCTAGGGGGGATAAAGCGCTCACACGCTTGTAAGGGCTCTGCCTTCGCCTGAGATGGCCGCCCTTAAGGATCCTGCTGATAGAAAGCAGGAGGGTATCCTAAAAGGTATTTACACACATACTGGTGTTATACTGCGACCAGCAATCGCCTCAGCCTGGATGTGCAGTGCTGGGTTGGCGTGGTCGGATTCCCTGACTGAAAATATTGATACCCTAGATAGGGACAGTATATTTTTGCCTATAGAGCATTTAAAAGATGCATTTTTATATATGCGTGATGCACAGCTGAATATTTGCCGACTGGCATCAAGTCTAAGCGCGTTGTCCATTTCTACCAGTAGAGGGTTATGGACACGTCAGAGGTCAGGTGATGCGTATTCCAAACGGCATTTGGAAGTATTGCTTTATTAAGGGAGGAGTTATTTGGGGTCGTTCTTTCAGACCTGGTGGCCACGGCAACAGCTGGGAATTCCACGTTTGTACCCCAGGTCGCCTCTCAACATGAGAAGACGCCGTATTATCAGGCGCAGTCTTTTTGTGGACAAGCGGGCAAAAGGTTCCTCATTTCTGCCCCGTGACAGAGGGAGAGGAAAAAGGCTGCAGAAATCAGCCAGTTCCCAGGAACAGAAGCCCTCTCCCGCCTCTGCCAAGCCCTCAGTATACGCTGGGGCTTTACAAGCAGAATCAGGCACGGTGGGGGGCCCGTCTCAATGAATTTCAGCGCGCAGTGGGCTCACTCGCAAGTAGACCCCTGGATCCTTCAGGTGATATCTCAGGGGTACAAATTAGAATTCGAGACGTCTCCCCCTCGCCGTTTCCTAAAGTCGGCTTTACCGATGTCTCCTTCTGACAGGGAGACAGTTTTGGAAGCCATTCACAAGCTGTATTCCCAGCAGGTGATAATCAAGATACCCCTCCTGCAACAGGGAACGGGGTATTATTCCACACTGTTGTGGTACCGAAGCCGGACGGCTCGGTGAGACCGATTCTAAATCTAAAATCTTTGAACACTTACGTACAGAGGTTCAAATTCAAGATTGAGTCACTCAGAGCAGTGATTGCGAACCTGGAAGAAGGGGACTACATGATGTCTCGGGACATCAAGGATGCTTACCTTCATGTCAAAATGTACCCTTCTCACCAAGGGTACCTCAGGTTTATGGTACAGAACTGTCACTATCAGTTCAGACGCTGCCGTATGGATGGTACACGGCACCCCGGGTCTTTACCAAGGTAATGGCCGAAATGATGATATTCCTTCGAAGGAAGTGAATTTTAGTTATCCCTTCCTTGGACAATTCCCTGATAAGGGTAAGATCCAGGGAACAGTTGGAGGTCGGTGTAGCACTATCTCAGGTAGTGTTGCGGCAGCACGATTGGATTCTCAATATTCCAAAATCGCACCTGGTTCCGATGACGTGTCTTCTGTTCCTAGGGATGATCCTGGACACAGTCCAGAAAAAGGTGTTTCTCCTGGAGGAGAAAGCCAGGGAGTTATCCGAGCTAGTCAGGAACCTCCTAAAACCGAGCCAAGTCTCAGTGCATCAATGCACAAGGGTTCTGGGTAAAATGGTGGCTTCCTACGAAGCAATCCCATTCGGCAGATTCCACGCAAGAACTTTCCAGTGGGACCTGCTGGACAAATGGTCCGGATCGCATCTTCAGATGCATCAGCGGATAACCCTGTCACCAAGGACAAGGGTGTCCCTCCTGTGGTGGTTGCAGAGTGCTCATCTTCTAGAGGGCCGCAGATTAGGCATTCAGGACTGGGTCCTGGTGACCACGGATGCCAGCCTGCGAGGCTGGGGAGCAGTCACACAGGGAAGGAATATCCAGGGCTTATGGTCAAGCCTGGAGACATCACTTCACATAAATATCCTGAAGCTAAGGGACATTTACAATGCTCTAAGCTTAGCAAGACCTCTGCTTCAAGGTCAGCCGGTGTTGATCCAGTCGGACAACATCACGGCAGTCACCCACGTAAACAGACAGGGGGACTGTCCTCCAGGTCCTCCTCAGCCAGGATATCAAATTTGTAGAATTTTGCAAACGTGTTTGCCCCTGACCAAGTAGCAGCTCGGCAAAGTTGTAAAGCCGAGACCCCTCGGGCAGCCGCCCAAGATGAGCCCACCTTCCTTGTGGAATGGGCTTTTACAGATTTAGGCTGCGGTAGTTCTACCGCAGAATGCGCCAGCTGAATAGTGCTACAAATCCAGCGCGCAATAGTCTGCTTAGAAGCAGGAGCACCCAGTTTGTTGGGTGCATACAGGATAAACAGCGAGTCAGTTTTCCTGACTCCAGCCGTCCTGGAAACATAAATTTTCAGGGCCCTGACTACGTCCAGTAACTTGGAATCCTCCACGTTCCCAGTAGCCGCAGGCACCACAATAGGCTGGTTCAAGTGAAACGCTGATACCACCTTCGGGAGAAACTGAGGACGAATCCTCAATTCTGCCCTATCCATATGGAAAATCAGATAAGGGCTTTTATAGGACAAAGCCGCCAATTCTGACACACGCCTGGCCGAAGCCAGGGCCAACAGCATGACCACTTTCCACGTGAGATATTTCAAATCCACAGTCTTAAGTGGTTCAAACCAATGTGATTTCAGGAACTCCAAAAGCACATTGAGATCCCAAGGTGCCACTGGGGGCACAAAAGGAGGCTGAATATGCAGAACTCCCTTGACAAAAGTCTGAACTTCAGGCAGGGAAGCCAGTTCTTTCTGGAAGAAAATAGACAGGGCCGAAATCTGGACCTTAATGGACCCCAATTTGAGGCCCAACGTCACCCCTGTTTGCAGGAAATTCAGGAATCGACCCAGTTGAAATTCCTCCGTTGGGGCCTTCCTGGCCTCACACCAAGCAACATATTTTCGCCAAATGCGGTGATAATGGTTTGCGGTGACATCCTTCCTGGCTTTGATCAGGGTAGGAATGACTTCCTCCGGAATACCCTTTTCCTTCAGGATCCGGTGTTCAACCGCCATGCCGTCAAACGCAGCCGCGGTAAGTCTTGGAACAGACAGGGCCCCTGCTGCAGCAGGTCCTGTCTGAGCGGCAGAGGCCAAAGGTCCTCTGAAAGCATCTCTTGAAGTTCCGGGTACCAAGCTCTTCTTGGCCAATCCGGAACCACGAGTATAGTTTTCACTCCTCCTCCCTCTATGCCCCTCCTCCAGACCTCCAGAGTTAGATTCTGTGCCCAGAGAGACTGGACACACACCAGGGGAGCTCTACTGAGTTTCTCTGAGAAAAGACTTTTTTAGGTTTATTGTTTTCAGGGAGCACTGCTGGCAACAGGCTCCCTGCTTCGTGCGACTGAGGGGAGAGAAGCAGACCTACTTCTGTGAGTTAAAGGCTCTGCTTCTTAGGCTACTGGACACCATTAGCTCCAGAGGGTCTGATCACTTGGTATAGCCTAGCTGCTCGTTCCCGGAGCTGCGCCGTCGTCCCCCTCACAGAGCCAGAAGAAAGAAGCCGGGTGAGTAACCAGAGCAAAGAAGACTACATTACAGATGGCAGAAGACTTCAGTCTCGGAGGTACCGCGCAGTGGTCGCGCTGTGCGCCATTGCTCCCACACACGAGCAGCACTACATGGGTGCAGGGCGCAGGGGGGGCGCCCTGGGCAGCAATAATACCTCACATTTCAGCCTGGCAAAAGTAGTATACAGTGCTTAGGCACTGTATACAGACGCCCGCCAGCATTTTAAAAATAAAAAGTAGCGGGACATAAGCGCGCCATGAATGGGGCGGGACTTGGTCCTTCCAGCTCTACTCAGCGCCATTTTCTCTACACTGTGAGCTGCAGAGACGCTGGTCCTGGCCTCCTACACTTCTGTCACAAGTAACAGGGTGTTAAACGGGGAAGGGCACGGCAAAATTTGGTGTTGATTTTAAACAGCGCTGACAGGTCTGGGGCATTATTATATACTTTCAGACCGGGTTGGGCACTGGGTGTGAGCTGGTAAACTCACACTGTGTTTTCTCTGATAGGCCTTATTGTGGGTCTGTCCCCTATAGCCAGGGGTGATAGTGGTGTCGGTACGAGTGTCGACATGTCTGAGGCTAAAGGCTCTTCCCAGGAGGAGGCTGGTGTGGGGACAGAACAGTGTGAGGGAGTGAATCTGTCGGCACCGCCGACTGCTGATTGGGTGAATATGTTGAGTGCCTTGAATACAAATGTGGCTTTATTAAATAAGAGATTGGATAAATCTGAGGCTCAGAACCAAACATGGAGACAATCCATGGAAGATGCTTTATCCCAAACGCAGTCTTCCTCAGGGTCACAGAAACGGCCGTTTACCCAGATAGCAGACACAGATACCGACACGGATTCGGATTCCAGTGTCGACTATGGTGATGCCAGATTGAATCCTAAACTGGCTAAGAGCATTCAGTACATGATTGTGGCAATAAAAGAAGTGTTACATATCACCGAAGACCCTGCTGTTCCTGAGACAAGGGTCTGTATGTTTAAAGGAAAGAAACCTCTGGTAACGTTTCCTCCCTCTCATGAACTGAACACTCTTTTTGAAAGGGCTTGGGAAAATCCTGACAAAAAGTTGCTGATTCCCAAGAGAATTATTATGGCATACCCGTTCTCCTCTGAGGATAGGAATAAGTGGGAGTCAACCCCCAATGTGGACAAGGCTCTACCACGGCTGTCCAAGAAGGTGGCGCTTCCGTCCCCTGACACAGCGGCCCTAAAGGATCCTACGGATCGTAAGCAGGAAACTACTTTGAAATCTATTTACGCCACTACGGGTACGCTGCTCAGACCTGCCGTAGCATCGGCATGGGTGAGTAGTGCAATTAAAAAGTGGGCAGATAACTTGTCATCTGACTTGGACACCCTGGATAGGGATAGCATTCTTTTGACACTGGGTCATATCAGGGACGCTGCAGTCTATCTAAGGTAGACTGCGAGAGATATTGGTCTCTTGGGAACAAGGGCCAATGCCATGGCAATCTCGGCTAGGAGAGCGTTATGGACTCATCAATGGAATGGTGATGCGGACTCTAAGAGGGCTATGGAGGCTCTGCCGTATAAAGGTGGTGTTTTGTTTGGTGAGGGCCTCGCGGACCTGGTATCTACAGCTACCGCGGGTAAGTCGTCTTTCCTACCGTATATCCCGGCACAACAAAAGAAAGCGCCTCTTTATCAGATGCAGTCCTTTCGGTCTAATAAATTTAAAAAAGGACGAGGGTCCTCCTTCCTTGCTGCTAGAGGTAAGGGAAGAGGAAAAAAGTTGCCGGCTGGGGCAAGCTCCCAAGAGCAGAAGTCCTCCTCGGCCACTGCCAAATCCACCGCATGACGCTGGGACTCCACTGCAGGAGTCTGCACCGGTGGGGACATGTCTTCAATTCTTCAGTCAGGTCTGGGCTCGTTCGGCCCTGGATCCTTGGGTGCTAGAAATAGTGGTCCAAGGATACAAACTGGAGTTTTCAAATCTGACTTACCAGCTTCTCTTCCGGAAAGGGAGGTAGTATGCGCTGCGATACAAAAGCTGTGTCTACAGCAAGTTATTGTCACGGTCCCCCCGTCACAACGGAGAGAAGCTTTTTATTCTAGCCTGTTCGTGGTCCCGAAGTCGGATGGCTCGGTCAGACCGATTCTGAACCTAAAATCCCTCAATTTCTTTCTTAAAAAATTAAATTCAAGATGGAATCTCTCCGAGCAGTGATCTCCAGTCTGGAAGGGGGGGGATTTTATGGCGTCAGTCGATATCAAAGATGCCTACTTAAATGTCCCAATATATCCTCCACATCAAGCTTACCTGAGGTTTGCGGTTCAGGATTGTCATTACCAATTTCAAACGCTGCCGTTTGGTTTTTCCACGGCTCCGAGGATTTTCACCAAAGTAATGGCGGAAATGATGGTGCTCCTGCGCAAGCAGGGTGTCACAATTATCCCGTACTTGGACGATCTCCTGATAAAGGCGAGATCAAAGGAGCAGTTACTAAGAAACATTGCACTCTCCCTGACAGTCCTGCAGCAACATGGTTGGCTCCTAAATTTGGCAAAGTCACAGTTGGTTCCGACAACACGGCTGTCATTCTTAGGCATGATCCTGGACACGGAACTGCAGAGAGTGTTTCTCCCAGTAGAAAAAGCTCTGGAAATCCAGAACATGGTCAAGGAGATTCTGAAACCGGCAAGAGTGTCGATTCACCAATGCACTCGGGTGCTGGGGAAGATGGTGGCGGCCTACGAAGCCATTCTGTTTGGCATGTTCCATGCCAGGGTGTTTCAGTGGGACCTGTTGGACAAGTGGTCCAGGTTTCACCTACACATGCACCGGAAAATAAGCCTATCTTCCAGGACCAGAGTATCTCTCCTGTGGTGGCTCCAAAGTTCTCACCTCCTAGAGGGACGCAGGTTCGGGTTCCAGGATTGGGTCCTGGTGACCACGGATGCGAGTCTCCGAGGCTAGGGAGCGGTCACACAGGTGAAAAATTTCCAGGGAAAATGGTCAAGCCAGGAAGCTTGTTTGCACATAAACATTCTGGAATTAAGAGCCATCTACAACGGCCTTCTACAAGCAGAACATCTTCTTCGCGGTCTACCCGTCCTGATTCAGTCGGACAACATAACAGCAGTGGCGTACATAAACCGCCAGGGTGGAACAAAGAGCAGAGCGGCGATGGCGGAGGCCACAAAAGTTCTCCGCTGGGCGGAAAAACAGGCAAGCGCTCTGTCAGCGGTCTTCATTCCGGGCGTGGACGACTGGGAAGCAGACTTCCTCAGCAGACATGATCTCCATCCAGGAGAGTGGGGTCTTCATCAAGAGGTCTTTGCAGAAGTGACAAGTCATTGGGGAATTCCTCAAATAGACATGATGGCGTCTCGCCTCAACAAGAAGCTGCAGAGATATTGTTCCAGGTCGAGGTACCCTCAAGCCAGTGCAGTGGACGCCCTGGTGACACCGTGGGTGTTTCAGTCGGTATATGTGTTCCCTCCACTTCCACTCATTCCAAAGGTGATAAGGATCGTAAGAAGAACAAGCGTTCAGGCGATACTCATTGTTCCAGATTGGCCACGGAGGGCCTGGTATCCGGATCTTTAGGAATTACTCATAGGAGATCCCTGGCCTCTTCCTCTAAGAGAGGATCTGTTACAGCAAGGGCCGTACGTGTTCCAAGACTTACCGCGGTTGCGTTTGACGGCGTGGCGGTTGAATGCCAGATCCAGCTCGGAAGGGTATTCCCGGTGAAGTCATTCCCACTCTGCTTAAAAGCTAGAAAGGAAGTAACGGCGAAGCATTATCACCGTATTTTGGGAAAATATGTGTCTTGGTATGAATCCAAGAAGGCTCCTATGGAAGAATTTCAGCTGGGTCGTTTTCTCCATTTTTTGCAAGCAGGTGTGCTGGCCTAAAGTTAGGCTCCATTAATGTGCAGATTTCGGCCTTATCAATCTTCTTTCAAAAAGAATTGGCCTCCCTTACAGAAGTTCAGACTTTCGTGAAAGGTGTGCTGCACATCCAACCTCCATTTGTGCCCCCGGTGGCACCGTGGGACCTTAACGTGGTGTTGCAGTTCCTTCAGTCACATTGGTTTGAACCTTTACAGAAGGTTGAGTTGAAATTTCTCACTTGGAAAGTGGTCATGCTTTTGGCCTTGGCGTCCGCAAGGCGGGTGTCGGAATTAGCGGCTTTGTCTCAAAAGAGCTCCTATTTGATCTTCCATGTGGATAGAGCGGAATTGAGAACTCGTCAGCAACTTCTGCCAAAGGTTGTTTCTTCGTTTCACATGAACCAACCTATTGTGGTGCCTGTTGCTGCTGAAGCCTTGGCTGATTCAAAGTCTCTCGATGTAGTCAGAGCTTTGCAAATTTATGTAGCCAGAACGGCTCGTATTAGGAAAAACGGAGCCTCTGTTTATTCTGTATGCTTCCAACAAATTTGGGGCTCCTGCTTCTAAGCAGACTATTGCACGCTGGATCTGTAATACGATTCGGCATGCTCATTCTACGGCTGGATTGCCATTACCGAAGTCGGTGAAGGCCCATTCCACCAGGAAGGTGGGCTCATCTTGGGCGGCTGCCCGTGGAGTCTCGGCGGTTCAGCTTTGTCGAGCAGCTACTTGGTCGGGTTCAAACACTTTTCTAAGTTCTACAAGTTTGATACCCTGGCTGATGAGGACCTCATGTTTGCTCAAACGGTGCTGCAGAGTTGTCCGCACTCTCCCGCCCGGTCTGTAGCTTTGGTATAAATCCCATGGTCCTTTTGGAGTCCCCAGCATCCTCTAGGACGTATGAGAAAATAGGATTTTAATACCTACCGGTAAATCCTTTTCTCTTAGTCCATAGAGGATGCTGGGCCCCCGTCCCAGTGCGGACTCTATCTGCAGTACTTGTTAATAGTTATTGTTTATGTTACACAAAAGTTGTGTTCGGTTAAGATCAGCCTGCTGCTGATTTTGGTTCATGCCGCTAACTTAGTTAAAAGCTATGTTGTACGGTGTGCTGTGGTGTGAGCTGGTATCTATCTCACGCTTCGTTTAACAAAAATCCTTTTCCTCGAAATGTCCGTCTCCCTGGGCACAGTTCCTATAACTGAGGTCTGGAGGAGGGGCATAGAGGGAGGAGCCAGTTCACACCCATTTAAAGTCTTAAAGTGCCCATGTCTCCTGCGGATCCCGTCTATACCTCATGGTCCTTTTGGAGTCCCCAGCATCCTCTACGGACTAAGAGAAAAGGATTTACCGGTAGGTATTAAAATCCTATTTTCATCATGAGGGTAGAAAATATTCTACTATGGATTTTCAACTTGGCCGTTTTCTGCTCTTCCTGCAAGCAGGCGTGGATATGGGCCTACGGTTGGGCTCCATCAAAGTTCAGATTTCGGCCCCCTCCATATTCTTCCACAGGCAACTTGCTGTTCTTCCGGAGGTGCTGTCATTCTTAAAGGGTGTTCTTCGCATGCAACCACCTTTTGTCCATCTCACGGCACCGTGGGATCTCAATGTGGTCCTGACCTTTCTTCAATCGGACTGATTTGAACCTTTGCACAGGGTGGACTTGAAATATCTTACTTGGAAGACTGTCATGTTATTGACTTTAGCCTCTGCACGACGAGTGTCGGAATTGGGGGCCTTATCCTGTAAGAGCCCTTATTTGATATTTCACGATGATAGGGCGGGGCTCAGGACTCGCCCACAGTTTTTTGCCGAAAGTGATATCTGCTTTTCACATTAATCAACCGATAGTGGTTCCGGTAATGTCTGAGACATCAGTTGCTCCAAAGTCCTTGGACGTGGTTCGGGCTTTGAGGATTTACGTCAAGGGGACTGCTCGTCACAGAAAGACTGACTCGCTCTTTGTCCTCTACGACGCTATGAAGATTGGATGTCCATTACTTGTTGGATCCATCTAACTATCCAACAGGCTTACTCTTCGGCAGCTTTGCTGCTGTCGAGTTCTGTTCAGGCCCACTCCACTAGTTTGGTGGGTTCTTCCTGGGCGGCTGCCCGTGGCGTCGGGGCCTTCCAGTTGTGCTGAGCTGCTACTTGGTCTGGTTCGAACACGTTTGTAAAGTGCTATAAGTTCGATGCCTTGGCCGGTGATGACCTTCAGTTTGGTCAGGCGGTTTTGCAGGGGTCTCGACACTCTGCCACCTGTTCTGGGAGCTTTTGGACTTTCTTCATGGTACTAATCCATTCCAGTATTCCTTAGGACGTTAGAGAAAATAGGAATTTGATACCGAACGGTAATTCCTTTTCTCGTAGTCCGTAGGGGATACTGGGCGCCCGCCTCAGTGCTTCGTGTTTCCTGCTTACCTGGTTGTAAGTTCTTGGTTGGGTCTGCTGTTGCGGTTTCTATTATTGTTCGAGTTAGCATTGCTATTCTTGGTTTGGCTAGCGTGGCTATCCATTATTTTGGTTAGCGCGGCTTTCCTGTCTTACTGTTGTGTGTTGGTTCGTTACCTCACCGCTGTTATCTGTTTTCCTTCTCTGAAAGTATGTCAGTCTCCTCGGGCACAGTTTTCCTAGACTAAGTCTGGTGGAGGGGCAAAGATGGGAGGAGCCAGCACACACTGAACATTTCTTGAAAAGTTCCAGGCTCCAATGGACCCAATCTATACCCCATGGTACTAATCCATCCCAGTATCCCCTACAGACTACGAGAAAAGGAATTACCGGTAGGTATCAAATTCCTATTTTTGAAAGTATTCTTACTTTTGCAAAAGTTTTAGGCAGGTGTAAAAAAATGCTGCAGAGTAGTGTGTGTGTGTGTGTGTGTGTGTGTGTATGTGTGTGTGTGTGTGTGTGTGTTAGTAATACTGGGATTAGACGGCACTCACGGGACCTTCACCAAAAGAATATTCTTTTGTTGTTGACATAAGTCATCATGGACTGAATCGTCAAACAAGATACACACTGTTGCGCTATTCTTTCGGTGAAGATCCCGTGAGTGCAGTCTTTACACAGTATATATTTTGGTATTTATGTACCCAGGTGGGCATCAGGGTAGGAAACAGCTGGATATAGTGGAGTGCTGGTCATTATTCAATTATATACTGTATTATATATAAAAATAATAAGAAAGAAGGGTGTCTCCTAGCTCATTCATATCAAAGATTTACCACGATACACTGCAAGTTTCAATAAATGATAAAAGGTGGTCCAATACCAGAAATACAAATAAATACAAATAAATATATATATATATGTGTATGTATATATATATATATATATATATATATATGTATATGTGTGTGTGTATATATATATATATATATATATATATCTCTTATCTGAATCCTCATCAGCTTCATATACTGCCCTTATGTAATTACTTATTTAGTTTAGCTCAAAATAGAAAAATAAAAGACAGCACAGTGCAATTCTATTTAAATGCACAGATGTATCAAAACAGTAGGACTCTTATGTCCAATAAAAACAGAATGAAAAGACTTACTTCAATTATTTCTGGAACATAGCAGCCAATAATGCCTTATATATACAATGCGTTTCATCCAGACACAAGACCACACTGTCACTCAGACTTCCTCAGGGGAAATGTCACGGAGCGGTCACAATGTTTCCAATTCTCCACATAGCCTGGTGGCATCCTTTACTACTGTTGCTGACATGCATCTCCCGTGACGTAGAAAGTTATTGCTTGGCTGATTATGTCTGGTTTGGATTTGTAGGAGAGATTGTTTACCCATTCCTGTTATACAGCTATATAAAGTACACTGCACATCATCCCACACCTACTGTTATGCTGTTATCTGTTCTCTTGTCTGACTCATCAGGTGTAGATAGTACACGGCTGAAATCTGAAAATGGCATGGATCAGGGAGAATTAGTGGTGACTGTCATGGAAGGGGTAAATGGGTGGTCTCCCAAAATAGCAGGATCTGTCCAAGAGTGACAGTCCCTTTTCATGATTATTAGGATCAGCCCGGTGACTTTGCATATCCTTTCTCTATCGTCCTAAGTGGATGCTGGGGTTCCTGAAAGGACCATGGGGAATAGCGGCTCCGCAGGAGACAGGGCACAAAAAAGTAAAGCTTTACTAGGTCAGGTGGTGTGCACTGGCTCCTCCCCCTATGACCCTCCTCCAGACTCCAGTTAGATTTTGTGCCCGAACGAGAAGGGTGCAATCTAGGTGGCTCTCCTAAAGAGCTGCTTAGAGAAAGTTTAGTTTAGGTTTTTTTCTTTACAGTGAGTCCTGCTGGCAACAGGATCACTGCAACGTGGGACTTAGGGGGAAAGTAGTAAACTCACCTGCATGCAGAGTGGATTTGCTGCTTGGCTACTGGACACCATTAGCTCCAGAGGGATCGAACACAGGCCCAGCCGTGGAGTCCGGTCCCGGAGCCGCGCCGCCGACCCCCTTGCAGATGCTGAAGCGTGAAGAGGTCCGGAAACCGGCGGCTGAAGACTCCTCAGTCTTCATAAGGTAGCGCACAGCACTGCAGCTGTGCGCCATTTTCCTCTCAGCACACTTCACTGGGCAGTCACTGAGGGTGCAGAGCGCTGGGGGGGGGCGCTCTGAGAGGCAAATATAAACCTTATACAAGGCTAAAAATACCTCACATATAGCCCATAGGGGCTATATGGAGATATTTAACCCCTGCCTGACTGGAAAAATAGCGGGAGAAGAACCCGCCGAAAAAGGGGCGGGGCCTATCTCCTCAGCACACGGCGCCATTTTCTGTCACAGCTCCGCTGGTCAGAACGGCTCCCAGGTCTCTCCCCTGCACTGCAATACAGAAACAGGGTAAAACAGAGAGGGGGGGCACATTAATGGCTATATATATATATATTAAAGCAGCTATAAGGGAGCACTTAATATAAGGATATCCCTTGTATATATAGCGCTTTGTGGTGTGTGCTGGCAGACTCTCCCTCTGTCTCCCCAAAAGGGCTAGTGGGTCCTGTCTTCATTAGAGCATTCCCTGTGAGTTTGCGGTGTGTGTCGGTACGTGGTGTCGACATGTATGAGGACGATATTGGTGTGGAGGCGGAGCAATTGCCAAATATGCAGATGTCACCCCCCAGGGGGTCGACACCAGAATGGATGCCTTTATTTGTGGAATTACGTGATGGTTTATCTTCCCTTAAACAGTCAGTTGAGGACATGAGGCGGCCGGACAATCAATTAATGCCTGTCCAGGCGCCTCAAACACCGTCAGGGGCTGTAAAACGCCCTTTGCCTCAGTCGGTCGACACAGACCCAGACACGGGCACTGATTCCAGTGACGACGGTAGAAATTCAAACGTATTTTCCAGTAGGGCCACACGTTATATGATTTTGGCAATGAAGGAGACGTTACATTTAGCTGATACTACAGATACCGTAAAACAGGGTATTATGTATGGTGTGAAAAAACTACAAACAGTTTTTCCTGAATCAGAAGAATTAAATGACGTGTGTGATGAAGCGTGGGTTGCTCCTGATAAAAAGTTGATAATTTCAAAAAAGTTATTGGCATTATACCCTTTCCCGCCAGAGGTTAGGGCGCGCTGGGAAACACCCCCTAAGGTGGACAAGGCGCTCACACGCTTATCCAAACAAGTGGCGTTACCCTCTCCTGAGACGGCCGCACTTAAGGATCCATCAGATAGAAAGATGGAAGTTATTCAAAAGAATATATACACACATGCAGGTGTTATACTACGACCAGCTATAGCAACTGCCTGGATGTGCAGTGCTGGAGTAGTTTGGTCAGAATCCCTGATTGAAAATATTGATACCCTAGATAGGGACAATGTTTTACTGTCGTTAGAACAAATAAAGGATGCATTTATCTATATGCGTGATGCACAGAGGGATATTTGCACACTGGCATCTCGGGTGAGTGCTATGTCCATTTCAGCCAGAAGAGCCTTATGGACACGACAGTGGACAGGCGATGCGGATTCAAAACGTCACATGGAGGTTTTGCCGTATAAAGGGGAGGAGTTATTTGGAGTTGGTCTATCAGACTTGGTGGCCACGGCTACTGCCGGGAAATCCACTTTTTTACCTCAAGTCACTCCCCAACAGAGAAAGGCACCGACCTTTCAACCGCAGCCTTTTCGCTCCTACAAAAATAAGAGAGCAAAGGGCTTGTCGTACCTGCCACGAGGCAGAGGAAGAGGGAAGAGACACCAACAGGCAGCTCCTTCCCAGGAACAGAAGCCCTCCCCGGCTCCTGCAAAAACCTCAGCATGACGCTGGGGCCTCTCAAGCGGACTCGGGGACAGTGGGGGGCCGTCTCAAAAATTACAGCGCGCAGTGGGCTCACTCGCAGGTAGACCCCTGGATCCTGCAGATAATATCTCAGGGGTACAGGTTGGAATTAGAGACGGATCCTCCTCATCGTTTCCTGAAGTCTGCCTTACCAACCGTCTCTTCCGAAAGGGAGAGGGTGTTGGAAGCCATTCACAAGCTGTACGCTCAGCAGGTGATAGTCAAAGTACCCCTATTACAACAAGGAAAGGGGTATTATTCCACTCTATTTGTGGTACCGAAGCCGGATGGCTCGGTAAGGCCTATTCTAAATCTGAAGTCCTTGAACCTCTACATAAAAAAGTTCAAGTTCAAGATGGAGTCACTCAGAGCAGTGATAGCGAACCTGGAAGAAGGGGACTTTATGGTATCCTTGGACATCAAGGATGCGTATCTACACGTTCCGATTTACCCCGCACACCAGGGGTACCTCAGGTTCATTGTTCAAAACTGTCACTATCAGTTTCAGACGCTGCCGTTCGGATTGTCCACGGCGCCTCGGGTCTTTACCAAGGTAATGGCCGAGATGATGATTCTTCTTCGAAGAAAAGGCGTATTAGTTATCCCATACTTGGACGATCTCCTAATAAGGGCAAGGTCCAGAGAACAGCTGGAGACAGCTTTAGCACTATCTCAAGAGGTGCTAAGACAACACGGGTGGATTCTGAATATTCCAAAATCCCATTTAATCCCGACAACTCGTCTGCTGTTCCTAGGAATGATTCTGGACACGGTTCAGAAAAAGGTTTTCCTTCCAGAGGAAAAAGCCAAGGAGTTATCCGATCTGGTCAGGAACCTCCTAAAACCAGGAAAAGTGTCAGTACATCAATGCACAAGAGTCCTGGGAAAAATGGTGGCTTCTTACGAAGCAATTCCATTCGGCAGATTCCATGCAAGAATATTCCAAAGGGATCTGTTGGACAAATGGTCAGGGTCGCATCTGCAGATGCACCTGCGAATAACCCTGTCACCAAAGACAAGGGTGTCACTTCTGTGGTGGTTGCAGAAGGCTCACCTATTAGAAGGCCGCAGATTCGGCATTCAGGATTGGATCCTGGTGACCACGGACGCCAGCCTGAGAGGCTGGGGAGCAGTCACACAAGGAAGAAACTTCCAGGGAGTATGGACGAGTCTGGAAAAGTCTCTTCACATAAACATTCTGGAACTAAGAGCAATCTACAATGCTCTAAGCCAGGCGGAACTTCTCCTGCAAGGAAAGCCGGTGTTGATTCAGTCGGACAACATCACGGCGGTCGCCCATGTAAACAGGCAGGGCGGCACAAGAAGCAGGAGTGCAATGGCAGAAGCTGCCAAGATTCTTCGCTGGGCGGAGAATCACGTGATAGCACTGTCAGCAGTGTTCATCCCGGGCGTGGACAACTGGGAAGCAGACTTCCTCAGCAGACACGATCTTCATCCGGGAGAGTGGGGTCTACATCCAGAAGTCTTCAACATGTTAATAGACCGTTGGGAAAGACCAATTGTAGACATGATGGCGTCTCGCCTCAACAAGAAACTGGACAAATATTGCGCCAGGTCAAGAGATCCACAGGCAATAGCTGTGGACGCACTGGTAACTCCTTGGGTGTACCAGTCAGTGTATGTGTTTCCTCCTCTGCCGCTCATACCAAAGGTATTGAAGATCATACGGCAAAGAAGAGTAAGAACAATACTAGTGGTTCCGGATTGGCCGAGAAGGACTTGGTATCCGGAACTTCAAGAGATGCTCACGGACGAACCGTGGCCTCTACCTCTGAGAAGGGACCTGCTACAGCAGGGTCCCTGTCTTTTTCAAGACTTACCGCGGCTGCGTTTGACGGCATGGCGGTTGAACGCCAGATCCTAAAAGGGAAAGGCATTCCAGAAGAAGTCATTCCTACCTTGATTAAGGCACGGAAGGAAGTCACCGTGAAACATTATCACCGCATTTGGCGAAAATATGTAGCGTGGTGCGAGGATCGGAGGGTTCCGACGGAGGAATTCCAACTGGGTCGTTTCCTACATTTCCTGCAATCAGGATTATCTATGGGTCTCAAATTGGGATCCATTAAGGTTCAAATTTCGGCCCTGTCAATATTCTTCCAAAAAGAATTGGCCTCTGTCCCTGAGGTCCAGACTTTTGTCAAGGGAGTACTGCATATACAGCCTCCTGTGGTGCCTCCGGTGGCACCGTGGGATCTAAATGTAGTTTTAGATTTCCTCAAATCCCATTGGTTTGAACCATTGAAAAAGGTGGATTTGAAATATCTCACATTGAAAGTGACTATGTTACTAGCCCTGGCCTCTGCCAGGAGAGTATCTGAATTGGCGGCTTTATCTTATAAAAGTCCTTATCTAATCTTCCATTCGGATAGGGCAGAACTGCGGACTCGTCCGCATTTTCTCCCTAAAGTGGTATCAGCATTTCATCTGAACCAACCTATTGTGGTGCCTGCGGCCACTAGCGACTTGGAGGACTCCAAGTTGTTGGACGTTGTCAGAGCCTTAAAAATATACATTGCAAGGACGGCTGGAGTCAGAAAATCTGACTCGCTGTTTATATTGTATGCACCCAACAAGTTGGGCGCACCTGCTTCAAAGCAGTCGATTGCTCGTTGGATTTGTAACACAATTCAACTTGCACATTCTGTGGCAGGCCTGCCACAGCCTAAAACTGTAAAAGCCCACTCCACAAGGAAGGTGGGCTCATCTTGGGCGGCTGCCCGAGGGGTCTCGGCATTACAACTCTGCCGAGCAGCTACGTGGTCGGGGGAGAACACGTTTGTAAAATTTTACAAATTTGATACCCTGGCAAAGGAGGACCTGGAGTTCTCTCATTCGGTGCTGCAGAGTCATCCGCACTCTCCCGCCCGTTTGGGAGCTTTGGTATAATCCCCATGGTCCTTTCAGGAACCCCAGCATCCACTTAGGACGATAGAGAAAATAAGAATTTACTTACCGATAATTCTATTTCTCGGAGTCCGTAGTGGATGCTGGGCGCCCATCCCAAGTGCGGATTATCTGCAATACTTGTACATAGTTATTGTTAACTAATTCGGGTTATTGTTAAGGAGCCATCTTTAAGAGGCCCTTTCTGTTGTCATACTGTTAACTGGGTTTAGATCACAAGTTGTACGGTGTGATTGGTGTGGCTGGTATGAGTCTTACCCGGGATTCAAAATGCCTCCCTTATTGTGTATGCTCGTCCGGGCACAGTACCTAACTGGAGTCTGGAGGAGGGTCATAGGGGGAGGAGCCAGTGCACACCACCTGACCTAGTAAAGCTTTACTTTTTTGTGCCCTGTCTCCTGCGGAGCCGCTATTCCCCATGGTCCTTTCAGGAACCCCAGCATCCACTACGGACTCCGAGAAATAGAATTATCGGTAAGTAAATTCTTATTTTTATTTCAGGGTTAGGAATTCTTATTTCTAAATACACACAGAATGGCACAAACTTAGACTAATATGAACTGTGATAGTGTACCGGACAGACTGACATTGACATTCACACATACAGCACTGTCCTTACCTGTTCGTTATCATAGTACCTGCAGGAGCTCTCGTATAGGCAAGTTACCAAGTGCTCTTCAGCATTCAATAAGCTATGTGCTAATTTGCCACCATTCTAGGTATTGAAGTAGTGAGTGTAACACAGGGGAAACGGCAGTGGACAGCAAGGGTCAGGTGTGCCTTGCCCCATCTTCATCACATCTAGGCATCGGAATGTGCGGAATATAGCTGCATATTTTATATCTTATTACAGGCATAGGTGTGTTATATAAATATGATGTGCTTGCATTGATGTTATAGAAAGAAGTCGACTTACCATCATAAAACAATGAAAATGGAAAGAGGACAATACAGTTTTTTAAAATTAAATTTATGGCTATATACACTGTGTAATATGTGTATGTATGTATATACATGGGATCAGTATGTATTACTGACGGTTGGGATGCCAGCTGTTAGTATACAGACAACGGCATCATGGCCGTCAGTATGCCGGCAGCAGGACGAGTGCTAGCATGCCACTTACATACTCGTTGCACTCACCACAGGTTCTATTCCCACTCTATGGGTGTTGTGGACACCCACTAGTGGGAATAGCCCCTGTGAGCCGGGATTCCGGCGGGCGACATTGTCATCAGTCGGGATTCCGGCGTCTGTATCCTGACTGCCAGGATCCCGACTGCCGGCAATATAACTGCATCATATATACTGTACATACATACATACATATACATACATATGTATATAATATGCACTATGCACACATACACACACCTTTTTATTACATAATTTACCCATTGTAACATTGTACTTAAACAGTTTCCTAAAAGAATATATTTCTGAAGCTAAACTGTAAACTGTTTTATCATCTGAGAACTTCCTAATTACAGATTATATTTTGCTGTATTATGTACATGTGGATATGTACGCTCACTTACTTTTTTGAACTGGTGAAGAAATGATATTTCACTCTGCTGAGTAAGATACAGATGTATGCCTGCTCTACTTCCGTCTATTTCGGAGCTTGCGACTGTACTCCTCCTACAGTATGTTTGTGACTGTGCTCCTCCTACAGTATGTTTGTGACTGTGCTCCTCCTACAGTATGTTTGTGACTGTGCTCCTCCTACAGTATGTTTGTGACTGTGCTCCTCCTACAGTATGTTTGTGACTGTGCTCTTCTCACAGTGCTCTTCTCACAGTATGTTTGTGACTGTGCTCCTCCTACAGTATGTTTGTGACTATGCTCTTCTCACAGTATGTTTGTGACTGTGCTCTTCTCACAGTGCTCTTCTCACAGTATGTTTGTGACTGTGCTCCTCCTACAGTATGTTTGTGACTGTGCTCTTCTCACAGTATGTTTGTGACTGTGCTCTTCTCACAGTGCTCTTCTCACAGTATGTTTGTGACTGCTCCTCCTACAGTATGTTTGTGACTGTGCTCTTCTTACAGCATGTTTGTGACTGTGCTCCTCCTACTGTATGTTTGTGACTGTGCTCTTCTTACAGTATGTTTGTGACTGTGCTCCTCCTACAGTATGTTTGTGATTGTGCTCTTCTTACAGTATGTTTGTGACTGTGCTCTTACAGTATGTTTGTGACTGCTCCTCCTACAGTATGTTTGTGATTGTGCTCCTACAGTATGTTTGTGACTGTGCTCCTCCTACAGTATGTTTGTGACTGTGCTCCTCCTACAGTATGTTTGTGACTGTGCTCCTCCTACAGTATGTTTGTGACTGTGCTCCTCCTACAGTAAGTTTGTGACTGTGCTCCTCCTACAGTATGTTTGTGACTGTGCTCCTCCTACAGTATGTTTGTGACTGTGCTCCTCCTACAGTATGTTTGTGACTGTGCTCCTCCTACAGTATGTTTGTGACTGTGCTCTTCTCACAGTATGTTTGTGACTGTGCTCTTCTCACAGTGCTCTTCTCACAGTATGTTTGTGACTGTGCTCCTCCTACAGTATGTTTGTGACTGTGCTCTTCTCACAGTATGTTTGTGACTGTGCTCTTCTCACAGTGCTCTTCTCACAGTATGTTTGTGACTGTGCTCCTCCTACAGTATGTTTGTGACTGTGCTCTTCTCACAGTATGTTTGTGACTGTGCTCTTCTCACAGTGCTCTTCTCACAGTATGTTTGTGACTGTGCTCCTCCTACAGTATGTTTGTGACTGTACTCTTCTTACAGCATGTTTGTGACTGTGCTCCTCCTACTGTATGTTTGTGACTGTGCTCTTCTTACAGTATGTTTGTGACTGTGCTCCTCCTACAGTATGTTTGTGATTGTGCTCTTCTTACAGTATGTTTGTGACTGTGCTCTTACAGTATGTTTGTGACTGCTCCTCCTACAGTATGTTTGTGATTGTGCTCCTACAGTATGTTTGTGACTGTGCTCCTCCTACAGTATGTTTGTGACTGTGCTCCTCCTACAGTATGTTTGTGACTGTGCTCTTCTTACGGTATGTTTGTGACTGTGCTCCTCCTACAGTATGTTTGTGACTTTGCTCCTCCTACAGTATGTTTGTGACTGTGCTCCTCCTACAGTATGTTTGTGACTGCTCTTACAGTATGTTTGTGACTGTGCTCTTCTTACAGCATGTTTGTGACTGTGCTCCTCCTACAGTATGTTTGTGAATGTGCTCTTCTTACAGCATGTTTGTGACTGTGCTCCTCCTACAGTATGTTTGTGACTGTGCTCTTCTTACAGCATGTTTGTGACTGTGCTCCTCCTACAGTATGTTTGTGATGGTGCTCTTCTTACAGTATGTTTGTGACTGTGCTCTTACAGTATGTTTGTGACTGCTCCTCCTACAGTATGTTTGTGACTGTGCTCCTCCTACAGTATGTTTGTGACTGTGCTCTTCTTACGGTATGTTTGTGACTGTGCTCCTCCTACAGTATGTTTGTGACTTTGCTCCTCCTACAGTATGTTTGTGACTGTGCTCCTCCTACAGTATGTTTGTGACTGCTCTTACAGTATGTTTGTGACTGTGCTCTTCTTACAGCATGTTTGTGACTGTGCTCCTCCTACAGTATGTTTGTGATTGTGCTCTTCTTACAGCATGTTTGTGACTGTGCTCCTCCTACAGTATGTTTGTGATTGTGCTCTTCTTACAGTATGTTTGTGACTGTGCTCTTACAGTATGTTTGTGACTGCTCCTCCTACAGTATGTTTGTGATTGTGCTTCTACAGTATGTTTGTGACTGTGCTCCTCCTACAGTATGTTTGTGAATGTGCTCCTCCTACAGTATGTTTGTGACTGTGCTCTTCTTATGGTATGTTTGTGACTGTGCTCTTCTTACAGTATGTTTGTGACTGTGCTCCTCCTACAGTATGTTTGTGACTGTGCTCCTCCTACAGTATGTTTGTGACTGTGCTCCTCCTACAGTATGTTTGTGACTGTGCTCTTCTCACAGTGCTCTTCTCACAGTATGTTTGTGACTGTGCTCTTCTTACAGCATGTTTGTGACTGTGCTCCTCCTACAGTATGTTTGTGATTGTGCTCTTCTTACAGTATGTTTGTGACTGTGCTCTTACAGTATGTTTGTGACTGCTCCTCCTACAGTATGTTTGTGATGGTGCTCTTACAGCATGTTTGTGACTGTGCTCATCCTACAGTATGTTTGTGATTGTGCTCTTACAGTATGTTTGTGACTGTACTCCTCCTACAGTATGTTTGTGATGGTGCTCTTACAGCATGTTTGTGACTGTGCTCATCCTACAGTATGTTTGTGATTGTGCTCTTACAGTATGTTTGTGACTGTACTCCTCCTACAGTATGTTTGTGACTGTGCTCCTCCTACAGTATGTTTGTGACTGTGCTCTTACTGTGCTCCTCCTACAGTATGTTTGTGACTGTGCTCTTCTTACAGTATGTTTGTGACTGTGCTCTTACAGTATGTTTGTGACTGCTCTTACAACATGTTTGTGACTGTGCTCCTCCTACAGTATGTTTGTGACTGTGCTCCTCTTACAGTATGTTTGTGACTGTGCTCCTCCTATGCTTCAAGTGGAACCTGTTATGTATGTTTCCATGTTGTGTTCCAGAGGAGACACGAGTTTCACTCCGAGTAATGTCCCCTTACTGTTTTACTGTAAGCAGTGAGACTAAACCAAGCAATATTTTAGGTAAACCTGGAAGCAATATTTTAGGTTCAAAAAAAAGATTATTATTTTTTTTTTTAATGAAAGCAGTGACTCTAAAGTGGTCAGAGATTGGATTTTGATCATCTTCTGCACCATGTGTGCGGTCACGTTATTCTGCTACTTCACGGTTGTAGAAGTGTCTCCCGAGAGTTTAGAGGGGGTGTCCAACTAGGAGTGTACTAGGTGACCCATCAAGGTGTAGCTGAAAAAGTTAAAATCTGAATGCAAGGATTAATGTCAATTAAGTACACTTATAATTTACAAATAAGATGAGGAAAATCATGTAAGTGTGTTGGGAGGTGTGGCCAAGTCACCATAGTGGGTGTGGCTATCACGCTAGGCACATGCTTCCATCTGTTTGCTTTAAACACCCTGACAGTGCTGTGCCCACCACTGCCAGATGCTTGTTTCCACCGTTCATGAGCAGCATCCATCCAAACCGGCACTGTTACACCAGAATCATGAGAGGTGGCAGGTAGTAGCTCTCCTGCCTGTTCTAGCAGCTGTCACTACTTGCTTCTGCTGAAGCTACAAATGACTTTTCTAGCATTGACATTAAATTAATAGTACCTTCATAGGAAGGTTATGCCTCCCTTTCTACCAGTGCTGACATTAAATAAAGTGCGTTCACATGAAATAAATAAACCTATCCCCGCACCCCAACCAGTCTCCGCATTATTAGCACAGACCTGTAATAAGTAGCCATATTAACCAGCCCCCCTATGCCTGTAGGCCACTATCTTATTTGTCCAGTTTCCTGTAAACTCTGTAGGAAATGAAGAGCTTCAGGTAGCCCGTGACACCAAACAGATGGTTTAGGTCTGCGGAGTACTGACTGCTGAATACTAACATGAGAGATGTAGGGGCAGATGTATTAACCTGGAAGAAGTGATAAATCCGTGATAGGCGCAAGGTGATTAGTCACCAGCCAATCATTACAGATTTGAAAAATGACAGTTAGGAGCGGATTGGCTGGTGCGTTATCACCTTGCACTTCTCACTTCTTTATCCCTTCTCCAGGCTTAATACATCTGCCCCGTAGTCCTGTAACAACTGAAGGTGCCAATCTGCCTCTGTATATTGTAATAACTAATGATCACTGAATGTTTAAAGGCTTTTATACCTCATCACCTTTACATATACATGTCTGCATAATCTCAAATACACATACATACATAGATACCTACAAAAAGACAATGGCAGTTTATTTAATATTAGTAACCATCTCCTATTGTTTTACAGGCATTCTAGCTCAGAGGATGTTTGTCATGCTGCCATGTGGGGGACTTGGGGTGAGTACAAGCCTAAGGATATTTTCTTTTTGGCCTTCTTAGAGCAAATATATCCACTGATCCTTTATAATTCAGGAATATGCATCTTTACCGGAAATATTAAAGGGCAGAATCCTTATTTCCAGGGACGCCGAATTCTTTGGGGGAAATGGCATGAAATACAATGTGGCGATTTTCAACATTTTTGCTGCAGGATTTAAAGTGGCAATTTTTTGGTTTTAAAGTAAAAACCCGAGGTTTTTTTATTTTTATTTTGTATTATAAAGTTACTGACCCAAAACACAAGATTTTGTAAGGGAAGAAAATGCTGCTTTAAAATCCTACTGCAAAGATCACCGAAAATAAATAAAATATATATATTTTTTAAAACATGAGGACATTGTAGCATAGTCTATGCATTGGTTGATATGCTGTATTGTTTAATATGGTACTACTTAAAAATAAATGTACAGTCTCCGTCTCTTCCATATCAAAGGTTATGCATAATGTGTGTGTGTGTGTGTGTGTGTGTGTGTGTGTGTGTGTGTGTGTGTGTATATATATATATAACTATTCATGGACCGGCACTCCTTCTTACTTGCTATAGTCCGCTTCGGTGCCCTCAGAGTGACAGAAAGTATAGTGTACAAGAATAACTGCGGCACTCGGAGTCTTTCAAATCACAAAATGTGTATTAAAAGCATCACGCCATCTCCAACGTTTTGAGGCTGTCACACCTTGTTCACCTTGACAAAGGGGCGTGACAGCCCCGAAACGTTAGAGATGGCGTGATGCTTTTAATACACATTTTGTGATTTGAAAGACTCAGCGTGCCGCAATTATTCTTGTACAATATATAATATATATGTGTGTGTGTGTGTGTGTGTGTGTGTGTGTTTGTTTATTTATTTATATATATATATATATATATATGTATATGTGTGTGTGTTTATTTATATATATATATATATATATATATATATTAATATATATATATATACTTTGCTTCCTCGTACGTGTGCTGTTATGCAATTAGTGTACGCTGTATGTGCTCTATAGACGCAGGATCACATGTTGTAAGCATATGAACATGTAACATGCTGTTTGGCATGATTTTCCTCAATCTGGAAGCGTGTATGTTTCTCTCAGATGGGGGAACCCATATATCTCACACCACAATTCTTGCTGACAGCGGGGAACTTTGATGTCCAGCTCTTCAAGGTCACACCTCTTTATAGACAGTAGAAGTGCATGGTCCCAATTGTCCCCTTTGATAAGAATACAGCTAATGGTACATTAGAAATAATCTACCTTCTACAGGGAAATATATGATCCTTTCATCTAACACATGGAACACGTGAAACCTGGAAACACATTCCTTTACTCTTAACGGTTCCTTAAAGGTTACTTAAATTTACTTAATTTTCCAGGACTTGCTGTACCACAGCAAAAGTTGCCTTCAGATGTAACCTGTCAAGGATCATAGGACAGGGAATGATGTCTTCTGCAGGACATAAAAGATACATTGAAGTATGTCTATATACTAGCAGTCCCTCCACTGATTCACCCATGGCGAGCCGTGTGCCAGGCCATCTAAACCTCAGGGGATGATTGAGTTAAGGCTGCGCATATGCCTTTCATTAGCTCAGAATCCCCCAGGTTTTTCCGTGTCTCCTTTGTTATTTCCCTGGCGCTGACGCGACTCTGATGAAAACAAGATGTTTCACGGGAAATGAAAGAAGAAGAAGAAAAAAAAAAGATAAAATAAATTCCTTTCCAGTGCGTTTATTCCTAAAAAACAAACCATAATTGAGATCAGAGGAATGGGCAGGCAGAGGGTTTTAGGCTGCAGCCTCACCCAAAATCATTAAGGGTTTTATTCATAAGCACTGGAAGACCTGAGCCTGCGAGTCCTCCAGTAATACAATTAGACACTAAAGTTACCAGATGACATTTGGAATATAAATTTATAATAACACAATAATTGGAAACTACATTGAACTGAAGGAGAAAATTGCTGAAATGCATTTCCTGTGTTTTGTTTTTACTATTGCTGGAAAATAATTGGTGCTGTTACGCTCGTCTTGTGATTAAGACCAGCTACAGCTTATCATCAAGCACTATACATATACACCTGTCCACAGGCTGAGACTCTTTACTAACATGGGGCCTAATTCAGATCTGTTCGTAGATGTGCTACGTCATGCAGCCTCCGTGGCCCGCCCCTCAATGGTCCGGACACGACTGTGTTGTCCATACCGCGGCCCGCCAATGGCGTTCTAATGCTATTGGAACACCCCCTCCCGCCCGCGACTGCCTCTGCCTGTCAATCAGGCAGAGGCTATCGCAGCTCTGAGATGCTTTTAGCATCTCACTGGGCTCCCGGGGTGGGCGTGCGCGCGCCACAAAAAAAAATTCAGACTGCAGTCTGAATTACCCCCATGGTACACCTTGCACTAGTGGACTTATCACTGCTAATCAGATTCTGATGACCATTTTTTTATATTATTTATAAAATGTTAGCCAGTGTTGATTGCTTCAGCACCGTCTATGTCAGTAACGAGCTTGACTTCATTAGAAAAAGGAAGTGATGAATAATGCATGAAATATGGCAATGCACGGTGCGGCTAGTAGACATGTAAGATGAATGCATGGAAATGCTCTGTGATGGTGCTGGAATGGAAATTGCCCAAGTATATTTTGTTGGTTATAAATTAAAACGCACCTGTCTTTTACACGGTGTAGAGGCAGCCAATATTCATGAGACTGAAGTTACCCACAATGCATTTCTCACCTCACTGGTACTGAGTGAATTGATAGGTTGCTTTCTGAAAATGGCCTTTATTGTGTGTAGGTGCCAAGTGTCTTTTAAGTGATGTGGCCGACCTATTGATTAAACTCTGAACACCTTATTATGTGCCGGACCTCTCTTTATTGTGCACTTTCCACTCACAGGTGGACAGCGACACCATCTGGAATGAGCTACATTCCTCAAATGCTGCTCGCTGGGCTGCTGGCAGCGTCATAGACCTCGCGTTTAAAGTCGTTACACGAGAATTAAAGGTACGTGACATGGGCCTTATCATAACATTTTTTTAGAGTATGTCTTCTGCCTTTAGAAGTCAATGCTGGCAGAGAAGACATAGCGCTTTAAATCTGCCGCTTCTGGGCAGGTTGAAGCTGAAAATTGAAAGTGGTGGTATTAGTATAAAGCTTGGCGGACTTTACACTAAATGTTAGTGCCGCTTTAAATTTGCAGGTCCAATCTGCAGAGAGCTAAGCTGCCACTTCGTAAATATAGCCCATATTCTTATCAGGTTATACGGAGATGACAATACAGGTTGAGTCTCCCTTATCCAAAATGCTTGGGACCAGAAGTACTTTGGATATCGGATTTTTCCGTATTTTGGAATAATTGCATACCATAATGATATATCATGGTGATGGGACCTAAGTCTAAGCACAGAATGCCTTTATGTTTCATATACACCTAATACACACAGCCTGAAGGTCATTTTAGCCAATATTTTTAATAACTTTGTGCGTGTGTGTATATTCACAAAATTCAGTTATGTTTCATATATACCTTATACACACAGCCTGAAGGTCATTTAATACAATATTTTTAATAACTTTGTGTATTAAACAAAGTTTGTGTACATTGAGCCATCAGAAAACAAAGTTTTCACTATCTCACTCTAACTCAAAAGATTCCGTATTTCGGAATATTCCGTATTTCGGAATATTTGGATATGGGATACTCAACCTGTAATAGTTTTGTCCTTTCAAGAAAAACAGTTTTACTTTTTGAACATTTGTGTTTCTTCAACCAACCCATCCCATATAATATATTAATGTTTATTTGAGATTCAAGGAATTCTACCTTAATGTTATGATTCTAGTTCACAGATCCTCACATATTTCTAACATTTGCATGGATGATCTGTATAATATAATTCAATGCCTGTCTTTTGGGACCCAATCATAGCTCTTCAGTCCCATAGCTGAAATAATAAATGTAATCATGCAGTTGGCTCATCAGACTTTCTCTTCTTGGTTACAGAATGGATTTGCATTGGTGAGGCCCCCCGGACATCACGCTGATCCGTCTACTGCAATGTACGAGCTTGCTTTATTTACACGGCTGGTAACACTGCTGGGGAGACATAATCAGAATATTCATGCCTATGGCTGTTTCTCAGTGTGTGACTGCAAGTCCAGCTGATCAGTAAATAGTAGTGTTTATCATAATGTTACTGACACTAGGTTTATGGTCTCCTCAGGGGGTTCTGTTTCTTCAATTCCGTGGCCATTGCAGCCAAGCAGTTGCAACAAAGACTAGATGTAAGGAAGATCCTTATTGTGGACTGGGTGAGTGCCATCAAATGTTAATCTGTATTTTTACAGAGGTGCTAGTTTACCATCCCTACTGTATACATTAAACATTTGGATATTAATGGGATTAGTGGACCCAGTGGTCGGCAAGAACAGAGGCATGTCTTTTTCGTATCTGTATGTGTATGTACGGGTCTGGGGCTCAGGATAGACAGCAAAAAGGTCGACAAACCTTAGGTCAACGCCAATTGGTCGACACACCTTAGGTCGACATGGACAAAAGGTCGACAGGAACAAGGTCGACATGGAAAAAGGTTGACATGAGTGTTTTTTTTTTTTTGGGTGTCGTTTTCTTCGTAGAGTGACCGGGAACCCCAATTAGTGCACCGCGTCCCCTCGCATGGCTCGCTTCGCTCGCCATGCTTCGGACATGGTGCCTTCGCTTCGCTCGGCACAGATTACCGTTCCAATCGTAGTCCACGTGGATCGTTAAGTATGAAAAGGTTCCAAAAAAGAAACAAATCGTGAAAAACTCATGTCGACCTTTTTCCATGTCGACCTTGTTCCTGTCGACCTTTTGTCCATGTCAACATTTTGTCCATGTCGACCTAAGGTTTGTCGACCAATTGGAATCGACCTAAGGTTTGTCGACCTTTTTGCTGTCGATCTGCAGTCCGGATACCGTATGTACACCTATGTCCCATTGGCTTGGAATTGTTTTGTGTAGGCTCGGAATGACGACAGTGCCTGATAACAATCCGATTTAAATTGATTAGACCATGAGTGGGCAATACCAGCTGGCCGCTCAGCCATATAACTTAATGGCAAGACATTAACCAGTCTGGAACTAGTGAATTCTGTTTTTTATGTAAGAGCTCTTAGGACCTCAGGAAGAGCGTTGTTGATGCTCGTTTGTATAGAATGGTAATGAATAAAGGCCACAGATTACCCAAGGACTAGTAGTCGTGTGTCCCCCCCCCCACACTATGATTCGGCGAAGGGCATCAGAAAACCCCTGTAAAGGAATGATTTTCTCTGAATGTGGAATTCGTTAAAGGCAATATGAAAAACAATTCTTCTGCTAATATGACCACTATTCTAAATAATATCACTTTTTAAACATATTCTAAAAGCCATTATGTTATTGCTATAGGGGATTATGCAGATGGTGCCTGGGGTCTACTATTTATTTCATCTTTATTTAACATAATCATTAGTATAATCATTCTATGTTGTTTGTACCTGAAAACTTCCTCGTTTATTTTTTAAACTTTGTAAATGTTAAAATTCTAAAAATAAATATAATTATTCTTTGAACATCAAGTTAAGCAAATTTATAAGCAACTATTTAGTGGAATTTGTGGATACCAGTCAGCTGCAGTTTGTTTTCCTTCTCTTTAAATAAAAAGATCCTTTTCCCGAATCTTCACCTTGTAGCCATATCGATGTTGTGTTTTAAGAAGACAAAAAATCATTGCTACTGTTTTTCTAACCAACTAAAATCTTCTTTGAATATAAAAAAAAGTATATGTTCTCAGCGAGGCCAATGTAGCACAAAACTGCAAAACTTAATCTAGACACTATGTAAACTTCCTTCGGCCAGGAAGGGGTTAAGAACACTGCTTCATCTGTGTTGAATTGAAATAGAAGGTGCTAGGAAGGATTTGCTAAGTTGCTTACAGTATGTTGTGGCATGATATCCTATGCCTTATGGTTACAAAGGGTTTTTTTGTTTTGCTTTTTAATACCTAGAATGAATTCCCGTGTGCCCGTTCTCTTACCCTTGACATCAGGACAATATTTTGCTGGTCCTGTGGTTTTCCCATTGTAGTGGTACTGTACACTAATGGTCTATAATTTAGTAAGCCGTGAGTTGTATAACTTCTGGTTTGGAAATGAGCCGCCATTGTAGCGTGTTGGTTTGGAGGTGACCTCCCTCCTGTTTAGGATTGTGGCAATATTTATGTACGATTTTAAGCTGTGGTCAGCAGTGGATACCAGTGCCTCACTTGTGGTGATCTAAGCTTGCGGGTTCTGTGGCTTTGTCGGAAGCAGTGGATATTTGTTTATGTGCAGAGTTTGTGCTAATTTTCCAAGATGTGTATGGCTTAGTCTGAGGCAGCAAGTACAAATGTGTAATTAGTGCTTTCTGGTAGAGTATGTGACCTCCAAAAGTGGTAGAGGAAGAGGATAGCTGTATACTGAGGACTCGTTATGGGAATCTAATTTGCCACATTATCTTGCTGACATCTTTGAATCTGAACAGAATAACGCAAAGATCTCTTTCTACTATTCTACAGGGATTTTCCCCAACTTTTCACCTGCTCAGAGTAGGTGAAGAGAAATTTGCATTATACCTATGAAGATTTATCGCATGCCAGTAATTGGATATATGTATTGCGAAAAAAGATGCGTTTCAGCATCTTTTTTGGAGCGAAAAACTAGTTATTGCAGCTCATTGGATACCACCGCTGGAAAATATGGCCTGAAAGTGTACCCTTCGCTTATAGCAGAGGCAGCCATTTTATCTTGCAACCAAACACCTTTTCTTGGGAATAGCTCCACAGTGGTGTCACTGCTTCTTAGTGATTCATTGAGATCTATTCTTGTGGCTATTGCTACAGCAGACTAATAGCTTACGCCACCATGTTTTGTTGCCAGATATACAATAAGGGATTCATGGTTCACATGATTGCTTAAGGTTGTGGGACTGCTCAGTCTTTTTTATATATATATTTCTCTGACGTCCTAGTGGATGCTGGGAACTCCGTAAGGACCATGGGGAATAGCGGGCTCCGAAGGAGGCTGGGCACTCTAGAAAGATTTATGACTACCTGGTGTGCACTGGCTCCTCCCACTATGACCCTCCTCCAAGCCTCAGTTAGATTTTGTGCCCAGCCGAGGTTGGATGCACACTAGGGGCTCTCCTGAGCCTTTAGAAAGAAAGTATAGAAATTAGGTTTTTTTATTTTCTTTTTTTAAATCAAGTAATTTTTTATTTGTTTTTTTGACATTTATACATAACTCAAACCAAACATCAGCATTCTATTAACTGTAACAATTGCCATCAATAAAATTATATATGTTAAAATTCAACATGCAGTGTGTGCGTCAATTATATTCACTTAAAGTTTCTTATCAAACGATATCTGTGTAAAGAAGGACTAGGTGTCCAGTATCGGTCTGCCCAACCTTGTGCTGCACCAGCGGTCCCACTTCTCTGTAAATTGAGAGGAGGAACCCCTTATCTTATACATATATCTCTCGTGTCGTATTACTGAGTTTACCAACGCCCTCCACTGCTCCACCCTAGGCATGTCAGCTGAGAACCAAACCCTGGCAATGACAACCCTCGACAGCGTAGTGAGACACAGGACATATTTGTACAGTACAACAGAGTGTGTTTCCTCAAGATCTAATCCAAACAGACATAGGCCGGGGTCTAATACGGGGAGGGATGGGGCAGTCATGGTTATATCACCCCATACCTTACGCCAGAAAAGGGAAATTGCAGGGCAGTCCCATAACAAATGCCAGAATCCGGCATCCGTCTCCCGGCATCTGGGGCAGCAAGAGTTATCTCTAAGACCAGCCCTCTGCATAGTGACAGGAGTTCGATACACCCTGTGTAGAATGTAAAAAAAAAACTTGTTTATATCGTATACATGGCGTAGTATATTTGATGGAGCCCAGGATCTGGATCCACTGCTCCTGGGATAGAGGTCCCAAATCAGTCTCCCATTTGATGCGAAGTGTATTCAAATGGTCGTGACCATATTTATTATTCAAAGCAGTATATATGACAGATATTTTTCCCCTTCGACTAAGAGAAGTGAGCAACGACTTAACGGGTGAATCTGCAATTGGAGGTGGGCCATGAGGAAACTGGGTCTGCACAGCATGCCTAAGTTGGAAGTACCGAAACAAGGCAGTGTTAGGTATATCAAATTCGAGTTTCAATTGCTGAAAAGACTTGAGCACTCCATCTTGGTAGAGTTGTTTTAGAGAGATTACACCCTTAGTTATCCAAATATTATCTGGAGATATCTTGTACAACTCTGAATACGTACTATTAAACCATAGCGGAGTACTGGCATCCTGCCCCTCCCAATCATATAGAGTATGTGCATAGCGCCAGATTAGCAAGGCTTGGCGTAACAAGGGAGGCAAACCAGAAGCCGCACGGCCAGAAAGAAGGAGTTGAAGAGGAGAAAAGGAGAAAGCAGAAGAGCACCTCGCCCGCTCAGCCAGAAGACCTCCCATTGTTGGATCCAAGGAATCTCCAGTCCACTCACCAAGATGGGACATTTGTGCTGCTACGTAGTATAGTCTCAGATTGGGAAGACTCGCACCCCCCGAGAGTTGTGACCTACTCAGCGTTTTAATAGAGACTCTTGCTGGTTTATTACCCCATATAAATGAGGACATAACGCCCTCAATTATAGTGAAGACTTTTTTCGGGTGTTAGACCGGAGAGTTATGTAGGGCATATAGGAACTTTGGTTGCATTATCATTTTGAATAAATTAACCCGACCCAGGATAGACAGTGGTAGTTTTTTCCAGCTATGAGCCCTTTCTTTAAATGACATCGTAATGGGGTCGATATTTTGGGCCACATAACTACGTGCCATAGGGGTAATCCAGATACCCAAGTATTTAAACCGCAGCGTCCATTGCAAGGGGTACACTCCCCGGGTATTTTCAGGGAGAGAACCAGACAAGGGAAAAATATGCGATTTATCCCAGTTGATTAATAAACCAGAAAAAACTCCAAATTCCTCCACTACCCGCAGCATAGTCTGCAAGGAGCCCTCAGAGTCCTGCAAGAAAAGGAGCATATCGTCTGCATACAGGGCCACAACATCCACATGACCCCCAACCTTAATACCCCTAATCTCGTCATGAGATCGTATCAAGGCGGCCAACGGCTCCACGGCAATTGCGAACAGCGCAGGGGATAGGGGGCAACCCTGTCGAGTGCCCCTCTCCAACGCAAACATCTCCGACGTGAAACCATTGGCCGTCACACGGGCCACAGGCAAAAAATACAATAACTGGAGAAATTTAATAAAACGAGGGCCAAAAGCAAACTTCTCCAGTACCCCCCACAAATATGTCCACTCCACTGAGTCGAATGCTTTGGCTGCATCTAGGGACACCACCACCGCATCCAACTCCCCCAGATCACGCCTCTGTAGATGACAAAACAGTCTACGTAAATTTTGGGCAGTTGACTTACCTGGCATAAATCCCGTCTGGTCCGGGTGAATGATTGTTGTGATAACTAAGTTCAATCTAGATGCCAAGATCTTTGCCAGTATCTTGACATCCGTATTGAGGAGGGAAATAGGTCTGTAAGATTCGGGGCGTATGGGGTCTTTTCCCGGTTTCAGCAAGACAATTATATTTGCCTCGGCCATAGAGCGAGGGAGAGTCCCGCCCTCCAACAACAGGTCAAATAATTGTAAAAGATAGGGGGCAAAAAAGCTGCTAAATTTCTTATAAACTTCACCCGGAAGTCCATCACTACCCGGTGCCTTAGACGTTGGAAGGGACAGGATCGCATCGTTCACCTCCTCCAGAGTAATTGGTGCATCTAGAGCCCCAGAGTCTTCCCGGGACAGACAGGGCAAATCCAACCGAGCCAAATAGTCCCTCAATTGATCATTGGAGTAAGTGGCTCGGGATGTATATAACGAGGAATAGTAACTACGAAATGTCTCAGACACCGCCGAGCCAGAGTAACACATTTGGTCGTCAGAGTTCCTCACACATTGAATCATTGTTCTAGTAGATTCCGACCGAGCCAAAAAAGCTAAATAACTGCCATTCATCTCCGCCTGAAAATAGTGTGCATGTCCCGCAAAAAGGAGTCTACGCCTGGACTTCTCATATAAGCAATCGGACCACTCTCCCTGCGCGTCTCGCCACAACAGTTCATCAGAACGTAAATGTGTAGCTATATATTGGGATTCCAATTGCTGACATAGGGCCTCCAGTCTTATTTCCTCCCTTTTACTAGATAATTTAACCTCAGATATTCGTTTTATAAAGGAGCCCCGCTGGAACGCTTTGAAAGCGTCATGTTTGACCGCCAGTTCGGTGCAAGACAGATTACAAACCTGGAACCCCTCCCAGGCATCAACCAAATCCGCACCCTCCCCTAATAAGGTTAACCAGAAGGGATTAAGTTTCCACATTTTTGCACCGCGCTCCCAACCAACACTAACTGTAAGTGATACAGGAGAGTGATCCGATATACCCCTAGGAAGATAGTCCACCGCCAACACATCAGGGGACAAGTCAGGAGAGATCAAGATCAAATCAATGCGAGAGAAGGCATGATAGGTAGCGGAGTGGCAGGAGAACTGATTAGCCGTGGGATTGCGACTCCTCCATACATCCACCAACCCCAATTCCCCCACCAGTCGTGCAAATGGAGTAGGGGATACAGAAGGGGAGGGAGAAGCAACCGACTCTCTCCATCTGTCCAGGGCATGATCCATCACATTGTTAAAATCCCCCAAGCATATCACTGGGGCAGCAGGGGATTGGGCTAGAAATCGGGCAGCATGCCGCAGAACCTCATTGTTATATGGCAGGGGGACATAGACAGCTAATATGTGCAATAATCTACGATTAATATGTGCGCGCAGAAAGACGTATCTGCCATATTGATCTGTTTCACAGGTGTCTAGGTGAAATTGTATAGATTTTCTAATTAGTACAGAGACACCCCTAGCGCTACCTGAGAAAGTGGAGTGGTACACATGACTAATCCAGGGTTTCTTGAGTGCCAACACCCTACTTCCAACCAAATGGGTTTCAGAAAGACAAATTATGTCTGCCTGGTATTTTTTAACCTGAGTCAAGATCAACGATCTCTTAATTTTTTCGTTCAAACCCCTGACGTTCCAGCTGAGCAGACGAAGCTCCCTAGATACAGCAGACATAGAAAGTAGGCGAGAAAAGGGTGGCAGGATATAAAAGAGAGACAAATATCAGAGCCCGGCCGTTCCGGGTCGCAGAGCAGTGTAGGCTGTGAATAGGGACACCCAGTCCCCCCATGTCCCTGGAAACAGAGGAAATCAAAGCAATATCGTTCGTAAACATCGCAACACAACAGAGCACACACATAAACAAAAATTGATGGCATGAAAAAAAACAAACTAACCCCCCCCATTCCCACCCTGTATCACCTTGGAAACTTAAGGTATACCTGGATCCCATAACTCCCTCCAAATTAACTAAACTAAGGGATAGGGGCCTAACCAAGAGCCCAAAGAAAAGCCCCTACACTATCTTCGGCATAGGCTCTCCATAGAATACCGATAGAAGTAGTGCCCTAACCCTGAAAAAACATATCTAGCAGCGTACCTCAACAATAATAATCAAACAAAAAAAAAAAAAGGGGAAAACACAAGAACCCACATCGATATTAGGTTGCCCGACATTGCCCCATCAAAGCATTGCTTATACACTCACAGTGAGACTAGCATAATAAGAATATGAGACAATTAGGCTTAGCATTAGGAGAGCAATAAACCAACAATTGTGCAGTAACACGTCATCGAGGAGGGTGAGGCTGTCGTTCCAGCCATGCAGCAGCATCTTGAGGAGTTGAAAAAAAATGAGTGGTGTTATCAAACACCACATGCAGCCTGGCCGGAAACAGCATAGAGTACTGTATGTTACGGTCACGGAGTTGACGTTTGATATGCAGAAACTGTGATCTACTCTTTTGCACCTCCAGGGCAAAATCAGGGAAAACGGATATATTATGTCCATCCAGTTGGAGAGGGCCCTGCGTCCGGGCCAGACGGAGTATAGCGTCACGGTCCTTAAAATGTAGGAAACGGGCAATAAATGTTCTAGACGGAGCCCCGGGTGGCGGCATTCTAGGCGGGAGTCTGTGTGCTCTTTCCACTGCAAATTGAGAGGTAAATGCTTCTCTGCCCAATAAACTAATAAGCCAGGTTTCCAGAAATAATTCCGGGGAGGTGCCCTCCGCTCTTTCAGGGAGTCCAACAAAACGAATGTTGTTGCGCCGCAGTCTCCCCTCTATATCGGAAATTTTAGCCTGCATAGACACCATTTGGGTAGACAAGTCGGCCACTTTCGTCTGTAGGGGTGACGTATTATCTTCCAGAGTCGATATCCGATGTTCAGTTTCACCCACTCTTTCCCGGATTTTCTGTAGATCTTGTCTAAGCAGAGAGACGTCCGCCTGCACCTGCCCAATCTTGTCTGTGACCCTCTGTTCAGACGCAGAAATGGCCTGTAGTATTTGCTGGGTAGAGTGAACTTGCTCAGCGGGATCAGAGGCAGCAACCTCTGTCGCAGGCGAGGATGGGTCAGTGTCACCCTGCTTTGCCGAATGAGACGGCTGCTGCGACCTAGCATATTTCTCCAGTTTCGCAGCGGCGTTAGCCGCGTTATGACCTCCTTTCACCATTGCAGCACTGGGCGCGGAGTCAGGGCCCCGAGGATATTACAGCAAAAAAGTCTCCAATCAGTATGGGGTCAGCATAGGGGGCCACCTGGGTCAGGCAGATATGATAAACAATAATATAGCAGAGCAGAGTGGGCTTATGGGCACACTGCAGAGTATTCTGTGTACAAGGAGTATTTCTGCACGGTAGCTAGTTTATGGGCACATGTGTGGCTATTGCAGAGATGCAGGAATCGTTCACAGAGAGTATTCTCCCTTTCTCCTTCTTCACCCCTCCCCTGCAGCTATATATATTTCTGAATATATGTGGGGAGGAACCACGTACAGGGAACCTCTCTGTACATGTCTATTAAGCCCAGGAGGGAGAGAGAGGGGCAGCCCCAGCCGCAGCTCACTCCGCCGTACGGCACCACAGGACAGAGAGGATATCAGGTGCAGGGAGAAATGTGCGAGCCTGCAAGATGGCGGTTTTCGCGGGCTTTCCTGCCCGCACTCACCCGTCCGCAGCACCTCCGCAGGGCTCCAGGCAAGTGCTGCCACGATATGCCCGCCAGTCAGAGCCTCCCCCGTCTCGGTCCCCCGGCCGGAGGATCACAGCAAGTCCGCCGCTGTTGTGAGCGCCGTCACGCGTCTTCCCGGACAGAGAGGCAGGGAGCCGGGGCGGCACGTCGGAGGTGTCAGATGCAGGGAGCCGCGCCGCACACCGGACCAGTGCGGGTATGTACAGGTGCAGTACACCTACTTGTGCCAGCTGGCAGGTCACAGTAGCCACGGGTTAGGGGAAAAACGGATGTTTAAGCAGGATTTCTATGGAGAGCTAAATCTTCCCACTGCTACTCCATGCCTGTCCAAGCCACACCCCCTACCTCAGGTTTTTTTATTTTCAGTGAGACCTGCTGGCAACAGGCTCACTGCAGCGAGGGACTAAGGGGAGAAGAAGCGAACCTGCCTGCTTGCAGCCAGCTTGGGCTTCTTAGGCTACTGGACACCATTAGCTCCAGAGGGATCGACCGCAGGCCCAGTCCTTGGTGTTCGGTCCCGGAGCCGCGCCGCCGTCCCCCTTACAGAGCCAGAAGCAAGAAGAGGTCTGGAAAATCGGCGGCAGAAGACATCAGTCTTCACCAAGGTAGCGCACAGCACTGCAGCTGTGCGCCATTGCTCCTCACACACACTTCACACTTCGGTCACTGAGGGTGCAGGGCGCTGGGGGGGGGCGCCCTGAGAAGCAATAATAACACCTTGGCTGGCAAAAATACCACAATATATAGCCCCAGAGGCTATATATGTGGAAAATACCCCTGCCAGAATATAGGAAAAAGCGGGAGAATAGTCCGCGGAAAAGGGGCGGAGCTATCTCCTTCAGCACACTGGCGCCATTTTCCCTCACAGCTCCGCTGGAAGGAAGCTCCCTGGCTCTCCCCTGCAGTCTACACTACAGAAAAGGGTAAAAAAGAGAGGGGGGGCACTAAATTTAGGCGCAGTATACATTTATATAGAAAAAGCAGCTATAGGGGACATAACTCAGTTAGTCCCTGCATTATATAGCGCTCTGGTGTGTGCTGGCATACTCTCACTCTGTCCCCCCAAATGGCTTTTGTGGGTCCTGTCCTCTGTAGAGCATTCCCTGTGTGTGTGCGGTGTGTCGGTACGGTGGTGTCGACATGTTTGATGAGGATAATGATGTGGAGACGGAGCAGATGCCTTTAGAAGGGATGTCACCCCCTGCGGGGCAGACACCTGAGTGGATGAGCTTATGGAAAGAAATGAGTGCACGTATAGACTCCTTGCATAAGAAATTTGACGACATGCCAAATGTGGGACAGCCGACTTCTCAGCTCGTGCCTGTCCAGGCGTCTCAAAGGTCATCAGGGGCTCTGAAACGCCCGCTACCTCAGATCGCAGACGCAGATGTCGACACTGATACTGACACCAGTGTCGACGACGATGAGTCTAACCTGATGCCCACTAAGGTTATTCACTGCATGATTGAGGCAATGAAAGAGGTGTTACACATTTCTGATATAAATACAGGTACCACTAAAAAGGGTATTATGTTTGGGGAGAAAAAACTACCCGTAGTTTTTCCCCCATCAGATGAATTAAATAAAGTGTGTGAAGAAGCGTGGGCTTTCCCTGATAAAAAATTGGTAATTCCTAAGAAGGTACTAATGGCGTTCCCTTTCCCGCCAGAGGATAGGTCACGTTGGGAAACACCTCCTAGGGTGGATAAAGCGCTCACACGTTTGTCTAAAAAGGTGGCACTACCGTCTCCGGATACGGCCGCCCTCAAGGAACCTGCTGATAGAAAGCAGGAGGCAATCCTGAAGTCTGTATACACACACTCAGGCATTATACTTAGGCCAGCTATTGCGTCAGCATGGATGTGCAGTGCTGCCGCTGCGTGGTCAGATAAACTGTCAGAAAATATTGACACACTAGACAGAGACACGATTCTGCTAACCATAGACCATATCAAAGACTCAGTCTTATATATGAGAGATGCACAGAGGGAAATCTGCCGGCTGGCATCTAAAGTAAGTGCATTGTCCATTTCTGCTAGGAGAGGCTTATGGACTCGCCAGTGGACAGGAGATGCAGATTCTAAAAGGCACATGGAAGTTTTGCCTTACAAGGGTGAGGAATTATTTGGGGATGGTCTCTCGGACCTAGTTTCCACAGCAACGTCTGGGAAGTCAGCATTTTTACCCCATGTCCCCTCACAGCCTAAGAAGGCGCCGTTTTATCAGGTTCAGTCCTTTCGGACCCAGAAAAACAAGCGTGGAAAAGGCGGGTCTTTTCTGTCCAGAGGTAGGGGAAAAAGGCTGCAACAAACAGCAGGTTCCCAGGAGCAAAAGTCCTCCCCCGCTTCTTCTTCCAAGTCCACCGCATGACGGTGGGGCTCCACAGGCGGAGCCAGGTACGGTGGGGGGCCGCCTCAAGGATTTCAGCGATCAGTGGGCTCGCTCACAGGTAGATCCCTGGATCCTTCAAATAGTATCTCAGGGGTACAAACTGGAATTCGAGGCGTCTCCACCCCACCGGTTCCTAAAATCTGCCTTGCCGATTGCTCCCACAGACAGGGAGGCGGTGCTAGCGGCAATTCACAAGCTGTATTCCCAGCAGGTGATAATCAAGGTACCCCTACTTCAACAAGGCCGGGGTTACTATTCCACACTATTTGTGGTGCCGAAACCGGACGGTTCGGTGAGACCCATTTTAAATTTGAAATCCTTGAACACATACATAAAAAAGTTCAAGTTCAAGATGGAATCGCTCAGGGCGGTTATTGCAAGCCTGGACGAGGGGGATTACATGGTATCCCTGGACATCAAGGATGCTTACTTGCATGTCCCCATTTACCATCCTCACCAGGAGTACCTCAGATTTGTGGTACAGGATTGCCATTACCAATTCCAGACGCTGCCGTTTGGACTGTCCACGGCACCAAGGGTATTTACCAAGGTTATGGCGGAAATGATGATACTCCTTCGAAAAAAGGGTGTTTTAATTATCCCGTACTTGGACGATCTCCTAATAAAGGCGAGGTCCAAGGAACAGTTGTTGGTGGGAGTAGCACTATCTCAGGAAGTGCTGCACCACCACGGCTGGATTCTGAATATCCCAAAGTCACAGCTGGTTCCGACGACACGTCTACTGTTCCTGGGTATGATTCTGGATACAGTCCAGAAAAAAGTGTTTCTCCCGGAGGAGAAAGCCAGGGAGTTGTCATCTCTAGTCAGAGACCTCCTGAAACCAAAACAGGTATCGGTGCATCACTGCACGCGGGTCCTGGGAAAGATGGTAGCTTCTTACGAAGCAATTCCCTTCGGCAGGTTCCATGCCAGAATCTTTCAGTGGGAACTGTTGGACAAATGGTCCGGATCGCATCTTCAGATGCATCGCTTAATAACCCTGTCTCCAAGAACCAGGGTGTCTCTACTGTGGTGGCTGCAGAGTGCCCATCTTCTAGAGGGCCGCAGGTTCGGCATACAGGACTGGGTCCTGGTGACCACGGATGCCAGCCTTCGAGGCTGGGGGGCAGTCACACGGGGAAGAAACTTCCAAGGACTATGGTTGAGTCAGGAGACTTCCCTTCACATAAATATTCTAGAACTAAGGGCCATTTACAATGCCCTAAGTCAAGCAAAATCCCTGCTCCTACACCAGCCGGTGCTGATCCAGTCAGACAACATCACGGCAGTCGCCCATGTAAATCGACAGGGCGGCACAAGAAGCAGGATGGCAATGGCAGAAGCCACAAGAATTCTCCGATGGGCGGAGAATCATGTACTAGCACTGTCAGCAGTGTTCATTCCGGGAGTGGACAACTGGGAAGCAGACTTCCTCAGCAGACACGACCTCCACCCGGGAGAGTGGGGACTTCATCCAGAAGTCTTCCAGATGCTGGTAAACCGTTGGGAAAAACCACAGGTGGACATGATGGCGTCCCGCCTCAACAAAAAGTTAAAAAGATATTGCGCCAGGTCAAGGGACCCTCAGGCGATAGCTGTGGACGCTCTAGTGACACCGTGGGTGTACCAGTCGGTTTATGTGTTCCCTCCTCTGCCTCTCATACCAAAGGTATTGAGAATAATAAGAAAGCGAGGAGTAAACACAATTCTCGTGGTTCCGGATTGGCCAAGACGAGCGTGGTACCCGGAACTCCAAGAGATGATCTCAGAGGACCCGTGGCCTCTGCCGCTCAGACAAGACCTGCTACAGCAGGGGCCCTGTCTGTTCCAAGACTTACCGCGGCTGCGTTTGACGGCATGGCGGTTGAACGCCGGATCCTGAAGGAAAAGGGCATTCCGGAGGAAGTCATTCCTACGCTTATTAAAGCCAGGAAAGATGTTACGGCAAATCATTATCACCGCATATGGCGGAAATATGTTGCATGGTGCGAGGCCGAAAAGGCCCCAACAGAGGAATTTCAACTAGGTCGATTTCTGCATTTCCTGCAAGCAGGAGTGAATATGGGCCTAAAACTAGGCTCCATTAAAGTACAGATCTCGGCTCTGTCGATTTTTCTTTCAAAAAGAACTAGCTTCAGTACCTGAAGTTCAGACATTTGTGAAAGGAGTGCTGCATATTCAGCCCCCGTTTATGCCTCCTGTGGCACCTTGGGATCTCAACGTGGTGTTGAGTTTCTTAAAATCACATTGGTTTGAGCCACTAAAAACCGTGGATCTGAAATATCTCACGTGGAAAGTGGTCATGTTATTGGCCTTGGCTTCAGCCAGGCGAGTGTCAGAATTGGCGGCTTTATCATGTAAAAGCCCGTATCTGATTTTCCATATGGATAGGGCAGAATTGAGGACTCGTCCCCAGTTTCTCCCTAAGGTGGTGTCAGCGTTTCACCTGAACCAGCCTATTGTGGTGCCTGCGGCTACTAGGGACTTGGAGGACTCCAAGTTGCTAGACGCTGTCAGGGCCCTGAAAATATATGTTTCCAGGACGGCTGGAGTCAGAAAATCTGACTCGCTGTTTATCCTGTATGCACCCAACAAGCTGGGTGCTCCTGCTTCTAAGCAGACTATTGCTCGCTGGATTTGTAGTACAATTCAGCTTGCACATTCTGTGGCAGGCCTGCCACAGCCAAAATCTGTAAATGCCCATTCCACAAGGAAGGTGGGCTCATCTTGGGCGGCTGCCCGAGGGGTCTCGGCTTTACAACTTTGCCGAGCAGCTACTTGGTCAGGGGCAAACACGTTTGCAAAATTCTACAAATTTGATACCCTGGCTGAGGAGGACCTGGAGTTCTCTCATTCGGTGCTGCAGAGTCATCCGCACTCTCCCGCCCGTTTGGGAGCTTTGGTATAATCCCCATGGTCCTTACGGAGTTCCCAGCATCCACTAGGACGTCAGAGAAAATAAGAATTTACTCACCGGTAATTCTATTTCTCGTAGTCCGTAGTGGATGCTGGGCGCCCATCCCAAGTGCGGATTGTCTGCAATTCTTGTAAATAGTTATTGCTAACTAATGGGTTATTGTTGAGCCATCTGTTGAGAGGCTCCGTTGTTTTCATACTGTCAAACTGGATATAGTATCACGAGTTGTACGGTGTGATTGGTGTGGCTGGTATGAGTCTTACCCGGGATTCAAAATCCTTCCTTATTATGTCAGCTCGTCCGGGCACAGTGTCCTAACTGAGGCTTGGAGGAGGGTCATAGTGGGAGGAGCCAGTGCACACCAGGTAGTCATAATCTTTCTAGAGTGCCCAGCCTCCTTCGGAGCCCGCTATTCCCCATGGTCCTTACGGAGTTCCCAGCATCCACTACGGACTACGAGAAATAGAATTACCGGTGAGTAAATTCTTTTTTTTTTTTAACTCTTTATTTGTGCAAAGAGAAACAGAGAAATTTACAAAATAGATGTAAGTGCACAATAAAAGGTACAAACAGTCCCTTAGGTGTTTTTCATTTTTAACAATCGACAAACAGAGATGTCCCACAGGGGGGGGACAATACAGGGGCAAGAGAGAAATATAGAGAAATAGAGGACAAGGAAAATCAGGGAAAGAAGAAAGAGCAAAGACAAAGGAAAAGGACAGGGTCGGTCCAAGTTATGGGATGTAGAAGGCAAACAGTGTAATAATATGAATGACATAATCATGACAGTGTAAATATAGAGCGAAGGACAATACATTTCAATAAAATGGAAGGATAACAGGAGTATAGGAGGACATCCAGAGGGAGGGCCCAAGGACGACAACTTCAACAATTCCAAAGGATTTAGGACAGATACTAAGAGAAAATCAGTGTGAGGGAGACATTGCAAGCAACCAGGGACCCCAAACCAGTTCAAATTTGTGGGGACAGTCATGTAGATAATAAGTCATTTTTTTCCATATTAGCAACAAACCAAACATAATTATTCAGTGCGGGGATAGTAGGAGCAGCGGGAGACTTCCAATTCCTAGCAATTAAGGATTTAGCGCCCACCAAGATATGGGAAAAATTTTTACTCAGGAGTGGGTCTAGATGTGGAAACGGACGGGCTAATAAAAATATACACGGGTTCATCGTGAGTAGGAGGCCAGAGAGGGATTTCAATATCATGAGGACCTTTTTCCAAAAGTGGACTATAGTTGGACAAGTCCAACAAATATGGAAAAGAGTTCCCCGTTGGCCATATCCACACCAACAAACAGGAGTAGCAGGAATATCCTAGACAGTTTGTCCGGGGTGTAGTACCACCTATAATATAATTTATAAGACGTTTCCTTGAGTCGGGTGGAGACAGAACTTTTGGCTGTGCCCTCTCGTACTTCCTCCAAACAAGAATCGTCGGGGGGAGGGGGACCTAGGTCCCTCTCCCACTCCCGTTCATGGCGTGTCTGCAGGGCCGAGGACGGTCCGACTAACATAGGATATATTAGCGAGAGCAGCCCATTACGTAAGGGATTTTTGGTGCATAAGAGTACAAAGAGAGTAAGATCCCTCATAACATCATTCTGAGGTAAAGAGAGGAGGAAGTGGCGTATCTGAAAGTATTCAAAGAAGGTCTTATTTATATTTTAATGACAGCAATGGCATAGCAGCTTATCATGTGTGTTTTCAGTTTGCGTTTGCAGAAGATTCCTCTGTAGGCACGATTTGTTTTTTCTATTTTCATTTTAAAATAATACACTGTCCATTTATTGTATTGTTCTCATAAGCGCCTATTGCTGTTGCTTTTTGTTTCCTTAATTCTAGTTGTTTCATTTTCTGACACTATGTTCAATGTCCTTTTTCCCTAGGACGTGCACCATGGCAACGGAACACAAAGAGTATTTTACAGAGACCCCAATGTACTGTACATCTCCCTCCATCGACATGATGATGGCAACTTCTTCCCTGGGAGTGGCGCTGCTGATGAGGTGATCTCAGACTCCGTATCTACATCAGTCGTTTATACCCATAACATGCCCCACTTCCTGTGGCATTCCCCTCACTTCCTGTCCGTTAATCACTTGTCATCAAAGCCGATATAGTCTTTGCTTTTAAGATCCTTACCCGTTTCCTGGCACCCCAATGCTTGCAGTCTCTGACTATAACTGCAGGCAAATAATAATATGCTTAGAAATGGGTTAGAAAAAATATTCTTGGGTTGGCATTGCTGATCACATGCATCCTCACTGCAGAAGGGACTCTGGGGGATGAAGGGCTGAGAGGATTTTGCATTGTAAACAGTTTATCATCATCTCTTTGATATTTTGAGGAACAAAGGACTTTACGAGAAAGGGGGAGGGAAGATGCAGAACAGATGGGAAATATGCATTCTTGCCCAAAATAACTCTTTTGAAAACAATGTTATAAATGTGACAGACAGAACACTTGCAATTCTACGTTTGAAGCCTGCAACAAAAACTTTTATCACCTATCTGTTAACCTTTTAGCTGCACATGGAGTCAGAGACCTCAGGTTTCCATTCAGAATCCTTTTATCTTGAGAAAATCCTGTTCTTGTGTTATTTTTGAGTGGTTGTCTTATCAGACTAGATACTATTTTTGACATATCCCCAACCAAAGCAACTGACAAAGGGGCCACATTCAGAATAACTATAGTACTGGCCCTGTAGAAACAACGTTTTTTTTCATATTCACTCTAGCTTGTTTTTATATTTTATTCCTATGATATAATATAGTCACTTTGCTGGAATTTTCTTAGCTTCTATAATGTTACTATGCAGCGTTTATGCTGCACCTAAAGTTATTCAAAACCTGTACCATTTTTGGCATATATTTGTGGTGCAAGTACACTTCATGCAAAAATCCTAAGCATTCTTCCCAACACTGTAAAGAACAAAGTAAAAATCAAACATACAGATATGTCATCATACCTCTTTGTTGTAGTCACGCCAACAGCCCCTCTCAGCATGCCAGGTCTCAAAAATGCGTTACGCCAGTAGACTGTGCTGAATAATTTGATATGCAAGACTTGTATATCTGTGTGCGCCTGAGTCTTTTAATCTGTTTATAAAATGCTACAATGTAGCAGGTGCAACTTTTTTCCAATACAAGTTCCGTTTGTGCTCTGTATACAGACTCCGTTACACACAATATACAGTATATGTGTCATCTATCATATCAGCACAGTGTCCTGGTGTGTCCTGGTCGCATTTTGATGCTGCATGGCGCATTGAGGCTAGATGTTTGAGGATACATGTGTACTTCTAATTCCAATCGTCCATGCTCAATACTCAAGGAAGGCCCTCCAAAATTAGGGCCACTGGGAAGTAATTCTCTGTAAAATGTAAATGGATTTTTGGCGACGTGTGCAAAATGGTATGGATTGCTAATTGCAGGGGGTCCTATTAAAGCAAGAAATTATTGTATGGTTCAGCTTCGTGTCATAGATGGCATCTCATAATCACATCATTGTGAGTTTGTGTATATGAGTCCCAGCAGGTGTGCTTACATGTTGTCCTGCTTCAGGTTGGTGCCAACAGTGGAGAAGGCTTCAATGTGAATGTCGCATGGGCAGGTGGTTTGGATCCCCCTATGGGTGATGCAGAATATCTTGCAGCTTTCAGGTGAGTCTCCATGTTTTCCTCTGCCCTTTCCTTGCCTTGTCCCTATTTTTCTAGGTTTCCTACCTCCTCTTCTCTGCTCCCACTTTTCACTCCTTTTCGTTTCTGTCTTTTCTGACCTTGTAGTGCATTTAGTGCTGGTGGAATGTGCCGGATGAGGAGAGCTGGGGACTGAAGCCCTCTGGGTGTCCACAGTACAGGTATTATCTGGGCAAGACAAGTGCAGCCCTTTCCAAATAAGACCTCTATATATTTATTTATACACATCACAGGCTGCAAAAATATTCTGGTCCAATACACCCTGCACTGTCAAACCAACAGGAGTGCCATATACATCCAACACATACTTTCAATGAATTGCACCTTCACCTTTTGCAGCCATTCTAACAGAGATCCTTAACAGACTGAACAAAGTATGTAGATCCATGTGGTCATTATTCAAGGGTGGGCATTTTATGCATGGGGCATACTAATAAGGAATTTAACTGTTTGGCGTGTTCCTAAATTAACCTATGTGCCTAGAGAGCAGTGTAAACCCGGACAGTCTATATAGTGACACCAGTCTTCACTACCAGCACCGGTCCACCTTCTTGTTCTTCTGGCTTGCTGAAATCCTGTTTCTAGCCTCCTTCTCAGCTGTGTCTTTTATTGTGGAGATTTGTTCTGCTGTCTAGGAATACTGTGCAGCCCGCGCTGCGGAGTACTGTATGCAGTGCTGTACAACAGAGGTCAATGATAAACCTTCCGCTTTATTGGCATGTACATGCTGTTCTGCAACTTTTACCAAGTACAGTGCTTTGCTTTATTTGGTTCCAATTGTATGTGACACAGAGCCATATCTTGTCCCAGGGAAATAAAAGTAACTAACTTGTATATAATTAGGAGGCTGAAAACTACCGGAGAAATGAAATTAGTAAAAGCAACTGTGGCTATTAATGGAAACTGTGGCAGAGGAAAGACTTTATGTTCATAGCAACATCTGGTACCTATGGCAACATCACCTTTTATATTTCGCACCAGTTCTCACAAGTCTGCCATTATATTTAGTAAAAGCGGTCCGAGGGCATGTACAAGTCAATTTAAAGTAATCTGAGGATAAAAATGTGATCTGCTAAACATTGGATTTAGGTAGCTTTATTTGGGAACCTTTTTAAGGTTACGTTTCAGTGTTTGTATTAATAAATGGAAGCAGAAATGTCACAAAACAGATACTTTCTCCAGCTACATTTGCATTAAACTTATAGCTTTAAATGGATTTTTAACAGAGAGGATCTGATGTGTGTAGTCCTCATTATATGTAATGCCAGCATGTACACTCTGCTACTGTATTGTTACCACGTTTCTTAAAAGATATTGGGGGTCATTCTGACCCGTTCGCTCGCTGCTTTTTATCGCAGCCGAGCGAACGGGTCCCCACTGCGCATGCGCCAGCGCCGTAGTGCACCGGCGCATGCCAGACGGCCAAAGCCCATAGCAGGACTGCGATCGCCTCTTTGCTGGGCGGGAGGGGTGCGGAACGGCGGTGTTTGGCTGCCATTTCGTGGGGGCGGGCCACAGCGGCTGCGTGACGTCACACGCAGCCGCTGCGGGCTGGGGAGTGACGAGTAGCTCCCGGCCAGCACGCTAAAGCTGCGCTGGTCGGGAGCTACTCTTGAAGTGCAAAAGAATCACCGCTGTGCAATGCCTTTGCACTTCGGGGGGGCACTGACATGCGGGGCGGACTAGCCCTGTGCTGGGCGTCCCCCCGCATGTCAGTGTGAATGATCGTAGCAGCTACGATCATCTCGAAATGAGGGCCATTAACTGCTATTTTATGCTAACATACTTATGCCAAATGTCAAGGTCAGTACTGTAGGGGAAAATGTGTTCTCAACATTATTGTTTTGTCATTTTGATTTGTAAAATGTGTGTAATTGTCCTATGCGTTTATATTGTTCTTGTGGTGCCTTTTTGCATCAGTATGTGCTACCAGTTATGTAAATTAACAAAACAGGAGCCCGGAAAAGCCACTTAATGCACCTCTTAGCCAATTATTATTATTATCAATAATAATAACGCAAGTGGTATGGAATACACATAGTCATATTTTTCTGAATCCACCACTTTACAGTTTGTATGTAGCATGTTGACTAGGAGTCTGCAAACCTATCACTTTCTTCAGAACTCCCTAACTACTGATGCAAGAGAGAGAGAGCGAAGCTAAATTTACAGATCCTGAGAGCAGATGCAAATCTGGAAAATGATCATGTACAGAAGACATTGCTTGGAATGTGCATTCTTGTGTGTTTTCATGTGATTACTATATGCATGTTTGTGTCACAATGCAGTGTGCTGCAATGTGCTTGTCATTTCTGAATATAGTAGTAAAAACACACAGGGCCGAATGTAATTAAGTCTGAGTTGACCAGTGGTGCGGGTTCTTTGACGTTTTTTTAAAGTGGTAATCCTGTACAAGGGAAAACCATGCCTTGTAAATGATTGCCGGTTTAAAAAAAAGTAAAGAGTTTGGCCGGGAATCTGCACCCTCGGCCCATTCGGATTTCATTACATCCGGCCCATAATCCTTTTTTTTTTGTAAATAAAAAAATTGCCTTAAGCAGTTGAGAAATATATTTATTAGAATTGTGGATAATAATGATGAAAATAGCAATACTACTTATTAATAATACTACTTAATACTAATTATTCAAGCACAATTGTAAAGAAGTGCTCTTTGTCAAAATCACAGATTTTTTTTTGATTTTTCAGTAGGATTTTTATTTTTGTCATTTTGTATTGGGAAATATATATTTTAAACACAGCAAAAAACCTCCATTTTGGAAAATTCTGCATCATTGTATTTCCCCCATAGGCCCTCATTCCGAGTTGTTCGCTCGCAAGCTGCTTTTAGCAGCATTGCACACGCTAAGCCGCCGCCTACTGGGAGTGAATCTTAGCTTAGCAGAATTGCGAACGAAAGATTCTCAAAATTGCGAATAGAAATTTCTTAGCAGTTTCTGAGTAGCTCCAGACTTACTCTGCCACTGCGATCAGTTCAGTCAGTTTCGTTACTGGTTTGACGTCACAAACACACCCAGCGTTCGCCAGGACACTCCCCCGTTTCTCCAGCCACTCCCGCGTTTTTCCCAGAAACGGTAGCGTTTTTTCACACACACCCATAAAACGGTCAGTTTCCGCCCAGAAACACCCACTTCCTGTCAATCACACTCCGATCACCAGAACGAAGAAAAAAACCTCGTAATGCTGTGAGTAAAATACAAAACTTCTTAGCAAATTTACTTGGCGCAGCCGCAGTGCGAACATTGCGCATGCGCAGTTTGCGGAAAATCGCTGCGATGCAATGAAAAATAACGAGCGAACAACTCGGAATGAGGGCCATAGTCTGTGTCTTATTGAGTAAATGTAGATCACTGCATGTGAAGGCTGCAGTCGCTGTAACTTGTTTTCTTTGTGATCCTTGCAGTAATTTATCTAAGTCACAAAATACGTATTCACACTTTATATCACATGAAAACGCTGATCTAGGAATAAGGCCAGCATGTGCAACGTCTTCTGATACTTATCAACAGCTCATCAAATAAACATCAGGCAGCCATTTAAACCTGTTTTTTTTTTTTTACCATTGAGTTTACTTCAAACAGGGAAAATCTATCAACCTAAAGAGTGAGGGATATTTGTTGTTGAGTTGTGCAGTGAATGTGTACAGTGATGCTGTATTAAGTCTATCTGTGCTGTACAATGACTGTGTATAGTGATGCTCAGAGCCGGCCCTAACCAATATGATGCCCTAGGCAAGATTTTGGCTGGTGCCCCCTAGCATCACCGCTGGTTCTGCCTCTGACCTTGCACCTCTTTCCCAGGACCATCACCCCTCACCCATAGCAGTCCTTGTACCCCCTATATTTTAAATAGGAACAGTTCGCACATTTGACGCACAGCCCAAAAAGGGGCATCTTCTTGCTGGGAAGGGACACGGCCACACAATAGTAACCCCAATTCCAATTACGCCATACAGTACTGCAACTTTATTCACATTTTATCTTGCGATAGTGTCCATAATTCATATTACATCCTACAGTAGTATCACTTTACCTTATAAACGTTACTCCTCACAGTAGAGCCCCTTATTCACATTACATCACACTGAATTGCTCCTTATTCACATTACACCACACCTTATTGCTCTTTATTCACATTAGACGACACAGTAGTGCCCTTTCTATTTGCAACGCCACATAGTAGAGCACCTTATACACATAATGCCACACATTAGTAATGCATTTATACACAATTCCACACAGTAATGCCCCTTACACATATGAGACACATAAATGTCCTTATAAACATAATGCACCTTACACATTATGACAACCTTTATTAATGCCCTTTTACACATAATGTCCCTTACACATATGCCGCACATTATTAATGCCCTTATACACATAATGACACACATAGTGGCCCTTTACACATATGTTGCACATTATTAATGCATTTTTACATGACACACATAATGCTCCTTACACATATTCTGAACACTACTGCACAACCAACCCACTCACATGCACACAGCACTCACACTTCCACTAACACTGTGACCTCTGCCTCTGCTTGGATACAGATGTGTCCTCACAAATCTTACATCAATGCTAACGTCGGGCACCTTTTTTTTTAAATGAAAATGCATCTTATTTGCATTGCTATGTGGCTAGGATGCACAAGCAGCTTCTGCTGATTAAACTGATATGCAGCATGCCAATATACTGTGTGAGACTGTGGCTGTATCTGCATCTGAAATGCTACATACAGATTATAGGCATGTCGCATATCATTTTAATCAGCAGAAGCTGATGATGCCCCTAGGCATATCAAATGCCCTAGGCAATTGCCTAGTTTGCCTATGCCTATGGCCGGCTCTGGTGATGCTGCATTATGTCCATCTGTGCTGTACAATGACTGTGTATAGTGATGCTGTATTATGTCTATCTGCGCTGTGCAGTGACTGTGTATAGTGATGCTGTATTATGTCTATATGCGCTGTACAATGACTGTGTATAGTGATGCTGTATTATGTCTATCTGCGCTGTGCAGTGACTGTGTATAGTGATGCTGTATTATGTCTACCTGCGCTGTGCAATGACTGTGTATAGTGATGCTGCATTATGTCCATCTGTGCTGTACAATGACTGTGTATAGTGATGCTGTATTATGTCTATCTGCGCTGTGCAGTGACTGTGTATAGTGATGCTGTACAGTGGCGGATCCAGGGGGGGGGGCACCCAGGCACGTGCCCCCCCTGTCATTTAGGATCATTCACTATAGCTGCCCCCGGCCCCCAGCCACACCACAGATCGGATTGGAATAGAGATCCGACCTGCGGTGCTGCGCTCCCCGGCTCCCGTCCGTCCCCACTACCACTCAGGGAGCCGGCTAGCCCGGTCCCCCTGTGTGCGGCACACTCGGGTAGCAGGGGGTCCGTCCTCCAACCCCGCCCGCCGCCGCACCGGAAGCCGTGGTCAAACCAGGACTCCCAGCTGCAGCAGATCCCAGTGTGCAGCTCCCACCGCTGCCCTGCTGCCAGCGCTTCCCCCTCTCCCCATCCTCCTCACACATGGCCGGCCGCCAGAGCCCCGCAGCACTCTCTCCCGCAGCCGCACCTCGTCTCCTCATCTCGGCGGCACAAGGCCCCCTCCCCTGCTAATCTGTAAGTAGATTGCTTTCGGGCCATCAGTGCTGCGGCCCCCTGCCTGATATACTTTCACAGTGTTGTATAGAGACTACATATAACCAGTATAATATGGGGGCATTGAAGTTATTTCCCCCCTGGTTCCCCTCTCATAGGACCCTTTACTTTAGAGACTGCTGATGGGGATCAGTACTAAATCCCGCTGGACGGGATCCCGGCGTTCGAAATACTGATGCCGGAATCCCGACCACACAATCCCAACAGGGGTGGCGAGCAGAATGCAGCCCCTTGCGGGCTCGCTTCGCTCGCCACACTATTATATTCTCCCTCTATGGGTGTCGTGGACACCCACGGAGGGAGAATATGTCAGGATTGTGCCGGTCGGGATTCCGGCGTCGGTATTTCGACCGCCGGGATTCCGTCCGGCGGGATCTTGACCGCATCCCCTGCTGATGAACTCCTTCAATTTCCATGTGTCCCCACCCAACTCTTCTCCATTATTTTCCTCCTCCCGTGCTTGTACAGTATTAGAGGCACCCAGAAGCTTCACTAGTGTGCTTCTTACCCCCTCCCATAGTTGTCCTCTAACCCCCCTGTGCCGCTGACCTACCTACCTATGTGTGCCACTGAACTGCTCCCCATATGTGCCTCGGCACCCACCTGTCCATGTGTGCCACTAACTGTCTCCCCTATGTGCTTATCTGAACCCACCTCCCCTTGTGCTCGCAGACACCTCATCCCATGTGTGCTTCAGCGTCACCTAACCCAGTGTGCTTCTGACCACCCTATGTGCCCTTGAGCCACCCACCCCATCTATTTCTGTGTAATCACCGCCATCCCCAATTAATTTCCCTTTTTTTAATACTGCGCAGCAGCACCAGCCTTGAGCCCAGACTACCAGCTGCAGCAGATCCCAGCGTGCAGCTCCCACTGCTTCCTCCTCTCTGCCCTGCTGCCAGAACTTCCCACTCGATCCCCGTCCTCCTCACGCATGGCAGACAGAGCCCCACAGCACTCTCTCCCACAGCGGCACAACTAGTGAAGGCCCCCTCCCCTGCTCCGGTCTCTGCTGACACTTTCAACTAGGTATAAAGTGCAGATATATATCTGATATAAAAGTGCACCATTGCCACATCTGGCATGCCACGTGTCACTAACCCCTGACAATGAGCATGAAACCACTGGCAATGAGCATGGAACCAAGGGCATGAAACCCTTGGCAACGAACATGAGACCCCTGGCAACGAGCATGAAACCGTTGGCAATGAGCATGAGACCCCTGGCAACGAGCAGGTAATTTAAAAATAATTAGAGGCCTTACTGTGGGCATAATTTGTAAGAGACATTATTGTGTGTGGAGCATAAAGTGGTGTCAGGGGTATACTGTATGTGGCATAATGTGTAATGGGCATTACAGCGTATGGCATAATGTGTGGCATTGTGTGGAATGGGCATTACGGTGTGTAGAATAATGTGGAAAGGCCATTACTATAAGGAACAAACATGACAAATAATGCAAAGGGCATGAATCAGTTTTTTCCCCCTGTGTTTTTATATTTCCTGTGTTGTATAGGGGGCTCTACCTGGCATAATGTGTACAAGGTGTACTACTGTGCGGTGTAATGTGACTGACAAACCCTACTGTGCGGTGTAATGTGAATTGGTACTATTCTGTGGCCATGCCCCTTCCCCATGAAGCCACGCCCCTATTTTTTGGCAGCACACCTTCGGCGCGCACTAACCCTTTCCTTTTTCCATACCCCCACTTCAGAAATTCCACTTCGACCACTGTGTGTGTGTGTGTGTATATGTATATATATATATATATATATATATATATACCTTCTCTTTACTAGGAGCCCCACTGTCTTAAGTGCCCCGGGCCCCCCATGGTCTTAATCCAGCTCTGCCGGCACAGTGACAGGGGGAAGCCCTCGCCTCTAGCGGCTCCAGCGTTCCCTCATGCAGGCCGGGCAGCTTAAACTCACCCGACTCCTCCTGCTATTAGGGACGTGAAACTACACCTTACTCCATGCCCCGGCGTTTGCTCTCCCTGCTGGAGACCCCGGTTGACCAGGGAACCAGAACAGGCATCTTCTCCGGCTCCCCTGTTCCGGCCGCTGTCAGTGTGAGTGGTGTCCCCGGCAACCAGCAGTGCAGAGGGGTGAGAAGGCGTGAGGGAGGATGAGAGGGCATCCACAAAGCTGCAGTGGATCTTTGGTATTATGAGGAGAAATGTCACAGGGGGAGGGGGGGTCTTCTGTGCTTGGGGAAGATGCTCTATCTGGGGGTAGGGGGGTCTTCTGTACTTTGAGGTATATAATGGTGTTGGAGAAGCTGTGATGTGATGAAGTGCATTGAAGTGGGGGAGTGCTGTGAGGTAGTATTGAAGGGCGAGTAGGGGTGCTCTGCCCAGTCCTGGTTACAGACTCTCTCACCCTGTCAACCACAACATCTGCCCCACAGACACTCACCCCGTCCCCCACCACACCTTTCCCTGTCCCCCACCACACCTGTCATTGCACACTCACCCTGTCACCCACCAGACCTGTACTCCATGCCCCCAGCGTGATGAAACAAGGTTGTGGCTGGTGAGTACGGAATTCCCTGTGAGGCCACACCCACCATCCCAGGAGTTTGCACAAAGACCAACCCCCCCCCCCCCGCCTTTCCCTATCGTGGTGCCCCCCCCTGTCATTTTGTTCTGGATCCGCCCCTGATGCTGTATTATGTCTATATGCGCTGTACAATGACTGTGTATAGTGATGCTGTATTATGTCTATCTGCGCTGTGCAGTGACTGTGTATAGTGATGCTGTATTATGTCTGCACCGTGCAGTGACTGTGTATAGTGATGCTGTGTTATGTCTATATGCGCTGTACAATGACTGTGTATAGTGATGCTGTATTATGTCTATGGCCCTCATTCCGAGTTGATCGGTCGCAAGGCGAATTTAGCAGAGTTACACACGCTAAGCCGCCGCCTACTGGGAGTGAATCTTAGCTTCTTAAAATTGCGGCCGATGTATTCGCAATATTGCGATTACTAACTACTTAGCAGTTTCAGAGTAGCTCCAGACTTACTCTGCCTGTGCGATCAGTTCAGTGCTTGTCGTTCCTGGTTGACGTCACAAACACACCCAGCGTTCGCCCAGGCACTCCCACCGTTTCTCCGGCCACTCCTGCGTTTTTTCCGGAAACGGTAGCGTTTTCAGCCACACGCCCCTGAAACGCCGTGTTTCCGCCCAGTAACACCCATTTCCTGTCAATCACATTACGATCGCCGGAGCGAAGAAAAAGCCGTGAGTAAAAATACTTTCTTCATAGTAAAGTTACTTGGCGCAGTCGCAGTGCGAACTTTGCGCATGCGTACTAAGCGGATTTTCACTGCGATGCGATGAAAAAGAACGAGCGAACAACTCGGAATGAGGGCCAATATGCGCTGTACAATGACTGTGTATAGTGATGCTGTATTATGTCTATCTGCGCTGTGCAGTGACTGTGTATAGTGATGCTGTATTATGTCTATATGCGCTGTGCAGTGACTGTGTATAGTGATGCTGTATTATGTCTATATGCGCTGTGCAGTGACTGTGTATAGTGATGCTGTATTATGTCCATCTGTGCTGTACAGTGACTGTGTATAGTGATGCTGTATTCTGTCTATCTGCGCTGTGCAGTGACTGTGTATAGTGATGCTGTATTATGTCTATATGCGCTGTGCAGTGACTGTGTATAGTGATGCTGTATTATGTCTATATGCGCTGTGCAGTGACTGTGTATAGTGATGCTGTATTATGTCCATCTGTGCTGTACAGTGACTGTGTATAGTGATGCTCTTTTATGTCTATATGCGCTGTGCAGTGACTGTGTATAGTGATGCTGTATTATGTCTATATGCGCTGTGCAGTGACTGTGTATAGTGATGCTGTATTATGTCCATCTGTGCTGTACAGTGACTGTGTATAGTGATGCTCTTTTATGTCTATATGCGCTGTGCAGTGACTGGACTGTACCAGGGCCATAACTAGGGTGGTGCAAACGGTGCTTGTCACGCAGCTCACTTGCCTTGTGGGTGCAGAGTCTGCATCCACCCGCAATTGTATGCACTGCTGCCAACACTCAGCTGCAGTTCTGTCCACTGTGATGTATGTGCTTGGCGATCCCCAGCGCTGCAGCTGCCTGTACATTTTTGGTCTGCCCTCCACTCCCCCCCCCCCCCCCCCCCCTTCCCCTTTTCTGCATTGTCTCTTGCCACTGTGATGATCGCGTAAGTTCCACTTCCCACCTGGCACAAGAAGCTTCAGGAGAGGGCTGGCTCGGTGCACTAACCCTCAAGGGGCGCTGTGGCCCAACCAACCCTGACACTACAGACACTTTTATGACACCGGAGCTGACACTTTCCACATATTCCTAGCAGCAGAAGCAGCAGTTTAGCGCGCACAGGATGCAGCCATCTACTTTGGCAGCCAGCCTCCTTTTCTCCTCTCTGACTCCCAACCAGCCCTCGGTTTGTGTAAGTATGCTTGATGTGTTTGTTTGTATGTATGTATGTATGCTGTGTATATGTATGCTATGAGGTATATTCAATTAAAGTCGGATCCATTCCGACATGTATTTGTCGGAATGGATCCGACAACCCCTATTCAATCCCATCTAAAATTTGACTTTTTCAAGTCGAATTTAGATGGGACCCAGAGGAGGAGAGGGGGGGGCTAGCCGTGGGGGGACAGCCGGTGGCAGCCAGAGGAGATCATCGCTACGGAGTAGCGCTGCAGCAGGATGTCACTCAGCCGCCCGACCTCACGGCAGCTTCCACCCGGCTCCAGCAGCGTGCTGGAGCCGGGTGGGAGCTGCCGTAAGGTCAGGCGGGTGAGTGACATCCAGCTGCAGCGCTACTGTAGCGCTGATCTCTCCTGTGTGCCCGCCGCCTGTCCCCCGCCTCCTCTGGGTCCATCTCATTCCGACATCATTTTGATGTTGGATTGAGATGGTCGAAAAGGGGGCCAAAACCTGTCGGATTTGGCCCCCGTTTTCGACATCAACACGTGGATCGGCAGCTATTCCACGAATGCCTCGACTTTTTTCGACAGACGGCAGTTTTCGACTGCAATTGAATATACCCCTATGTGTGTGTTTGTGTATGCATGGTAAGTGTATGTATGCTATGTGTGTGTTTGTAAGTATGCCATGTGTGTGTCTGCTGTATGTATGTTATGTGTGTGTAACAGGATCTACTGCAGTGGACATTGGGGGTCATTCCGAGTTGATCGCTTGCTAGATAGTTTTAGCAGCCGTGCAAACGCTATGCCGCCGCCCACTGGGGAGTGTATTTTAGCTTAGCAGAAGTGCGAACGCTTGTGCATCCGAGCTCTGCAAAAACAGTTTGTGCAGTTTCAGAGTAGCTCTGAATCTACTCAGCGCTTGTGATCACTTCAGCCTATTCATGTCTGGATTTGACTTCATACACCCGCCCAGCCACGCCTGCGTTTTTTCAGACACGCCTGCGTTTTTGCAAACACTCCCTGAAAATGGTCAGTTGACACCCAGAAACGCCCCCTTCCTGTCAATATTCTTGCGGCCACCAGTGCGAAGGAAAACTTTGCTAGAACCTGAGCACAACCACAAAGAGCTTTGTACCCGTACATCGTGCGTGCGTATTGCGGGGCATACACATGCGCAGAAATGCCGTTTTTTTCACCTGATCGCTGCGCTGCGAAAATCGGCAGCGAACGATCAACTCTGAATGACCCCATTGTGTATAAGGGGCTCTACTGCAGTGGGCATGGTGTATGAGGGGCTCTGCTACAGTGGGCATTGTGTACAAGTGGCACTACTGCAGTGGGCATTGTGCATGAGGGGCTCTTCTGCAGTGGGCATTCTGTATAATATATATATATATATATAGATGTGTGTGTGTGTGTGTGTGTGTGTGTGTGTGTGTGTGTGTGTGTGTGTATATATATATATAATATATAGATAGAGAGATAGGATGTTAACCAGTACTGTTTATTAGTAGTTATTTATGATGGTAATGGAATGGGGGGTTTGAGTGTCATGTGTGCAGAATGTACTGGTGTGGTGTGTTGTATAATCCGTGAATTGGGTATCATTAGTGTAGTGTACATTATGCAGGGGAGTTAATAAGAGACTCTAAATTAAATTGGCAAAAAGGGTTACTTAATATATCACTTTCTCCCCATCACCCTCCCTCTCCTATTATGTCTATCTGCGCTGTGCAGTGATTGTGTATAGTGATGCTGTATTATGCCTTCGCTGTGCAGTGACAGTGTATAGTGATGCTGTGTTATGTCTGCACTGTGCAGTGACTGTGTATAGTGATGTTGTTTTATGCCTATCTGCGCTGCGCAGTGACTGTGTATAGTGATGCTGTATTATGTCTGCGCAATGTAGTGACTGTGTATAGTGATGCTGTTTTATGGCTATCTGCGCTGTGCAGTGACTGTGTATAGTGATGCTGTATTATGTCTATGGGGGTAATTCCGAGTTGATTGCAGCAGCAAATTTGTTCGCAGTTGGGCAAAACCATGTGCACTGCAGGAGGGGGGGGGGGGGCAGATATAACATGTGCAGAGAGAGGTAGATGTGGGTGGGTTATATTGTTTCTGTGCAGGGTAAATACTGGCTGCTTTATTTTTACACCTGTCCCCCTGCAGTGCATATGGTTTTGCCCAACTGCTAACAAATTTGCTGCTGCGATCAACTCTTAGGCCCCATATGCGCTGTGCAGTGACTGTGAATAGTGATGCCGTATTATATCTTTCTGCGCTGTGCAGTGACTGTGTATATGTATAATGATGCTGTATTATGTCTGCACTGTGCAGTGACGGTGTATAGTGATGCTGTATTATCTCTATGGGGGTCATTCTGAGTTGATCGCAGCAGGAAATTTTTTAGCAGTTGGGCAAAACCATGTGCACTGCAGCGGGGGGGGGGGGGGGGGGGGGGCAGATGTAACACGTGCAGAGAGAGGTAGATGTGGGTGGGTTATATTGTTTCTGTGCAGGGTAAATACTGGCTGCTTTATTTTTACACTGCAATTTAGATTTCAGTTGAACACACCCCACCCAAATCTAACTCTTTCTGCGCATGTTATATCTGCCTGCTGCAATCAACTTGGAATTAGGCCCTATATGCGTTGTGCAGTGACTGTGTATAGTGATGCTGTGTTATGCCTATCTGCGCTGTGCAGTGACTGTGTATAATGATGCTGTATTATGTCTGCACTATGCAGTGACGATGTATAGTGATGCTGTATTATCTCTATATGCGCTGTGCAGTGACTGGACTGTACCAGGGCCATAACTAGTGGATGAGACTGCTGCAGTGCTTTGATTCTCTTCCACATTAAGAGTTTACCTCTTCCTGCCCACCAGCCCCCTTCCCTATTTTCTACATCTGGATCAGTTTTACTTGAAAGGGAGTCTATAAATAGGTTTTGTGCTCAAAGAAAGCATAATTCCGCTCTCGGCTTCACTCACAGTCCTTATTTCCTTATTGCTAGATTTTATGAAGCGATGCATCTACTGAGACTGTAAGCTCTCTGGGATAGCTAATTACAAGGCACAAGAGGCATATGCATCTATGTATAATTTTACTGCATACTACAATAGAAGAAGCCTGATGATATAATATACCTAGAAACATGTTTACATTTCGGGAGTAACAAGTGTACTCTCTGCCTGAGAGTACCCGTCACCTACTCACACAGGTTGCAGACATTTTGTGAGCCTAACAAATATTCTGAGAACACAGTATACGAGGGAGGACCCAAAAGCAACAGCAATTAATAATTTATTAGTTTTCTCCTTCATCTAATGATTTATTAATTATTTATTTGTACATTTTGAAACTTCAGTCACCCTCAAAGTACTTTCCACTTGAATCAATACATTTGTCCAAACGTTTTTTCCATAATCAGAATCAGCTTTATTGGCCAGGTGTACTCATGTACACTAGGAATTTTTTGTGGTACAATGCATTGCCAAGCAGCAACATGAAGGGGGAATACATAGCATAAGAAGGGGGGGGAAACGTAGCATACATTACACGTATGAGTTCATACTGCACATTGCAACTGTACGATAGACTTGACATAGTAGACATATTATACTTGTAAAACTAAAAACGATGGCTGCTTGGCAGAGCAACACCGAGGCAGCCATCCGTGGCTCCAACTAGAACTCAAACATTGCACATAATACAACAGATTTAAGGAATACATCAAGATAAACCACACAGACATAAAAAAAAAAAAACCTTGAGCACACAGCAGCATAATGCATGATTGGTGTAGGCATTTTGGGTAATAACCTCCAAGGGTTGTGTATTCCACCCTCACAGGGTAACAGGTGTGGCAGCCATCTTGGGTGCACTGCGTAGGATTACCCAGGGTGGAATAGTCCACCCCTAGAAGAGATGAGACAAAATGGGGAGATTGCATAGTCCTAAAGTTCAGAGTAGGGTTCCAACAAAACCATCAGGTCCATTTATTTTTCATCCCATCCACAAGCGCACCAGATAAGGCAGCCATGTTGGGCGCACTATTGCTGAAAACATTTTTTTAAACTCATTGTTGATGCTTTTTACTACTTTTGCCATTTTTGTTGTTGTTTTTTTTTGTTTCACCTCTTCAATATCAGGAAAACGTTTTCCTTTAAGTTCTCCTTTCATCTGAGGAAATAAAAAAAAGTTGCACGGGGTGAGATTGGGTGAATACGGTGGGTGAGGCAAAGGTGTTGTATATAATTTTTGATTAAAAATGGCTCAACAAATCGGGATGTTTTTTCCTCAAATCGGGACTTTTTCAAAACTTCCAAATAAAAACTTTGGTTGACATTTGACCCTGGGGTACATATTCTGAGTGCACAATCCCTCTCACATCAAAGAAACATATGAGCATTGTTTTCACATTTGACTTCACTAAAAATATGCGAAAGAGTGAATAACCCGTTGGGGGAAAAAAACACTGCAGTCAAACACTCCCTTCCCCCCCGCAACGTCAGTGGGGATACTGGCTCAGAAGGGTTCTGCAAACATTCACCTAGCAGCGGAAGCCCGTACAACAAGAACCCCACCCTCTAGAACATTATTCCAGTTTCGTTTGGGCACCCCCTTGTATCTGACCACTGTAACCCATACGTATCCATTTTTTTAATGTCTTTGTTTCCTTTCTGGATGGGCTGTCCAGGTTGGTGGTGTTGGCTGCATGGCGTTTTGAATCGCATCAATGCAGTTACAGTCTACAATGGTATAATCTGAGATGGTTGGCTGGACTAAGATGACCTGTTTCAATGCGAATCACACTGTGTCTGAGAATGCAGTATGTTAGTATTATTTCACAAGAATGCTAATTCACACCACACAATGGCTGCCGCCATTTTTAAATCACTGCATGCCCAATTCATTGTTACTCAACAGCTGTTCTTCGTAAGTTTTTTTTTTCTTTTTTCCCCACTATCTGTTCTGTACCGTAAATCACTGTCCTGATGCTAAACTCCTATGTGGGCCTCATCTTTGTGAATTTTACCCTGTTAATTTCAAATTTTAATTCAAGGAATGTGAATGACAGTTTTACGTGTTTTGAGCTGAGCGTGTGACAAGCAGCCTGCTGCATGCTTACCTCCTTTGTTTTACCTGCTTTTTCCTTTCATCTACTGTACAGAGCAAAAAGTTTAAATAAACAGTTTGTATTATACTTTATCTCTAATTGAAGATTTATATGACTGACTTAGTTTGCACTTTCATGCTTATTCTTTATCTTTAGTTTATCCACACAAGGATCCCATTTTTTTATGTAAGCACAATAATGCACACGACAGCACCTGTAGCCGGTATTGGCCTAACCCTAGATTAATAGCTGAATTACAGGTGCAATGAGCAACATGGAAACTGTCAGCATTTTTACTGACCCTGGAGGAATTATACACAACCCTGTGACTGAATGGGCTATGGCTACACCAGTGCGGCTATTGGGGCTACTTCTCTCTGATATTGTGTCACTGTTAGCCCTATTTCATAGATGGGAAAAGCGAGGTGATAATAGAAAATATTTGTGGGGGTAACATAGTGTATATCACCTGTTCTGGTTCTGCGATGACCTTTTTCTCTTCCTCTCTTTACAGGACGGTGGTGATGCCAATTGCTCATGAATTCTCACCAGATGTGGTCTTGGTTTCTGCTGGCTTTGATGCTGCAGAAGGACACCCAGCTCCCCTTGGAGGATACAAAGTGACAGCTAAGTGTAAGTGCTGCATGCAGAGTTTAGTTTAGAGGTATTAATGACATGTGTTAGGACTTCCTCTGACATCTTCATATCCTACAGAGAAGTTTTGTTGCCAGGAGGTTCAATTCTCGTACTTCTCTTCCTTTAGGCTTTGGTCACATGACCCGTCAGCTGATGAGCTTGGCTGGGGGCCGTGTAGTGCTCGCTCTGGAAGGTGGCCACGACCTGACTTCTATATGTGACGCATCTGAGGCCTGTGTGTCTGCTTTGCTGGGAAATGAGGTAACAAAAGATATTAATGGGAAAGTATCATAGAAATTGTGTAAAACATCTGTAATGAGGGCGTGTGTTACCAGTTTGGGGTGACTACAGAATTTTATTAAAGTCTTACAGCTGTTACATTGCTGCTGTTACTTACAGCCTAATCTCTTACGATTTCAACGTGCTGGAAGCCATGGGTACCAACACGTAGTTGACACTGGGAGTAATGTTGTATATAGCCTGGATACTCTGAGCCAGGCTAAATGAGTAATTGGAGTAATGTCGGTAATAACGAATACCTCTTTCACACCGCCAAGGCCGAGTCGCACCTGGAACCTTGTACACGGGTCCAACACGGTGCGACCCAGCTGTTGCCCTTTTCACACTGTGCAGCTGCACCCGGCTTATTGCTGGGTCAGCAGCGTCAGCGGTCACATGCCCCGGGCTGATGCTTGGAGTTGAGATCATCTTCAAGCACCGGTTTTCTTATAGTGTGAACAGTTTGTGGGTCGCATCGACCTGGGTTACCCATTCACACTGCACAGCGACACAGGTTGAAGCCACGTTATTTCTCCTGGCCTCTTTTCACACTGCACAAAAACCCAAGTTGCTGCGCTTACACATGCAAAATAACCCGAGTTATATTTGGTAGTGTGAAAGGGTTATAAGACTCAACTTTTGTGGGAGGTTCTTATACAGTAGCTTCCCAGCAATTCCAAACCAGGATAAATAATTAGTTTTATAGTGGGGTTTTAATTTTTTTGGGTTCCAGTGTATAGACAGCCTATGGGGTCAACCCCGTATTTTCAACATGCATTAGGTCGACACTGAGAAAAGGTCAACACGGAGAAAAGGTTGACCTGTGAAAGGTGGACATTGACAAAAGGTTGACAGGTTCAACGGTCGACGTGGCAATGGTTGACGCACACATGGTCTACACAGGTTTTCTTTTTTGGGGGAAGGGAGGATTATGTTTTTTTTACTTTTTCCATCCTTGACTATCCGTGTCGCAAACCATAACTTTTAGTAACTTTGTATCGAGCGAAGCAAGACACCTTGCTCGAGGCGAGTGAACGTGGTTCTACAAATGTTTGCCCGAGATGGAACAACTATTCACACTAACCCCAAAAATGCCCAAAACAGTGTGTCAGCCATTTTTGTGTCGAACTTATGATCCTGTCAACCTTTTGTCAGTGTCGACCTAATGCATGTCGCCCATATTGGGTTAACCTAATGACCGTTGACCTAGACATTGTAGATCTTCTATACCACACCCTTATTTCTCTATCGTCCTAAGTGGATGCTGGGGTTCCTGAAAGGACCATGGGGAATAGCGGCTCCGCAGGAGACAGGGCACAAAAAAGTAAAGCTTTTACCAGATCAGGTGGTGTGCACTGGCTCCTCCCCCTATGACCCTCCTCCAGACTCCAGTTAGATTTTGTGCCCGAACGAGAAGGGTGCAATCTAGGTGGCTCTCCTAAAGAGCTGCTTAGAGAAAGTTTAGCTTAGGTTTTTTACTTTACAGTGAGTCCTGCTGGCAACAGGATCACTGCAACGAGGGACTTAGGGGAGAAGTAGTGAACTCACCTGCGTGCAGAGTGGATTTGCTGCTTGGCTACTGGACACTAGCTCCAGAGGGACGATCACAGGTACAGCCTGGATGGTCACCGGAGCCGCGCCGCCGGCCCCCTTGCAGACGCTGAAGAGAGAAGAGGTCCAAAATCGGCGGCTGAAGACTCCTGAGTCTTCATAAAGGTAGCGCACAGCACTGCAGCTGTGCGCCATTTTCCTCTCAGCACACTTCACACAACAGTCACTGAGGGTGCAGAGCGCTGGGGGGGGCGCTCTGAGAGGCAAATAAAAACCTTATTAGAGGCAAAAAATACCTCACATATAGCCCACAGAGGCTATATGGAGATATTTAACCCCTGCCTAACTTCAAAAATAGCGGGAGACGAGCCCGCCGTAAAAGGGGCGGGGCCTATCTCCTCAGCACACAGCGCCATTTTCTCTCACAGAAAAGCTGGAGAGAAGGCTCCCAGGCTCTCCCCTGCACTGCACTACAGATACAGGGTTAAAACAGAGAGGGGGGGCACTGATTTTGGCGATATTGTATATATATAAAAGATGCTATAAGGGAGAAACACTTATATAAGGTTGTCCCTATATAATTATAGCGTTTTTGGTGTGTGCTGGCAGACTCTCCCTCTGTCTCCCCAAAGGGCTAGTGGGTCCTGTCCTCTGTCAGAGCATTCCCGGTGTGTGTGCTGTGTGTCGGTACGTGTGTGTCGACATGTATGAGGACGATGTTGGTGAGGAGGCGGAGAAATTGCCTGTAATGGTGATGTCACTCTCTAGGGAGTCGACACCGGAATGGATGGCTTATTTAGAGAATTACGTGAGAATGTCAACACGCTGCAAGGTCGGTTGACGACATGAGACGGCCGACAATCTATTAGGACCGGTCCAGGCGTCTCAGAAACACCGTCAGGGGTTTTAAAAACGCCCATTTACCTCAGTCGGTCGACACAGACACAGACACGGACACTGAATACAGTGTCGACGGTGAATAAACAAACGTATTTCTCATTAGGGCCACACGTTAAGGGCAATGAAGGAGGTGTTACGTGTTTCTGATACTACAAGTACCACAAGAAAGGGTATTATGTGGGAGTGAAAAAACTACCTGTAGTTTTTCCTGAATCAGATAAAATAAAATGAAGTGTGTGATGATGCGTAGGGTTACCCCGATAGCAAATATTGGCGTTATACCCTTTCCCGCCAGAAATTAGGGTACGTTGGGAAACACCCCTTAGGGTGATAAGGCGCTCACACGCTTATCAAGTGGCGTTACCGTCTCCAGATACGGCCGCCCTCAAGGAGCCAGCTGATAGGAAGCTGGAAAAATATCCTAAAAAGTATATACACACATACGGTGGTTATACTGCGACCAGCGATCGCCATCAGCCTGGAGATGCAGTGCTGGGTTGGCTTGGTCGGTTTCCCTGACTGAAAATATTTTATTCATGTAGAGCATTTAATAGGATGCATTCTATATATATGTATGTGAGATGCACAGAGGGATATTTGCTCTCTGGCATCAAGATAAGTGCGTTGTCCATATCTCCCAGAAGATGTCAGGGACACGACAGTGGTCAGGTGATACAGATCCCATACGGCAGATGGAAGTATTGCTGTATAAAGGGAAGGAGTTATTTGGGGGTCGGTCCATCGGACCTGGGGACCACAGCAACAGCTGGGAAATCCAACCTTTTTTACCCCAAGTTACATCTCAGCTAAAAAAGACACCGTCTTTTCAGCCTCAATCTTTCCTTTCCCATGAGGGCATGCAGGCAAAAGGCCAGTCATATCTGCCCAGACATAGAGGTAAGGGAAGTAGACTGCAGCAGGCAGCCCTTTCCCAGGAAAAGAAGCCCTCCACCGCGTCTGCCAAGTCCTCAGCATGACGCTGGGGCCGTGCAAGCGGACTCAAGGTGGGGGGGTAGTCTCAAGAGTCTCAGGGCGCAGTGGGATCACTCGCAAGTTGACCCCTAGATCGTACGAGTATTATCCCAGGGGTAAAGATTGGAGAGTCGAGACATCTTCTCCTCGCAGGTTCCTGAAGTCTGCTTTACCAACGGCTCCCTCCGACAGGGAGGCAGCATTGGAAACAATTCACAAGCTGTATATCCAGCAGGTGATAATCAAAGTACCCCTCCTACGACAAGGAAAAGGGTATTATTTTTCCACACTATATTGTGGTACTGAAGCCAGACGGCTTGGTGACACATAGTCTAAATCTAATATGTTTTGAACACTTACATAAAAGGTTCAAATCGAGATAAAGTCACTCAGAGCAGTGATAGCGAACCGGAAAAAAGGGGACTATATGGTGTCCCTGGACATCAAGGATTACCTCCATGTCCAAATTTTGTCCTTCTCATCAAGGGTACCTCTGGTTCGTGGTACAGAACTGTCAATATCAGTTTCAGACGATGCCGTTTGAATTATCCACGGCACCCCGGGCCTTTTTACCAAGGTAATGGCCGAAAAGATGTTTCTTCAAAGAAAAAAGGCATCTAAATTATCCCTTACTTGCACGACCTAAAAAGGGCAAGTTCCAGAGAACAGTTGGAGGTCGGAAGAGCACTATCTAAAGTAGTTCTTCGACGGCACGACTGGATTCTAAATATTCCAAGAATCGCAGCTGTTTTCCGACGATACGTCTGCTGTTCCTAGGGATGATTCTGGACACGGTTCAGAAAAAGGTTTTTCTTCCCGAGAAAAAAGCCAAGGAGTTATCCGACCTGTCAGGAACCTCCTAAAACCAGGAAAGGTGTCTGTACATCAATGCACAAGAGTCCTGGGAAAAATGGTGGCTTTTTACGAAGCAATTCCATTCGGCAGATTCCATGCAACAATTTTCCAAAGGGATCTGTTGGACAAATGGTCAGGGTCGCATCCTCAGATGCACCTGCGAATAACCCTGTCGCCAAGGACAAGGGTATATCTTCTGTGGTGGTTGCAAAAGGCTCATCTATTGGAGGGCCGCAGATTCGGCATACAGGATTTGATCCTGGTGACCACGGACGCCAGCCTGAGAGGTTGGGGAGCAGTCACACAAGGAAGAAACTTCCAGGGGGTATGGACGAACCTGGAAAAGTCTCTTCACATAAACATTCTGGTACTAAGAGCAATCTAAAATGCTCTAAGCCAGGCGGAACCACTCCTGCAAGGAAAACCGGTGTTGATTCAGTCGGACAACATCACGGCGGTCGCCCATGTAAACAGACAGGGCGGCACAAGAAGCAGGAGTGCAATGGCAGAAGCTGCCAAGATTCTTCGCTGGGCGGAGAATCACGTAATAGCACTGTCAGCAGTGTTCTTCCCGGGCGTGGACAACTGGGAAGCAGACTTCCTCAGCAGACACGATATTCACCCGGGAGAGGGGGGTCTTCATCCAGAAGTCTTCCACATGCTAATAAACTGTTGGGAAAGACCAATGGTAGACATGATGGCGTCTCGCCTCAACAAGAAACTGGACAAGTATTGCGCCAGGTCAAGAGATCCACAGGCAATAGCTGTGGACGCACTGGTAACACCTTGGGTGTACAAATCAGTATATGTGTTTCCTCCTCTGCCTCTCATACCAAAGGTATTGAAGATTATACGGTGAAGAGGAGTAAGAACAATACTAGTGGCTCCGGATTGGCCAAGAAGGACTTGGTACCCGGAACTTCAAGAGTTGGTCACGGACGACCCGTGCCCTCTACTTCTGAGAAGGGACCTGCTACAACAGGGTCCCTGTCTCTTTCAAGACTTACCGCGGCTGCGTTTGACGGCATGGCGGTTGAACGCCAGATCCTAAAAGGGAAAGGCATTCCAGAAGAAGTCATTCCTACCTTGATTAAGGCAAGGAAGGAAGTCACCGCGAAACATTATCACCGCATTTGGCGAAAATATGTCGCGTGGTGCGAGGATCGGAGTGTTCCGACGGAGGAATTTCAACTGGGTCGTTTCCTACATTTCCTACAATCAGGATTGTCTATGGGTCTCAAATTGAGATCTATTAAGGTTCAAATTTCGGCCCTGTCAATATTCTTCCAAAAAGAATTGGCCTCAGTTCCTGAGGTACAGACTTTTGTTAAAGGAGTACTGCATATACAGCCTCCTGTGGTGCCTCCGGTGGCACCGTGGGATCTAAATGTAGTTTTAGATTTCCTCAAATCCCATTGGTTTGAACCATTGAAAAAGGTGGATTTTAAATATCTCACATGGAAAGTGACTATGTTACTGGCCCTGGCTTCCGCCAGGAAAGTATCTGAATTGGCGGCTTTATCTTATAAAAGCCCTTATCTAATCTTCCATTCGGATAGGGCAGAACTGAGGACTCGTCCGCATTTTCTCCCTAAGGTGGTATCAGCGTTTCACCTGAACCAACCTATTGTGGTGCCTGCGGCCACTGGCGACTTGGAGGACTCCAAGTTGTTGGACGTTGTCAGAGCCTTAAAAATATACATTTCAAGGACGGCTGAAGTCAGAAAATCTGACTCGCTGTTGATACTATATGCACACAACAAGTTGGGTGCCCCTGCTTCTAAGCAGACGATTGCTCGTTGGATTTGTAACACAATTCAACTTGCTCATTCTGTGGCAGGCCTGCCACAGCCTAAATCTGTTAAGGCCCATTCCACAAGGAAGGTGGGCTCATCTTGGGCGGCTGCCCGAGGGGTCTCGGCATTACAATTCTGCCGAGCAGCTACGTGGTCGGGGGAAAACACGTTTGTAAAATTCTACAAATTTGATACCCTGGCAAAAGAGGACTTGGAATTCTCTCATTCGGTGCTGCAGAGTCATCCGCACTCTCCCGCCCGTTTGGGAGCTTTGGTATAATCCCCATGGTCCTTTCAGGAACCCCAGCATCCACTTAGGACGATAGAGAAAATAAGAATTTACTTACCGATAATTCTATTTCTCGGAGTCCGTAGTGGATGCTGGGCGCCCATCCCAAGTGCGGATTATCTGCAATACTGTACATAGTTATTGTTAACAAATTCGGGTTATATTGTTAAGGAGCCATCTTTAAGAGGCTCTTTCTGTTATCATACTGTTAACTGGGTTTAGATCACAAGTTGTACGGTGTGATTGGTGTGGCTGGTATGAGTCTTACCCGGGATTCAAATTGCCTCCCTTATTGTGTACGCTCGTCCGGGCACAGTACCTAACTGGAGTCTGGAGGAGGGTCATAGGGGGAGGAGCCAGTGCACACCACCTGATCTGGTAAAAGCTTTACTTTTTTGTGCCCTGTCTCCTGCGGAGCCGCTATTCCCCATGGTCCTTTCAGGAACCCCAGCATCCACTACGGACTCCGAGAAATAGAATTATCGGTAAGTAAATTCTTATTTTTTCAGTTTTATGTAAAAACTAGCAGGATGGGACTCTGTATTTTGTGATTGGTGCGTAAGAATTGCTTACCTAGCAGTTGGGCACCCTGGACAACTGTAGCATTTCTTAGCTATTTGAATGGCAGCGACTGATGGCAGCTACAGGATATCTGATTTGATTGCCTGAGTGTCTGAGCTGTCTGTTGTGGCTGTAACAAGTGCAAAGTTTATATGTCCAGCATTCCTCTCTATTTTCTATATTTGTAGTTAAACTACATAACTAAAATAAAAATTTAATTTATATTATAATAATGTGTGGCAAATGTAAATATGTAGGATGAGATGTATGAAGCCTTGGAGAGATATAAAGTGTAGTAGTTGTCCAGAGCAGCCAATCAACTTCCATCATTTCAAAGATGGTTTTAGATAAATAACATAGAAACATAGAATTTGATGGCAGATAATAACCACTTGGCCCATATAGGACAAGATTGATAAGATCCGATATGAAATGTTATGCTCTTCCTCAGCCAGTGACCCGCTCAATTCTCTACCTGAACCCTCTGACACTCTCTCTTCATTTAATTCCACAAGTGAAGATGAAGTGTCAACACTCTTCTCATCCTGCTACTCTACTTCCTCCCCTCTTGAGCCTATACCCTCACAAGTAAGTAAATCTGTCTCCTGTGCTCATCCCAACCTTAACTAAGATCTGTAATCTCTCTCTCTCTCTCTCTCTCTCTCTCCTGGTATCTTTCTCTCTCTCTCTCTCTCTCTCTCTCTCCTGGTATCTTTCTTTAACTGTTCTAGCATGCAGTGATTACTCCCATTCAGCAAAAAACTAAATTCTGACCCTAACTCTCTCTCAAACTACCGTCCCATCTCTCAGCTCCCATTCCCCTCCAAGCTACTTGAGAGACTTGCCTACACTCGCCTCACACACTTTCTTAATTCAAACAATTTATTGGAGTCGCTTCAGTCAGGCTTTCTTTCCCAACACTCCACAGAGACAACACTGACTAAAGTAGTGAATGATCTTGTCACTGCAAAGTCTAAAGGCCATTACTCAATTTTTATTCTTCTATATCTCCCTGCTGCTTTTGACACTATTGACCATTCTCTTCTCATACAAACACTACAATCCCTAGGTCTTCAAGACGCAGCCTTCTCTTGGTTCCTATTCTACCTATCTAATCGCTACTTCAGTGTTAACTTCTCTGAATCTGAACCTCCTCTTCGCTACCTCTTTCAGTTGGAGTACGCAAGGCTCGGTCTTGGGTCCTCTGCTTTTCTCAATCTACACCTCATCTCTCTGTAAACTGATCAGCTCTTTTGGATTTCAGTATCATCTGTACACAAGTTATACTCCAATCTATACTCCCCAGATTTGTCACCATCAGTATTGGTCTGTGTCACTGAATGCCTTTCTGCCGTTTCATCTTGGATGTCATCTCGCCACCTCAAACTTAATATTTCCAAAACAGAGTTAATAATTTTTCCACCGGCCAATAGTAGTTACCAACCTGATATCTCTATCAATGTTGAGAACTCAACAATCAGTCCTACCCCACAAGCTCGCTGCCTAGGTGTCATACTTGACTCAGAACTGTCCTTTACTCCCCACAATTAATCTGTATCAAAATCATGTTACATGCATCTAAAAAACATATACAAAATACGACCATACCTTACACAAGACACTGCAAAAGCTCTAATCCATGCTCTCATTATCTCCCGCATTGATTTTTGCAGTAGTCTTCTTACTGGTCTTACCAAAAAGACTCTCATCACTACAATCCATTCTGAATGCAGCTGCGAGACTAATCTTCCTCGCTAGACATTCATTGGCTGCAGATCCACTCTGTCGGTCCCTCCATTGGTTGCCTGTATTCTGTCGTATTCAATATAAAATACTTTTACTCACACACAAGGCCATTAACCAAACTACACCAATGTACATCTCTTTACTTATTCAAAATATCTCCCAACCCGACCTCTCCACTCTTTGCAAGATCTACGTCTCTCATCCGCACTCATTGCTTGCTCCCATGCACGATTGCAGGACTTTGTTCAGGCTGCACCCACTCTGTGGAATGCCATACCACGCACAGTAAGACTCTCCCCTAGTCTCCAAACCCTTCAAGCGTTCCTTGAAAACTCACCTCTTCAGGCTAGCTTTTCACATTCTAGAACCGCTCACTCAACCTTCATAAGCTTTCCTATCCAATTATGTCCATTCTGTACAGTCCACACATATCCTCCACATATTTTCTCTGTCTTCACTTTCCCTTCCTTCTGACCCTGGTTCATCAATGATGTGATGTGATATCATGCAGCCCACCAAGAACCTTTGTAATCTGGTGGACAACTATGCAATAGATATCACCTATCCTTGTGTATCAATGCCTGGTTCCCTATAGATTGTAAGCTTGTGAGCAGGGCCTTCCTTACGCTCACTGTTTGTTATTACCCAGTTTTGTTTTATCATCTTGTCCAATTGTAAAGCGCCATGGAATTTAATGCACTATATAAGAAACTGTTAATAAATAAATAATAAATAAATAAATAGTCTGCCCTTTTAACATAAGCTGATTGGTTGGTTTGAGGAACTACTACACTTTAATCTCTCTCCAAAGTGTGGAGACCAATGTTTAATGTTTAAAGGTACAGACCTCCGTGTATTGCAGATATATACTTGAGTTTATTATCTTGAATGCGTTACCTTTTAGCATGACAGCAGTAGAGTTTGGTTTATTCTGTATACAAGGGACATCCAGTCCTACTTACTGTAGAACAATGTTTTTGTGCATAATCTCCATCCCCATAACATTCTCCTTTTCATTTCTAGCTGGGTCTGTTCCCTGAAGAGATCCTGCGGCAGAGGCCCAATCCCAATGCTGTGCGGTCCTTGGAAACTGTCATTCAAGTTCAGAGTGAGTCACGTGTTTTATTTTTGGTTTTTTTTTATCAGTTAAGGGAGGAGGTGGCCTCGTTTTTGGAAGTGGAATCGCCTCTATCAGTGAAAGCCGTCTGCCACGCAGTTCTCTGTACTATAGTGCGTGGCAAGTACTTGCAGCTGGGAAGCACAGAAAGTCTTTCCTACACATAAATCTGGAAGACATAACTTCTAAGAGCTTGTCACAAGGCTTCTCGTTATAAATCACTCACAAATGTTGCTGAGTTCTCATTTCAATTAATACCAGAACTTAATGAGAATTCAGCAGCTATAGAATCGACTCTAAAATATGTCTTGAGTAGCCAATTTGGAAAGAACCAGTGAAAGCTTTCAGCAGAACCCTGCAAGTATTCAAACCGCAGCCTTCCCCACCCTTGCAGTATTCACTTGTGGAGGTAAGGATGATCTGGGTGTTATGGTTGTATTGTATAAGCTGTAGCTGTGTTATCCCACTGAATTCTGAAACTAATTAAAGCTCCTTTCCTGTACTTTCAAATGTAAACATCCCTATTGTCTTCGAAAAGAAGAAGAAAATGAATTCTATATACACGTGTCTGGTTAATTCGGGAATGTTTATCTTCTTCTCTTGGTCATAACTGGGAGCTATCGAAAACAATTCTACACCTTCCCCCCCCCCACCCCCACTTCCCTTTATATGAATTGTGTGGGTTGTTTTTTTAAACCGTATTCATTTGACACTCTTAAATCAATTGATGCCTGTGTCATGATCGTAGCAGGGGAATTTGTAGGTGACTTTGCAAGCTGATAATTTGGCAGCATCTTAACAAAGTCTAGTTTAATAGGTAATTAGTTGTTAAATGATCTACTTTCATTTAATATCATAATTTCACTCCTTGGTGGCAGCATGTGGGATTAGCATAAATACCAATGCTAAAACCTATTACACTTAGTTCCATTTATCAGCACATTAGTATGAAGATACAGAACCGTAACATCCAGTTATGTCATGGAGGCTGGGTGACATCTGCACAGCCTCTATGTGACATACTCGCATATGGAGACCAGTGAAGGCACATTGAAAGTGAAAGCGATATATCGGATTGTGCCACACTTCCCACGCCCATTCTACTGCCTGCATAAGGGAATGTGGTATGGTTTGTGTGGCTGGCGCTATACGCCACACTAAGTTTTAATTTATGGAATGAGCTCAGAGTGCACATTGCTGCACCAAATATCTACTTGTAGGGGTAGATGAGGAGTTGAACTTGCGCCAGCTTGTGTAGAATAGAATCCCTCTGCTCCAGCACAGGGAACAGGCCATGTGCCTATGCATATACTTGAGGTGAGACAAGTGTAGGGGCGAGTTAGCATAGGCCAGTAACAGTAGAGTTGCAGGTAGCTGAGTTCAGGTGCAAGTATACACTAATGATGACCAGCTAGCCGCTTCTGACTGGCTGATTGCCAGTTCATCTCTAAGCTGATTGGTGCTTTCCTCACGGTTCGTGCATATATTCTGCAGTTCTGGGTGCGCTGTACTCATCACTTTCCATACATGAGATGTGCTTGCTGCTGTATTAGAGAGGCTCTACGTGTTATTGAAACCTAATGGCGAATGCTTATTTTACAAGTAAAACAAATACTTTAATAGCATGAGTAATTGCATATGACCTGAGCCTGTTGTAAACTGTGCACCTATCTTGCGATGCTTACGCTTCAACAAATGGGCGTAAATAGCTATTTTTACATGCATTTTGGGGTGTAAATGATGTCCAATATGTGTGGCACAATACAACACCTGCGCCATAACTGGGATCCGTTCAGGATCCCGGCGTTCTGCATCCCGCCAATCGGAATGCCGACACCAGAATCCCAGGTTAGGCACCCCCATCCCAGGGGAGGAAGGGGGAGAGGGGAATTTAGGGGGCGGGAGGGTTAGGTTTAAGCTGCAAGAAGGGGGGGTTAGGTTTAGGCACCCCCTGGGAGGGTTAGGGTCTGGCTGCAGGGAGGGGGATGTACATATTTCGGGATGCCAATATCGGTCATATGACTGCCGGCATCCCATACGCCAGGATATCGTATGTATCCCCTATAGCCATAATGGTTTAGACAATGCTGGTATGTCTTGTATTTTGCAATCCTCGTTTGGCAGTTTTGGGAAATACTTCTGTACCTGTGGTCTTGCACTCTCCATTACAGTGTAGCAGACAGGTGTGTTGATTTTTTTTTTTCTAAATCAGATTGTCTCAAATGTCAAAATCTCAATGATTCAGTATCCAGAGCCTAGCCACACAGTCCAAAGTTACACTTTGTGTAAATATAAAAATGTTCCAAATGGGTTATTTGGGGGACTTCAGTGCACTGTTTAAAAGGAATAAGTGAGTCACTGCAAAGCCTATTTAATATCTGTCTCTAATTAAGGAGTAACCAAGGCCTCCACATCCTGTTTTCCCCCGTTATGTGTCTATATGCCTGTGCAGACAGATATGTTGCCTCTTGTGCTATGTTTATTAAGACCCTAAACTAACAGCCTTCATATTCTTCTTACTTTATTATTCGGTGTGTACACATTAAGTGTTTATAATGCTCTATATATCACCTCATGTAAAGTGCTGGTAATGATTTAGGAGTAAAGACCTTGGCAATTGTGTAGTGCACTGTAATCAGGAGGTTCTTTGTTGCAGGTAAATACTGGACGTCTGTCAAACGTTTTGCCACTAAGGTTGGATATTCTCTACTAGAAGCCCAGAAACATGACCGGGATGAGGTGGATACTGTGACCGCTCTAGCCTCTTTGTCAGTGGGCAGAAATCAATTGGTAACAGCTGGGAACAAGTAAGGTTTTTTTTATTATTGTTAAATAATATACATTTTATTACAGATGTATTTGTTTTTATCCCGAATATAGATCTTTTGTCCCCTGCACTTGTTTAGCCCTCCAAGTCCATTTGGTAGTCACTGGCCCCAATGGGCCCTCAGAAAACATTTGACTGTAAATATAACAATGTTTACAGTCTTTCAATTACCTGTACTGCATTGTCTTCTGGCCTACAGAGCAGTGATACAAAGGGTCTGCTTCTGAGCCGCACGTAATGTGGTCGCAATTCGGAGCTCTTCCAGCAATCTGAAAGCTCATGCACATATTTGCTTGTATTCTTTCTTGGCTGTATCCAAGCGACTGCACCTCCCCCAGCTGTTGTCACTACTATCTGCATGTGCGCTAGCGCCATCCTTAGCGCGGGAGATCCGACTGAAATTAGAGACCTTTCTGCATATGCTACCTATGAATAGCCCACAACTCTGTCTATAGAACTGCGAACTGCCCATGGGAAACTACTTCTATAGGCAAATGCCCTGTTACCACCCAGCAAGGTCCATGCAGCCATATGCGAGAAGCAATTGAGATGCCACTAACTCTTAATCACTCTTAGTTGTTCAAAGTTGTAAATGCAGGCCACAACCAGTAATTGCAACTCTGAAATATGTACAACTTGGAATCAGGCCAAAAGTATTTATCTTTACCTTTGAAGATTGCTGGGGGTACAATGCAATCTCTTGCGCATCCTTTGATAGTCTGTGATCAGTTTCTCATACAGAGGCTTAAATGTAATGAGCTGTGATTTGCAGCAGGTGTTTATCGAGACTTTGGACATTTAGCCGATAGATTTAAAGCAGCATTTAAATAAATAAATTAAAGGCCAGGTTGGGTTTGCCTTTAAAAAATTGCTGCTTTATATCTCGTGACTAAATCTCGGCACTTGCCACAAATCACAGCCTATTAACATTTGGACCATAGTCTCTACTAAACACATTTCTATTTTTCAATGCATGATTGTTCTAATGTCAAATAAGCATCTGTGTTTGGAAAGTGTAAATAGAAATAAATAGTACAAAGCAAGAAAAAGCATATAGTAATATTTCATTTTTTGCAGTGAGCCCCAGGAAGAGCCGATGGAGGAGGACGGACCCATGAGTCTATGACAAGGGAAAGTTGATGTTCTCCATAATAGTGGACTGGTTTAAGCTGCTGCTCTTACTTCATACAGTGGTGACTTTGTTCCAGACCTGTGAGTTCATTACGAAAGCGCATCAAGCCATTGGCCATCAAGTACCACTTTAGAAGTATGATCAATATGGAATTTTGCCTGAAACTAAAATAAATAAATAAAAGAATTTCCATTAGTTGCCTGAGCACATAGGTTGCTACATAAATGTGCTGCCTTCTTAGGACTGCGGTTATGCCCAGAGAGGATTGCTACACTTGACCAAAGATATCACTCAGGTGAGATGATGGCTGTGATAGAGGAAGACTGAAATAACTACCAGTGACGCTGTCCACGTTGCCCAAGAAACACAATACCTGTACAGAACCTGAGGAGATGAACCCATGACACCTTTTATGTGGCTTCCCGCCTTGATCTACTGGTAGTTGTGGTCCAACTTTTAACATTACACCACCGCTTATGCTCTGGTAGTTTACCTACCAAGCTCCGGATTGGGTGGAGATAATATAGAATTGGTTTGCTGGAAATGTGACAACCGTGCTTAATGCCAAACTGAACTGTATGAACATGCATCACGTTTCTGGAAGAACTGCAATTAACAATGGACTTCAAAATGGCACCCTGCAAGGTGGACATTTCTGTATAGTAGACACTTCATGTAGACAATCCACTGGAGATTCAGGATTTTAGACATACACATTTAATGCAATGGAACAATAGGTGCCTGGCACAGCTGGAAAAATAGAGAAAATGCCTTTTTGTTTTCTAGATATTCCTGATGACCACTAATCCCTACTTGGATGAATGGATTTTGTGTTGTTCATTTGCACTATGGGTGAGACACCCTCACACACAACAAACAGGATGAGGACATTTAAATATCACATGTCAACTTCTAACGGGCTATGTAGAAAGAAGATTGGAATGGACCCTTCTGCTGTAAAATATATGCTTAATGAGACATTGGGAACAAACTTTGCAATAAGTCTGTTTCACATTCCCATATGCATTAGGTGGGGAGGGTTACATGGCTTATATGGTGCAGATATTACAATAAGTTGTAAGACCTTTTCTGTGTTGGTAATTTCTTGTTTCTGATTTTCCATGTTATATGACAAATTGTCTAATTGTAGTACCACAGTACAGATCATTGCAATTGTCCAAGGTAAGATATGAACTGTCCACATAGATGCACTTTTTTAGGACCCCTATAGTGCCTTAGCCACTGAGGGTTAAGGTCTTACGGGGTTTACATTAAGCCACTTAATGACTCCTTACATTTTTGAATACATGACCCAGATGCTAATTCCAGCTCAATGAAAATAAACCTATTATGTGTTTTGTATATTTAATTTTCAAGTCATGTACGTTTTTTTTACTGCTATAGTGACAGGAAGAGCAGTGTAACTCAGTTTTTGTTTAAGCACTACACAACATGCTAAATGAATCAGTAGCATCTAAAATACAGCCGCTCATTATTGTTTGACTTATAGTGATTTTGCGCCACGTGACAAGTGTCCTATGGGTTTATCTGATATACAAGTCCTGTTAAGAATCAGTGGGATTAGGGAGCAGGCAGCGGGATTTACACTGGTACCGCGCGCTGTTTTCCTTTCATCCACCGCCAGATATTTTGCTAGCTGCATCCACAGTACCTGTCAGTCTCATAGGTCTTAAAGGTCTTTTGAAGTAATTTAAGGGAAAAAGAAAAATAATAATCTGTACCTTTTCCCCAACCGCATTTCATACCCTTGTCAGGTGTGATGACTCGCATAAGCGTTCGCCGCTGAATTGTAAATCAAAGCAAACAGCTGGCTAAATCCTTAGCTCACGGGGTCCTACAGATCAAACACAAGTGGGGAATTTTATTCCTCTCTCTTGGGCTCAGAACCGCTTCTCCCTCGTTTTGTTACTCCGCTTTTCACATTCAAAGCCACAAATTGTATCAGATCTATAACTCATCTATGTGTCAAAAAAGGGACGGCACTGCATTTTACCTCTAAAAATTATAGACACCAGGAAAAATGTGTTTTATCTTTTAATATTTGCCAACATCTGGACTAGATAAAGTTTTGTGTTTAATCTTGAACCTCTTGGAATGCCTTGCCACATAATAAAGCGTTACCCCCTGTAAGAAGAACTATTTGAGGAGGTAATAGCACACTGACACACTAGGAATCCTCTCACAAGGGCAGTTTCTATATCTAACACAACATTCTGGGTTGTTCATTTTCTTATTGTCTGTGGGTGTTTGATTTTGGGACCGGTAACTAAAATATTTGAAGGTTAAAAAATAAAAAATGTTCTGATTATAATGACTTCACTGAAATTGTCAAGGATGTGTAAAAGTAGCACAAAGGTCAGGGGAAAATATAACCTGGGACTAGACTAAACAAACATTTAATGTGCTATTCAAAATTTAAATACTCGTAAAATTAAGATAATGTGTATTTGAATTTCAATGTTTTGGGATGTACATACAAAAGATCCTTCCATCAAACTCTGCATTACAATAACATGTTAATTCTGCTCGGTTTAACCGTTCATCACTCCACGTTTAGGCCCACAAAACTGAATTTTGTGTAATTCTCAAGGATAATATCCAATCTAGCCCTTTTTTAAAAAAAAAAGCTTAAATAGTTTTGTAATCCGTATTTTGCTTAGTATATGAAACCTAACATTAAATCCACACTCTCCTCTGAAGTCACTGTTGTTGCAGATAATCAATAATAACTACCTAGTTGATATATTTCTCACAGCGCAATATTTGATTAGCAAATAAACGAAGCACCTTTGGCAAATATGTGCAGAAACAAACCAATTTCACTATACCAATTGCCCATTTATTTGCATTCACAAATAAATCTGAGTTGATAAAGGGCCTGTAATATATTAGATTTCAATTAGCATTTATACTAGTTTGTGTCATTTACTTAGGCAATTCCCTCAATTCAGTTTATTGTGTAACGATGGACATGCTACTAAATGCACAAGGCTGCTAGTCTTCTACATACCACTAGAGGTCGCCATTTTCAAACCTATAGAGGACAGTTGCTAAACAAAACCCACATGAGATGAGCTAGATTAGCACAAAATGTTGCTTGCAAAAAGTCCGTTGGAGAATGACGAGAGAGAAATCTTTTGTTGCAGACCGCTACAGAAGGGACAGGAAAGTGATTTTAAGATATTTGTGTACATGATCCAAAGGCGAATTTAATTGCAGTAAATTGATTTCAATGTAATGCTGGCTTTCAAATGTAAAGGGGAAATTCAATCCTTATTACAACCAAAAAGAAATCTGCTCTGCACCAAAGATAGCAACGGGAAGAGGGCACAAGTGATACTGTAAATAGTGCTTATTCAATGAATTAGCCTGTTCCAAGGGCTTCTACTTTTGGTGTTGTATAAAATAAGAAATCCAATGTCCCCACTAAAGGGAGTTGGTTTCTCAATGAAGGCATCTTGTTTCTTACCACTTTGATGTTATGGATAGCTTGAGATTCGGACCTCCAGTTTTGTCTAGAAGAAAATTATAAATATATATATATCTTTATATATTTTTTTTGTAAAAAAAAAAAAATGAAATTTCAGCAATAAAACATGTTTTTTTCCTTGAAACTATGTGTATGTTTACGCAGAACTTTTACTTTAAATGTTTAGGGTATTTTTATAGCGTTACTCTACTTTTCTATAGGAATCTGTAAAATTGACATGAACAATACAATCTGATTTAGTACTGTATGACCGTATTTTACCTTTAGAGGGTATTGAACAAAAATACAAGTCTACACACAGCAGAAATTCACAACTGCATACGTACTATACAACATTTCAACCTTTTTATTGCGCTTTTGTCAGGTTAGGCAAAGCTTTGCTTAACCTGATGAAAGTGCATTAAAAGCACTGATACATTGTAAAGTACATATGTAGTTGTGAATTTTGCCTCTGTTCATCCGGAGTGCCACCGTTGTGTGACACATACCGCAGTTGCTGGTTGTGAATTCGAAGGGCCACTGAGTGCCAGAAGAATGCAGTGTTTTTATATTTATATATATATATATATATATATATATATATATAAGAACGAGAGAGAGATATATACAGTATATATATTTCTGCTTGGTTGTATTTGGGTTGGTGGCCATGGGCTGCATGCACCCCACCCTATGACTGGTGAGTGCAGACATTGCACCCCGCTTCTGGGGTGGTGAGTGCTGTGGTTTTCTAGATTTGTTTGCATATATATATATATATATATATATATATATATACATACACTGTGTGTGTGTGTGTGTGTATATATATATATATATATATGAGACAAAGATAGATAGACAGATATATATATATATATATACATATATATGAGACAAAGATAGACAGATATATATATATATATATACACACGGAGGCCCAACCTGTGTGTGTGTGTATATATGTGTGTGTGTGTGTGTGTGTGTGTGTATATATATATATATAAGACTGCTGACTAGGAGAAGCCACTCTTCCTGCTGAGGATTATCCACGAAAACAAAATTATGGCTCATACCGAACTCAGCATTATTGTATTACTGTTTGCCTTACTGAGTTGGCATACTCAACACATACCTACCTGTGGAATCAGCGTACTCTTTATTACATCTGTTATTGCAAAGCCTGTTTTATTGATGTGGGATTAATACGATCATTAATTGATCATCCATTCCTTTATGTTCTTCCGACTTGTATTTGATATTGAACCCCTGATAAAGTCCAGTTGGACGAAACGCGTTGGATTTCTGGTTCGAATATAAGAACATCGGATATGTACTAATTAAGAAATCCACATTGGACCAACTAATTATCCGCAATATACGGTGTCCATATCTGATGTCTGCATTTTTGATTATGTCAGCCATTTGTTATTCACTGTGATTGTTGAATACTTTTATATAAATATATATAAAAAATATTTTTAAAGTGAATTGTGGTCAAATCCTGGAAGATATCTTTGGGTTTAGCTCCCTTAGACACCACCCTATTCTCTGTATGTGTATATATATATATATATATATATATATGTGTGTGTGTGTCTATATATACATACACACACACACACACACACACACACACACACAGTGGGGCAAAAAAGTATTTGGACAGCCACAGATTGTGGTAGTTGACCCACTTAAAAAGATGAGAGGTCTGTAATTTCCATCATAGGTACACTTCACCTGTGAGAGACAGAATCTGAAATAAAAAACCAGGAACAGGAACATTTTATGATTTTTAAACAACAAGTAACACAACAATTTACTTGTATATTTTTGTGGAAAATAAATATTTGGACACCTACCAAGCAGCAAGATTTCTGCCTCTCACAGACCTGTTACTTCTTCTTTACGAAGCTCTTCTATCCTCCACTAGTTACCTGTATTAATGGCACCTGTTTAAACTGGTTATCTGTATAAAAGACACCTGTCCACCCCCTAAAACAGTCAGACTGCTACCTCTCCACCATAGCCAAGACCAGAGTGCTGTCTAAGGACACCAGGGACAAAATTGTAGAGCTGCACAAGGCTGGGATGAGCTACTCGACAATAGGCAAGCAGCTTGGTGAGAAGAGATCAACTGTTGGAGCAATTATTAAAAAATGGAAGAAATACTAGATCACTGACAATCTCCCTCGACCTGGGGCTCCATGCAAGATCTCACCTCGTGGGGTATCAATGATCTTGAGAACGGTGAGGAATCAGCCCAGAACTACACGGGCGGACCTGGCCAATGACCTCAAGAGAGCTGGGACCGCAGTCACAAAGGTTACCATTAGTAACACACTACGTCGTCATGGATTGAAATCCTGCAGTGCCCGAAAAGGTCCCCCTGCTTAAGCCAGCACATGTCCAGGCCCATCTAAAGTTTGCCAGTGACCATCTGGATGATCCAGAGGAGGATTGGGAGAATGTAATGTGGTCAGATGAGAGCAAAATCAAACTTTTTGGTATGAACTCCACTCTCCATGTTTGGAGGGAGAAGAATGATGAATGGCATCCCAAGAACTCCATACCCACTGTGAAGCATGGGGGTGGAAACATCATGCTTTGGGGCTACTTTTCTGCAAAGGGGACAGGATGACTGATCCCTATTGAGAGGATGAATGGGTCCATGTATTGTGAGGTTTTGGGCAAAAATCTCCTTCCCTCAGTAAGAGCATTGAAGGTGGAACGTGGCTGGGTCTTCCAGCATGACAATGACCCCAAACACACCGCCCGGACAACTAAGGAGTGGCTCCGTAAGAAGCATTTCAAGGTCCTGCAGGGGCCTAGCCAGTCTCCAGACCTCAACCCAATAGAAAATCTGTGGAGGGAGTTGAAAGTACGTTTTGCCCGGTGACAGCCCCAAAACATGACGGATCTAGAGAAGATCTGCATGGAAGAGTGGGCCAAAATACCTGCTACAGTGTGCAAACCTGGTCAAGAACTATAGGAAACATTTGACCTCTGTAATTGCCAACCAAGGTTATATTACAAAGTATTGAGTTAAACTTTTTGATTGTCCAAATATTTATTTTCCGCAAGAATATACAAATTGTTTAAAAATCAAACAATGTGATTTCCTATTTTTTTTTTTTTTTTTCAGATTCTGTCTCTCACAGTTGAAGTGTACCTATGATGGAAATTACAGACCTCTCTCATCTTTTTAAGTGGGTCAACTTGCACAATCGGTAGCTGTCCAAATACTTTTCTCTAACGTCCTAGTGGATGCTGGGGACTCCGTAAGGACCACGGGGAATAGACGGGCTCCGCAGGAGACTGGGCACTCTAAGAAAGATTTAGTACTACTGGTGTGCACTGGCTCCTCCCTCTATGCCCCTCCTCCAGACCTCAGTTAGAATCTGTGCCCGGACAGAGCTGGGTGCATTTTAGTGAGCTCTCCTGAGCTTGCTAATAAGAAAGTATTTTAGTTAGGTTTTTTATTTTCAGAGAGCTTCTGCTGGCAACAGACTCTCTGCTACGTGGGACTGAGGGGAGAGATGCAAACCTACTAACTGCGGCTAGGTTGCGCTTCTTAGCCTACTGGACACCATTAGCTCCAGAGGGATCGAACACAGGACCTGACCTTGTCGTCCGTTCCCGGAGCCGCGCCGCCGTCCCCCTCGCAGAGCCAGAAGTCAGAAGCCGGCGGGTTGAAGCAAGAAGACGTCAAAATCGGCGGCAGAAGACTCCTGTCTTCATATGAGGTAGCGCACAGCACTGCAGCTGTGCGCCATTGCGCCCACACTAACCCACACACTCCGGTAACTGTAGGGCGCAGGAGGGGGGGGGGGCGCCCTGGGCAGCAATTGATTACCTCCTAGCAAAAAGCAGCATATATACAGTTGGACACTGTTATATGCATGAGCCCCCGCCATTAATTTTACACAAAATCGCGGGAGAAGCCCGCCGCTGAGGGGGCGGGGCCTTCTTCCTCAGCACTCACCAGCGCCATTTTCTCTCCACAGCTCCGCTGAGAGGAAGCTCCCCAGGCTCTCCCCTGCAGAAGCACGATAGAGAGGGTGAAAAAGAGAGGGGGGGCACATAAATTTGGCGTAAAAACAATATATACAGCAGCTACTGGGTTAACACTAAGTTACTGTGTGATTCCGGGGTCATATAGCGCTGGGGTGTGTGCTGGCATACTCTCTGTCTGTCTCTCCAAAGGGCCTTGTGGGGGAAATGTCTTCAAATAGAGCATCCCCTGTGTGTGTGATGTGTCTGAGGTAAAAGGCTCCCCCAAGGAGGAGATAGAGCAAATATGTGTGTGAGAGGGTGTCTCCGTCGACAACGCCGACACCTGTTTGGATATGTGTAAGTGCTGAGGTGAATTTATTGCACAAAAGATTAAAGAACAGACAGGAAATCTACCCATGTCTGTCCCTATGTCACAGAGACCTTCAGAGTTTCACAATGCTCACTATCCAAAATAATAAACACTGATATCGACACGGAGTTTGACTCCAGTGTCGACTACGATAATGCAAAGTTACAGCCAAAATGGCTGAAAGGTATTCAATATATGATTATTGTAATAAAAGATGATTTGCATATCACTGATGACTCATTTGTCCCTGACACAAGGGTACACATGTTAAGGGGAAGAAAGCTGAGGTAAATTTCCCTCCTCTCATGAGGAAAAAGAGCGGGAATCTCCAGACAAGAGACTGCAGCTTCCCACAAAGAATTCTCAGGCAGTATCCTTTCCCCACTAGGGCCAGGATGTGATGGGAATCTTCCCCTAGGGTGTCACGTTTGCACAGAAGGTAGCACTAGCTATTCTCAGGGATCCTGCAGATAGCGTGCACATTCTAGTACACTACTCAGACCGGCGATTGTCGGCATGGGTTTATAGCGCTGTGGCAGCGTGGACAGGTACCTTATCAGCAGAGATTGAGACCCTAGTATGCATATAGATATATATATATGTATATATAGAGATATATATATATTAAAGATGCTGTCTTAAGAGATTGGTATATATAAATATATATATACTAGGTGCTCATCGCTCCCTACGGGCGCTCTTCACACCGTCGTAAGGGGCTACGCCCCCTTAAGCATTGCACGGCCTTTGGGCGTGCAATATGTTGATTAAATATTGCTCGGACAAAGGGCATGTGATGGTTAAGGGGCCTTATCCTCTTGCAACTGTGTGAACAGCGCAAGCAGGGGATGATGAACACCTAGTAGGTGCTGTGATTCGGGGTGTGGCGGGTGCGGGGGATACACGGATGGTGGTGGGGGGCGGTTGCGGTAGTGCTTCGAGTGGTGGAGGGGCGGTTGAGGGGGGGACGACTGCGGATGGAGTCTGTAGGTGCTGCGGGTGAAGGGGGTGGCAGATGGGGAAGGAGGCCGGAGGTGCTGTGGATGGGGGAGTGTCGGTGCGGGATAGACGTGGATGGGGGAGGGGTCGTGGGGTGCGGCGAGTGGGGGAGAGAGTCCTGAGCCACCGTGGTGTGGGGAGTAGCGGGTGTGGCGCGGGCGGGGTGGTTGAGGGGGTGCGGTTGGTGGGGGAGGGCCGGGTATGTGGGTTGTGTGGTTGGGGGAAGGGCGGATGCTGGGGTGCCATGGTGGGGGAGTTGGACCGGAGCCACCAGGGGTGTGGGAGGGTGCGATGATGCTGAGGTTGTGGGATTGCATTAGGTGCCATGTATGACCCCACATGTAACAATCCCCCTAGTTGCAGGATACAAATAATGGCCATCATCATCTAGTGCTCCCTGCCCTGCCATTATGTCAGGAGCAGGGACATTGCATGTGACTGGGCAGCAGCAGTGACCCTGGGGCAGCTGGATGGGACACTTCCCCGGCGCTGACACCAGGCAGAGACAGAGGATTCGACTCGTTGTGCGGGCCGAGGCCAAACCCGGTCGCCCCCCTCGTGTAGGTGCAGGGCCAGGAGGAGGGGGCAGGGATGACGATAAGCCGCAGTGCTATCGCTGTGCGCTCTGATTTCTGCGGTGGCTGCCGCCTCCTGCTGCATGGCACCCATCGGAAACACAGCAGCAGGCAGGCAAGGAGAGGGGAGGAGGAAGGCGGCGGGCGGCTCTTACCTGCTCCCGGCACTGCACGCCGCTGATCACCCGCTCATGTGAGACGGATGGGTGAGGACAACGGGGAGGTGCAGGGGGGTCGGTCTTGGAGGCGGGGTGATGGCGGTTTGTGTCTGTAACCTATAGATTAGGCCAGATCTGTGACTCCGCCCAGTATTGTGACTCCGCCCAGCGTTAGCAAATTAGTCACAAAGTCACAGATCTGGGCTAATATATAGGAGATATATAAAACATGCCCAAAGAGACATGAGTATACTGGGTCCTAGAGTCAAAGCTATGTCGATTTCTGCTTGACGTGTCCTGTAGAATGTGCAATGGACAGATGATGCCGACTTAAGAGGCATATGGAAGGCTGAGGATTGTGTGGAGAAGGGTTCTCGGACCTGGTCTCTACAGCTATGGCTGGTAATTCTGATATTTTGCCTTATATTCCTGCACAGCCTAGGAAAGCACGACATTATCAAATGCAGCCTTTCGAATAAAGAAACAAGAAAGTCCGAGGTGCGTCCTTTCTTGCCAGAGGCGGGGGCAGCGGAAAGAAGCTGCACAACACAGCTAGTTCCCAGGAACAGAAGTCCTCCCTGGCCTCTACAAAGATCCACCGCATGTCGCTGGGGCTCCACAGGCGGAGCTAGGCCCGGTGGGGGCACGCCTTCGTAAGTTCAGCCACAAGTGGGTTCACTCCCTGTTAGATCCCTGGGCAAGAGATATTGTGTCTCAGGGATACAAGCTGGACTTTGAGAAGATGCCCCCTCACCGACGGCCCTGCCGGCTTCCCCCCACGAGAGGGAAACAGTGTTAACTGCAATTCACAAATTGTATCTTCAACAGGTAGTGGTCAAGGTTCCCCTCTTTCAACAAAGAGGGGGTTATTATTCGACCATGTTGTAGTCCCGAAACCAGACGGTTCGGTCGGACCCATATTGAATTTAAAATCCCTGAACATATACCTGAAAAGGTTCAAGTTCAAGATGGAATCGCTAAGAGCGGTTATTGCAAGCCTGAAAGGGGGAGATTTTATGGTGACTCTGGGCATAAAGGATGCATACCTTCATGTCCCCATTTATCCACCTCATCAGGCGTACCTCAGAATTGCGGTACGGGATTGTCATTACCAATTTCAGACGTTGCCGTTTGGTCTCTCCACGGCCTTGAGAATATTCACCAAAGTAATGGCGGAAATGATGGTGCTCCTACGGAAGCAAGGTGTCACTATTATCACGTACTTGGACGATCTCATAAAAGCGAGATCAAGAGAGCAGTTGCTGAACAGCGTATCACTTTCTCTGGAAGTGTAGCGGCAACACGGCTGGATTCTATATATTCCAAAGTCGCAGTTGGTTCTTACAGCTCATCTGCCTCTCCTAGGCATGATCCTAGACACTGACCAGAAAAGGGTTTATCTCCCGATAGAGAGAGCTCAGGAGCTCGTGACACTGGTCAGGAATCTATTAAAACCAAAACAGGTGTCAGTGCATCACTGCACTCGGGTCCTGGGAAGGAGGGTGGCATCATACGAGGCCATTCCCTTCGGCAGGTTCCATACGAGGACCTTCCAATGGGACTTACTGGACAAGTGGTCTGGATCACATCTTCAGATGCATCGGTTAATCACCCTATCCCCCAGAGCCAGGGTGTCTCTCCTGTGGTGGCTGCAGAGTGCTCACCTTATCGAAGGTCGCAGATTCGGCATTCAGGACTGGGTCCTGGTGACCACGGATGCAAGCCTCCGAGGCTGGGGGGCAGTCACACAGGGAAGAAATTTCCAAGGGCTGTGGTCAAGGCAGGAAACTTGCCTTCACATCAATATCCTGGAACTAAGGGCCATATACAACGCCCTAAGTCAAGCGGAGACCCTGCTTCGCGACCAACCGGTCCTGATTGAGTCAGACAATATCACCGCAGTGGCTCATGTAAACCGCCTGGGCGGCACAAGGAGCAGGGTGGCGATGGTAGAAGCCACCAGAATTCTTCGCTGGGCGGAGAATCACGTAAGCGCACTGTCAGCAGTGTTCATTCCGGGAGTGGACAACTGGGAAGCAGACTTTCTCAGCAGGCACGACCTCCACCCGGGAGAGTGGGGACTTCATCAAGAAGTCTTCGCGCAGCTTATAGGTCGGTGGGAACTGCCACAGGTGGACATGATGGCATCCCGCCTCAACAAAAAGCTACAGAGGTATTGCGCCAGGTCAAGAGACTCTCAGGCGATAGCTGTAGACGCACTGGTGACACCGTGGATGTTCCAGTCGGTTTATGTGTTTCCTCCTTTTCCTCTCTTACCCAGGGTGCTGAGAATCATAAGGAAAAGAGGAGTGAGAACAATACTCATTGTTCCGGATTGGCCAAGAAGGACTTGGTATCCAGAGCTGCAAGAAATGCTCACAGAGGACCCATGGCCTCTGCCTCTAGGGCAGGATCTGTTGCAGCAGGGACCTTGTATGTTCCAAGACTTACCGCAGCTGCGTTTGACGGCATGGCGGTTGGACGCCGGATCCTAGTAGAAAGGAGGGATTCCGGATGAGGTTATTCCTACGCTGATAAGGGCTAGGAAGGACGTAACGGCTAAACATTATCACCGTATACGGCGAAAATATGTTGCTGGGTGTGAGGCCAGGAATGCCTCTACAGAGGAAGTCCAGCTGGGCCATTTCCTTCACTTCCTACAGTCGGGAGTGACTTTGGGCCTAGACTTGGGGTCCATTAAGGTCCAGATTTCGGCCCGATCCATTTTCTTCATACAAAAACTAGCTTCTCTACCTGAAGTTCAGACGTTTGTAAAGGGAGTGCTGCATATTCAGCCCCTTTTTTGTGCCACCAGTGGCACCTTGGGATCTTAACGTGGTGTTGAGTTTCCTGAAATCTCACTGGTTTGAGCCACTTAAGACCGTGGAGTTAAAATATCTCACGTGGAAAGTGGTCAAAAATTGGCGGTTTTGTCATGTAAAAGCCCCTATCTGGTTTTCCATATGGACAGGGCAGAATTACGGACTCGTCCGCAATTTCTGCCAAAGGTGGTGTCATCTTTTCATGTGAACCAACCTATTGTGGTGCTTGCGGCTACTCGTGACTTGGAGGATTCCAAGTTACTAGATGTAGTCAGGGCTTTGAAGATTTATGTAGCCAGATCGGCTGGAGTCAGGAAACCTGACTCACTGTTTATCCTGTATGCATCCAACAAGCTGGGTGCTCCTGCTTCAAAGCAAACTATTGCTCGCTGGATCTGTAACACGATTCAGCAGGCTCATTCTGCGGCTGGCTTGCCGCCTCCAAAATCAGTAAAAGCCCATTCCACAAGGAAGGTTGGCTCTTCTTGGGCGGCTGCCCGAGGGGTCTCGGCATTACAACTTTGCCGAGCAGCTACTTGGTCGGGTTCAAACACTTTTGCAAAATTCTACAAGTTTGATACCCTGGCTGAGGAGGACCTTGTGTTTGCTCATTCGGTGCTGCAGAGTCATCCGCACTCTCCCGCCCGTTTGGGAGCTTTGGTATAATCCCCATGGTCCTTACGGAGTCCCCAGCATCCACTAGGACGTTAGAGAAAATAAGATTTTACTCACCGGTAAATCTATTTCTCGTAGTCCGTAGTGGATGCTGGGCGCCCGTCCCAAGTGCGGACTTCTTTTGCAATACTTGTATATAGTTATTGCTTACATAAGGGTTATGTTATGGTTGCATCAGGTTTGTCTGATGCTCTGTTGTTGTTCATACTGTTGACTGGGTATGTTATCACAAGTTATACGGTGTGATTGGTGTGGCTGGTATGAGTCTAATAGGCCCTACACACTGGCCGATTTTCAGAAAGATATGAACGATCTCGTTCATAAATGAACGAGAACTCGTTCATATCTTTCAGTGTGGAGACTCCAGCGATGAACGATGCGCGGCCCCGCGCTCGTTCATCGCTGGTCTCCCGTCGGCTGTGCATGCAGGCCAATATGGACGATCTCGTCCATATTTGCCTGCACTTCAATGCAGCCGCGTGACGGGGGGAGTGAAGAAACTTCACTCCCCCCGTCACTGCCCCCCCGCCGCCGGGTCGCTCGTCGGCCGTTTCAGCCGTCGGGGACCTCGGCGGCGCATCGTCTAATGAGTAGGGCCCATTACCCTGGATTCCAAAATCCTTTCCTTGTAATGTCAGCTCTTCCGGGCACAGTTTCCTTAACTGAGGTCTGGAGGAGGGGCATAGAGGGAGGAGCCAGTGCACACCAGTAGTACTAAATCTTTCTTAGAGTGCCCAGTCTCCTGCGGAGCCCGTCTATTCCCCATGGTCCTTACGGAGTCCCCAGCATCCACTACGGACTACGAGAAATAGATTTACCGGTGAGTAAAATCTTATTTTTTGCCCCACTGTGTATATATAAATTTCTAGTTGAACTTGTATGTTCTTCTACCACAACTAGTAGAATCCCAGCGTTGTTCCATATATCTATATATCAGCCAACAATTTTTACCCAGTTAGATGAGTTGCTCTGTCTCTCAGTAACAAAATAAAACACATTGCTGATTATTAAAATTAAGAAATTGCAGATTACATTGAAAAAGTATGACCAGCCTGACAATTAGATGATGAGGAATATGTGTGATAGTAACTTTGGAATTTAGTTTTGCTAATTATAAAATACAGTACATAGGGGGTAATTCCAAGATGATCGCAGCAGGACATTTTTTAGCAGTTGGACAAAACCATGTGCACTGCAGGTGAGGCAAATATAACATGTGCAGAGAGAGTTAGATCTGGGTGGGTTATTTTGTTTCTGTGCAGGGTAAATATTGGCTGCTTTATTTCTACACTGCAATTTAGACTGCAGATTGAACTCACCACACCCAAATCTATCTCTCTGCACATGTTATATCTGCCCCCCCCCCCCCCCCCCCCTGCAGTGCACATGGTTTTGCCTAACTGCTACAAAAAATTCTGCTGCGATCAACTTGGAATTACCCCCATAGTCCATACAGGACAATCTGAGTTCAGTTTATGATAAGGGGAGTCTGTTATTATATTGTAGAGGAGCATACAAACAACCAAACATTCTGGGGGATGTGTATTCAAATAATTGTATAAATTGAGCTAAGGGAAGAGAACATTTGGTTATTCTTAAAGCTGTACTACCCCTGGGGAGGAAGCGGAGCATTAAAACCTCAGCCCCGGCTGGTTTCCCTTGGGCTCTGTGGTTAGTGTCTCAGTCACGAATTTAAACCGTGATGTGTGACATTGTGGACTGCAGTGTGAGCAGGGACCCAATCACAAACGTTGTTTCTTATCACTCTAACCACTCACAGCCTCATTGTTTAATCATTGTAAACTGGTGCAGTAAACCATTTGCTACAGTACCTTGGGTGGCAGTGCAGCTTTAGGATTTAGCAGAACTATTTTCATCCCTGCATAAATGTGATCATGGATAAAAAAATGTTTACGTTATTTGTTTAAAAAACACATTTTTGCTTTTTCACTACTTCATTAATCTAGTAGTCATGCATTTATATTGGAAAAAAGTATGTGGACCTTTTTGTTTTCTGGAAATAACTTGTCACTTGTTCCAATCAATGACTGGACAGTCTTGTGCAAGGTTTTGGGTCACATCCAATTAGGAAAAAAATAAAAATTGCTTATCGCCATCAGGACTTGCACTTAAAGATTGAGATTTGTTCAAATAAATCCTGCCAAGATCAAAAACGATTTCTCAGAATGCTTGTAAGGTTGTGGCGTGTGATGAAACCATTGCTAAATACACCTACTATACTATATTACTTTACCCAGCCAGCAGTGATTGTCAGCAAAACTCACTCCACAACCTAGATGTGCAGTACTCATAGATATCACAAAGAGCCCCAGGGTACGGGTTCTGAAGGTTCTGTTTAATATCAGCTAGTCCATAATAGCTACACTGAACAAGGGAAAAGTGCATGGCAGAATACTGTTTTCCAAACATGCCTGGAATATTAAGATGCACCTGTCACCTACAGTACATACAGTGTAGGAGCCCAGGGGCCTAAATCAGACCTGATCATAGCAGCAAATTTGTTAGCAGATGGGCTAAACCATGTACACTGCAGGTGTGGCAGATATAACGTGCAGAGAGAGTTAGATTTGGGTGGGTTATATTGGTTCTCTGCAGGGTAAATACTGGCTGCTTTTTTTTTACTTCAATTTAGATTTCAGTTTGAACACACCCCACCCAAATCTAACTCTCTCTGCACATGTTATATCTGCCCCCTGCAGTGCACATGGTTTTGCCCAACTGCTAACAAATTTGCTGCTACGATCAGGTCTGAATTAGGTCCCATGTTGTGGATATGAGACTACGGGGGTCATTCCGACCTGATCGCACGCTGACGTTTTTCGCAGCGCAGTGATCAGGTCACTACTGCGCATGCGTATGCACCGCAATGTGCAGGCGTGTCGTACGGGTACAAAGCAGATCGTTGCTGGGCGATGGATTTAACGAAGAATCCATTCGCACAGCCGATCGCAAGGAGATTGACAGGAAGAAGGCATTTATGGGTGTCAACTGACCGTTTTCTGGGAGTGTTTGGGAAAACGCAGGCGTGTCCAAGCGTTTGCAGGGAGGTGTCTGACGTCAATTCTGGGACCAGACAGGCTGAAGTGATCGCAAGGGCTGAGTAAGTTCAGACCTACTCAGAAACTGCACAAAATGTTTTTGCAGAGCTCGGCTGCACAGGCGTTCGCACACTTGAAAAGCGAAAATACACTCCCCTACAGGCTGCGACTATGTGATCGCAGCGCTGCAAAAAGTAGGTAGCGAGCGATCAACTCTGAATGACGCCCTACATCCTATCCATCCACTCGGAACCAGTACCTCATGAACAGAAGTCAGGCACTGACACTTAGTGATTTCACTGGTACCTACTAATTGACTTGCTACATACCGGAAAATGCGTAGGTATTGGGTCTATTTTACAAAGACATTTCTAATAGTATTCCTGGAACAAATCAGACAAAAAGGGACCTGTCTGGCACATATATTGTAGTCTCCTGAATTGTGGTGATCTCAGTGTCATGCTAAGAGACCTGGAAGGCACAACATGGGGCATTTCCAGGTGATTGGAGATAAGGTGGTGGTCACAATAGCAGCCAAATTCTGTATATCTGTTACAGGTCGCGTCACCCATATCCAAAAATCCACATTTTTTGTTTTAGCACAACTGCGATACTGACACCTTTGCTTTCTGTCTGTACACAAACTTTGTTTCATGCACAAAATTATTAACACTATTGTATAAAATGACCTTTAGGCTATGTGTATACTGTGTTTAGACTTGGGTCCCATCCAAAGATATTTCATTATGGCATGCAAATATTCCAAAATACTGAAAATCCAAAATACTTCTAGTCTCCAGCATTATGGATATGACAGACCAAGCAAGAAGACATTTAAATCAGTGTATTCCAATAAGCAGTGCCGGATTAACAACAGAGGTTCCTAACCAGTATCAGACTGGCCCAAGGGGGAGGGATCAGGGTGAAAATACTGGCGTCCTAGAGTATCACTTTTATTTCACAGCAACCCTAGGCTAAAAGTTTTTTGTTTATAAATGTTGAAAAAAAATATTAACTAAATTGTGCGTACCTGTCATCCTTAGTGTCAGTTATGTGGTGGTGTATAGTGTTTTTGATTGTCCACATGTATTATAATTGGCAGTCACTTGCACTGGTTTTCACTTTGACCATAAATAATTTGATTTAGTCCTTGACTACCAACCTGAGGCACCCCTGCAAGAGCCTTCATGGCACCCAGTTTGGGTACCACTGGCCTAGGCTGTAACATATGATTCAGATACAGATGGCATTGTCAGTGCAGGTAATGGTAGTGGAGTGAAAGTGTCAAGGAGGAGGAACAAAAAGGTTGAAGGAGATGAGCAGAAGGAGCAAGAAATAGGAATAGGAAGATCTCAAGCAACGCCAGTAGTATGACTGCAATGTACCAAATGCTCCTCTAAGGATCCTGCTGCAGTCTGTAATACCGCTTTCACATCGCAATGCCATCGCACCTGGGAATTAAAAAAGGGTCCTTCCCGGGTGCGACCCGGCATTGGACCCTCTCAGACTGGCTTCCCGATTCGGCAATATGCTGGGTCGGGTGGCCATCAGGGGCGGGGATGAAGCCTGCATCAGGAGCGGTGGAGAAGGCGCTGGGAGATGAAATCATCTCCATACTGCGTCTCCCTATGCTGTGATTAGGTCCCGGGTCGCATAGACCTGGCAACCTGTTCACACTGCACCAGACCTGGTAATAACCCAGGAATAACACTTCTTTATTCCCGGGTTGAATTGCCGGGTCAGACAACCCAGGAATTCATCAGTGACCCCTTTCACACCACACAGCGACCCGCCTGGAACTGGCAATATACTGGGTCGATACCAGGTTATTTGTGCAGTGTGAAAGGGGTTATAAGGTTACAGGTGGGTGAAACACAGTGGGGATGCATAATGAACAGGGAGCACTACCATGTAGCATGATGTGAATGCTTGTAGTGCTGGGAGTATTTACACATTACAGTATCATTTTAATGACACTGTATATAATTTTGACAATTTTATTGACTGGGTCCCCACAAGCCTTAATCCAGTCCTTGCAATAAGTACTGAAATAGAACAGAATGGCCAGTATAACTACAACACAGTGACTGAGCTGGAAGACATGGTTCTACATTCTGGAATAGCCAACAATATTCTGACTTGATTCAAATGAAATGAAATGTGGTAATATGAAGTTAAAATTAGAGATGAGCGGGTTCGGTTTCTCTGAAACCGAACCCGCACGAACTTCATGTTTTTTTCACGGGTCCGAGCAGACTCGGATCCTCCCGCCTTGCTCGGTTAACCCGAGCGCGCCCGAACGTCATCATGACGCTGTCGGATTCTCGCGAGACTCGGATTCTATATAAGGAGCCGCGCGTCGCCGCCATTTTCACACGTGCATTGAGATTGATAGGGAGAGGACGTGGCTGGCGTCCTCTCCATTAGAAATTAGATTAGAAGAGAGAGAGAGATTGTGCAGAGTCAGACAGAGTTTACCACAGTGACCAGTGCAGTTGTTGTTAGTTAACTTTTATTTATTTTAATATATATCCGTTCTCTGCTATATCCGTTCTCTGCCTGAAAAAAAACGATACACAGCAGCAGCCAGTCACACAGTGTGACTCAGTCTGTGTGCACTCAGCTCAGCCCAGTGTGCTGCACATCAATGTATAAAAGGCAAAGCTTATAATAATTGTGGGGGAGACTGGGGAGCACTGCAGGTTGTTATAGCAGGAGCCCCCAGGAGTACATAATATTATATTAATTTAAAATTAAACAGTGCACACTTTTGCTGCAGGAGTGCCACTGCCAGTGTGACTAGTGGTGACCAGTGCCTGACCACCAGTATAGTAGTATATTCATTGTTGTATGTATTGTATACTATCTCTTTATCAACCAGTCTATATTAGCAGCAGACACAGTACAGTGCGGTAGTTCACGGCTGTGGCTACCTCTGTGTCGGCAGTCGGAACTCGGCAGGCAGTCCGTCCATCCATAATTGTATTACAATATATACCACCTAACCGTGGTATTTTTTTTTCTTTCTTTATACCGTCATAGTGTCATACTAGTTGTTACGAGTATACTACTATCTCTTTATCAACCAGTGTACAGTGCGGTAGTTCACGGCTGTGGCTACCTCTGTGTCGGCAGTCGGCAGGCAGTCCGTCCATCCATAATTGTATTATTATTATAATATATACCACCTAACCGTGGTTTTTTTTCCATTCTTTATACCGTCGTCATAGTGTCATACTAGTTGTTACGAGTATACTACTATCTCTTTATCAACCAGTGTACAGTGCGGTAGTTCACGGCTGTGGCTACCTCTGTGTCGGCAGTCGGCAGGCAGTCCGTCCATCCATAATTGTATTATTATTATAATATATACCACCTAACCGTGGTTTTTTTTCCATTCTTTATACCGTCGTCATAGTGTCATACTAGTTGTTACGAGTATACTACTATCTCTTTATCAACCAGTGTACAGTGCGGTAGTTCACGGCTGTGGCTACCTCTGTGTCGGCAGTCGGCAGGCAGTCCGTCCATCCATAATTGTATTATTATTATAATATATACCACCTAACCGTGGGTTTTTTTCCATTCTTTATACCGTCGTCATAGTGTCATACTAGTTGTTACGAGTATACTACTATCTCTTTATCAACCAGTGTACAGTGCGGTAGTTCACGGCTGTGGCTACCTCTGTGTCGGCAGTCGGCAGGCAGTCCGTCCATCCATAATTGTATTATTATTATAATATATACCACCTAACCGTGGTTTTTTTTTCATTCTTTATACCGTCGTCATAGTGTCATACTAGTTGTTACGAGTATACTACTATCTCTTTATCAACCAGTGTACAGTGCGGTAGTTCACGGCTGTGGCTACCTCTGTGTCGGCAGTCGGCAGGCAGTCCGTCCATCCATAATTGTATTATTATTATAATATATACCACCTAACCGTGGTTTTTTTTCCATTCTTTATACCGTCGTCATAGTGTCATACTAGTTGTTACGAGTATACTACTATCTCTTTATCAACCAGTGTACAGTGCGGTAGTTCACGGCTGTGGCTACCTCTGTGTCGGCAGTCGGCAGGCAGTCCGTCCATCCATAATTGTATTATTATTATAATATATACCACCTAACCGTGGTTTTTTTTCCATTCTTTATACCGTCGTCATAGTGTCATACTAGTTGTTACGAGTATACTACTATCTCTTTATCAACCAGTGTACAGTGCGGTAGTTCACGGCTGTGGCTACCTCTGTGTCGGCAGTCGGCAGGCAGTCCGTCCATCCATAATTGTATTATTATTATAATATATACCACCTAACCGTGGTTTTTTTATACCACCTAACCGTGGCAGTCCGTCCATAATTGTATACTAGTAAACTATCCAATCCATCCATCTCCATTGTTTACCTGAGGTGCCTTTTAGTTCTGCCTATAAAATATGGAGAACAAAAAAGTTGAGGTTCCAAAATTAGGGAAAGATCAAGATCCACTTCCACCTCGTGCTGAAGCTGCTGCCACTAGTCATGGCCGAGACGATGAAATGCCAGCAACGTCGTCTGCCAAGGCCGATGCCCAATGTCATAGTACAGAGCATGTCAAATCCAAAACACCAAATATCAGAAAAAAAAGGACTCCAAAACCTAAAATAAAATTGTCGGAGGAGAAGCGTAAACTTGCCAATATGCCATTTACCACACGGAGTGGCAAGGAACGGCTGAGGCCCTGGCCTATGTTCATGGCTAGTGGTTCAGCTTCACATGAGGATGGAAGCACTCAGCCTCTCGCTAGAAAACTGAAAAGACTCAAGCTGGCAAAAGCACCGCAAAGAACTGTGCGTTCTTTGAAATCCCAAATCCACAAGGAGAGTCCAATTGTGTCGTTTGCGATGCCTGACCTTCCCAACACTGGACGTGAAGAGCATGCGCCTTCCACTATTTGCATGCCCCCTGCAAGTGCTGGAAGGAGCACCCGCAGTCCAGTTCCTGATAGTCAGATTGAAGATGTCAGTGTTGAAGTACACCAGGATGAGGAGGATATGGGTGTTGCTGGCGCTGGGGAGGAAATTGACCAGGAGGATTCTGATGGTGAGGTGGTTTGTTTAAGTCAGGCACCCGGGGAGACACCTGTTGTCCGTGGGAGGAATATGGCCGTTGACATGCCAGGTGAAAATACCAAAAAAATCAGCTCTTCGGTGTGGAGGTATTTCACCAGAAATGCGGACAACAGGTGTCAAGCCGTGTGTTCCCTTTGTCAAGCTGTAATAAGTAGGGGTAAGGACGTTAACCACCTCGGAACATCCTCCCTTATACGTCACCTGCAGCGCATTCATAATAAGTCAGTGACAAGTTCAAAAACTTTGGGTGACAGCGGAAGCAGTCCACTGACCAGTAAATCCCTTCCTCTTGTAACCAAGCTCACGCAAACCACCCCACCAACTCCCTCAGTGTCAATTTCCTCCTTCCCCAGGAATGCCAATAGTCCTGCAGGCCATGTCACTGGCAAGTCTGACGAGTCCTTTCCTGCCTGGGATTCCTCCGATGCATCCTTGCGTGTAACGCCTACTGCTGCTGGCGCTGCTGTTGTTGCCGCTGGGAGTCGATGGTCATCCCAGAGGGGAAGTCGTAAGCCCACTTGTACTACTTCCAGTAAGCAATTGACTGTTCAACAGTCCTTTGCGAGGAAGATGAAATATCACAGCAGTCATCCTACTGCAAAGCGGATAACTGAGTCCTTGACAACTATGTTGGTGTTAGACGTGCGTCCGGTATCCGCCGTTAGTTCACAGGGAACTAGACAATTTATTGAGGCAGTGTGCCCCCGTTACCAAATACCATCTAGGTTCCACTTCTCTAGGCAGGCGATACCGAGAATGTACACGGACGTCAGAAAAAGACTCACCAGTGTCCTAAAAAATGCAGTTGTACCCAATGTCCACTTAACCACGGACATGTGGACAAGTGGAGCAGGGCAGGGTCAGGACTATATGACTGTGACAGCCCACTGGGTAGATGTATGGACTCCCGCCGCAAGAACAGCAGCGGCGGCACCAGTAGCAGCATCTCGCAAACGCCAACTCTTTCCTAGGCAGGCTACGCTTTGTATCACCGCTTTCCAGAATACGCACACAGCTGAAAACCTCTTACGGCAACTGAGGAAGATCATCGCGGAATGGCTTACCCCAATTGGACTCTCCTGTGGATTTGTGGCATCGGACAACGCCAGCAATATTGTGTGTGCATTAAATATGGGCAAATTCCAGCACGTCCCATGTTTTGCACATACCTTGAATTTGGTGGTGCAGAATTTTTTAAAAAACGACAGGGGCGTGCAAGAGATGCTGTCGGTGGCCAGAAAAATTGCGGGACACTTTCGGCGTACAGGCACCACGTACAGAAGACTGGAGCACCACCAAAAACTACTGAACCTGCCCTGCCATCATCTGAAGCAAGAAGTGGTAACGAGGTGGAATTCAACCCTCTATATGCTTCAGAGGTTGGAGGAGCAGCAAAAGGCCATTCAAGCCTATACAATTGAGCACGATATAGGAGATGGAATGCACCTGTCTCAAGTGCAGTGGAGAATGATTTCAACGTTGTGCAAGGTTCTGATGCCCTTTGAACTTGCCACACGTGAAGTCAGTTCAGACACTGCCAGCCTGAGTCAGGTCATTCCCCTCATCAGGCTTTTGCAGAAGAAGCTGGAGGCATTGAAGAAGGAGCTAAAAGGGAGCGATTCCGCTAGGCATGTGGGACTTGTGGATGCAGCCCTTAATTCGCTTAACAAGGATTCACGGGTGGTCAATCTGTTGAAATCAGAGCACTACATTTTGGCCACCGTGCTCGATCCTAGATTTAAAGCCTACCTTGGATCTCTCTTTCCGGCAGACACAGGTCTGCTGGGGTTGAAAGACCTGCTGGTGACAAAATTGTCAAGTCAAGCGGAACGCGACCTGTCAACATCTCCTCCTTCACATTCTCCCGCAACTGGGGGTGCGAGGAAAAGGCTCAGAATTCCGAGCCCACCCGCTGGCGGTGATGCAGGGCAGTCTGGAGCGACTGCTGATGCTGACATCTGGTCCGGACTGAAGGACCTGACAACGATTACGGACATGTCGTCTACTGTCACTGCATATGATTCTCTCAACATTGATAGAATGGTGGAGGATTATATGAGTGACCGCATCCAAGTAGGCACGTCACACAGTCCGTACTTATACTGGCAGGAAAAAGAGGCAATTTGGAGGCCCTTGCACAAACTGGCTTTATTCTACCTAAGTTGCCCTCCCACAAGTGTGTACTCCGAAAGAGTGTTTAGTGCCGCCGCTCACCTTGTCAGCAATCGGCGTACGAGGTTACATCCAGAAAATGTGGAGAAGATGATGTTCATTAAAATGAATTATAATCAATTCCTCCGCGGAGACATTGACCAGCAGCAATTGCCTCCACAAAGTACACAGGGAGCTGAGATGGTGGATTCCAGTGGGGACGAATTGATAATCTGTGAGGAGGGGGATGTACACGGTGATATATCGGAGGGTGAAGATGAGGTGGACATCTTGCCTCTGTAGAGCCAGTTTGTGCAAGGAGAGATTAATTGCTTCTTTTTTGGGGGGGGTCCAAACCAACCCGTCATATCAGTCACAGTCGTGTGGCAGACCCTGTCACTGAAATGATGGGTTGGTTAAAGTGTGCATGTCCTGTTTTGTTTATACAACATAAGGGTGGGTGGGAGGGCCCAAGGATAATTCCATCTTGCACCTCTTTTTTCTTTTCTTTTTCTTTGCATCATGTGCTGATTGGGGAGGGTTTTTTGGAAGGGACATCCTGCGTGACACTGCAGTGCCACTCCTAGATGGGCCCGGTGTTTGTGTCGGCCACTAGGGTCGCTAATCTTACTCACACAGCTACCTCATTGCGCCTCTTTTTTTCTTTGCGTCATGTGCTGTTTGGGGAGGGTTTTTTGGAAGGGACATCCTGCGTGACACTGCAGTGCCACTCCTAGATGTGCCCGGTGTTTGTGTCGGCCACTAGGGTCGCTAATCTTACTCACACAGTCAGCTACCTCATTGCGCCTCTTTTTTTCTTTGCGTCATGTGCTGTTTGGGGAGGGTTTTTTGGAAGGGCCATCCTGCGTGACACTGCAGTGCCACTCCTAGATGGGCCCGGTGTTTGTGTCGGCCACTAGGGTCGCTAATCTTACTCACACAGCTACCTCATTGCGCCTCTTTTTTTCTTTGCGTCATGTGCTGTTTGGGGAGGGTTTTTTGGAAGGGCCATCCTGCGTGACACTGCAGTGCCACTCCTAGATGGGCCCGGTGTTTGTGTCGGCCACTAGGGTCGCTAATCTTACTCACACAGCTACCTCATTGCGCCTCTTTTTTTCTTTGCGTCATGTGCTGTTTGGGGAGGGTTTTTTGGAAGGGACATCCTGCGTGACACTGCAGTGCCACTCCTAGATGGGCCCGGTGTTTGTGTCGGCCACTAGGGTCGCTTATCTTACTCACACAGCGACCTCGGTGCAAATTTTAGGACTAAAAATAATATTGTGAGGTGTGATGTGTTCAGAATAGGCTGAAAATGAGTGTAAATTATGTTTTTTGAGGTTAATAATACTTTGGGATCAAAATTACCCCCAAATTCTATGATTTAAGCTGTTTTTTAGGGTTTTTTGAAAAAAACACCCGAATCCAAAACACACCCGAATCCGACAAAAATAATTCGGTGAGGTTTTGCCAAAACGCGTTCGAACCCAAAACACGGCCGCGGAACCGAACCCAAAACCAAAACACAAAACCCGAAAAATTTCAGGCGCTCATCTCTAGTTAAAATAGCAATAATGTAAGACAACCCAGGGCGTGAGTGAGAGCAGTTTTGTTGAAAATACCTTTAAGATGATGAAGAGGAATGATAAACCCTTTGGTGTCTGCCAGAGGGCCATGTCAAATATTCACATCCAGGGAATTGTCAGTAAAAAGGCAGTGATTAACATTTTTGTGAACTTGGGGTAATATGTAATAGTCTGCGGGATGCAGGCTATTCGGGAGTTTCTGTGAGTCTGACCTGGTTTTGCCTTTTAAATGATTGCTGCTTTAGAAATATGGGCAGACTCTCATAAATTCCTGAACAGCCTGCATCCCGCAGACTATTACATATTACCCCTGCACTATAGAATTGGTGGAATCATAATAGGGGCACTAATGTCATAACAGCTGAAATGACTGTAGTCTCTGCTTTTTATTCTACATCTGATGCAGGATATTGTACTAGCATGCCGCCATGTTTCTGAGTTTAGGCAGCGATGTCATCGGCCGGCCCACGAAAACTGCTGCCATGACACTCCTGCATTTCCTGGTGCACTCCCCCCCAACACTGCAATGCCTGCTGCCTGTCAGTCATACATCATTCCAGGATATGATCTCATAATGATTAATCGCGCACATGCACTGCGCTATCGCAGTCATATCGATCAACTCTGAATAAGGCCCTAAATATGTATGACTGTGGTCAGCAGCTGATAATGGAATGGGCAGGTGATACTATGTGCAACAGTGAAATATCAGAATAGCAGAGTACAGTGTCAGACTGCTTTTCTGATTTGTATATCACATTTTCAATATTGGGATTTAGTGGTCTTTTCCTAGTGGATACTGGGGTCTTGTACTTTAGTACCATGGGGTATAGATCGGGTCCACTGGAGCCTGGCACTTTAAAACTTTTAGTGTGTGTACGCTGGCTCCTCCCCTCTGTGCCCCTCCTACCAGACTCAGTTTAGAAAAATGTGCCCAAGGAGCCTGGTGCAGTACTCTGGAGCTACAGAGATTTTTTCTTTAAATTTGATTTAGTTTATTATTTTCAGGTAGCTCTGTATGGCAAATAGACTACCTGCTTCATGGGACTTAGAAGGGGGACTGAACCAACCTCCTGAGGTTAATGGTTCATAATCCCAGCTGATAGGACACTGATGTCCTGAGATGCTGATCACTCATCGTCAGTATGTGTGCCCACGCCAGCAGCTAGCCGCCACCCTCTAACAGATGCCGAAGACCAGGTGCGGTGAGTGTTACACCGGGGCCCCGATTAGTGGGTCCCCAGTGCAGTTTGGCGGCATATCATGCGGTGGTCACGGGCCCGGAGCTGCGGTGCCCGCCGCTGACTAACTGGCTCAGGGCTGTTGCCCCGCAGTGCTCACTGTCTTAAGGCTTTGTGTGGACTGTCAAAATGCATTTATTATGTGTTTTATTGCTGTGGCCAGTATAATCTGTGTGAGGGACCGCATGCCATTTCAAGGGGCGGGGCTACCCGGAACGAAACCAGGGGCGTGAAGGCGCCATTTTCTGCTGCTGCGGATCATCAGTCTGCATGCACGCTGCTCCTCCAGGCTGTTACAGACTCTTCAGACTGGTACCAAGGGGTCATAGACAGGGGGGGAGCACGCCAGCCATAGCGCCGCTGTACCTATATCATTACACTTCATTCACTTTTTGTTACTGTGTGCTGGGTCCGCTCCTCTGTGTCACTCCAAACAGCTCTCTGGGGTCTGTGTGAGGTGTTGGGCAAAGGTCTGCACTGTAGTTTGCTGCATAATGTCTGAAGACTTGGTTATGTGTGCTGCTTGCAATTCTACCCCGTCTTCAGCGGGGTCTCTCATGTGTGAGCGATGTTCCTTGTCTCCTCAAGGACCCAGCTCACAGGCACTTGACTGGTTGGATAGCTTTAAGAGCATGATTCACAATGTAAATTCTGAACTACTGTAGCTTCAGCTAAAAGAGAGGGACAGGTGTTAAAACACTCAATTGATTGTGTGGCTAAGGCAGCAGATTCCAAGAAGACTTCGCAGACCCCTCTAGTGGCTTCACACAAACGCTCACTGCCACAGGTTTTCCAGTCCGATTCTGATTCTGATCAGCCAGATGTGGATGATGATGATATGGACGAGGACAGCTCTCTGTCCCCTGGGGTGAAGGTTCTCGTTTTTGCTATCAGAGAGGTCCTTCACATACCGGACCCGGAGGCGGAACCAAATGAGGAGTTATCTTTACGGTAAGACCCAAGAGTTCAGCTACTTTTCCGGTGTCTAAAGAGTTAAACTCCCTGGCCAGGGAGGCTTGGTTAAACCCTGATAAAAAAAAAAAAAATTCCTCAAAGGTTTTTATCTACCTTTCCCCTTCCAGCTGAGGATAGGATGGTCTGGGAAAAACCCCCATTGGTTGATACATCTGTATCCAGACTGTCTAAGAAATTGGTACTGCCTGTCCCTAAGCTGGATCCCTGAAGGGGCCTGATGACCGTAAAATTGAGACGACGCTCAAGGCCATTTATACGGCAGCAGGCGCAGCACAGCGGCCTACAATAGTTTGCAGGTGGATCTCCAGGGCTGTGGTAAAGTGGTCTGATAATTGATGGTTTAGACCAGAGGTTCTCAAACTCGGTCCTCGGGGGCACACACAGTGCATGTTTTGCAGGTAACACAGCAGGTGCACAGGTGTAATTACTCACTGACACATTTTAAAAGGTCCACAGGTGGAACTAATTATTTCACTTGCGATTCTGTGAGGAGACCTGCAAAGCATGCACTGTGTGTGCCCCCGAGGACCGAGTTTGAGAACCTCTGGTTTAGACTCTCTACCCCGGGATGAGGTAGTTACTCTGCTGCAACATATACAGGATGCTGCAAATTTTATGAGCGAGGCTATAAAGGAGTTGTGTAAGATTAATGGCCGCACTACTGCTATGGCGGTCTCAGCGTGCAGAGCTCTGTGGTTACGTCAATGGGCAGCAGACGCTGATTCCTAAAAGTGTGTAGAAAATCTTCTACACACGGCGGGTAAGTCTACCTATCTGCCGTCGGCTGCGCCACCTGCTAGACGTTCTTACACCAGACCCTCCTTGCAGTCCTTTACTGTGGCAAGGTTCAGAGGCAAAGGCCGAGAGGTCTCCACCACTTCCAGAGGATCTCGTGGTAAGTCCCGTAAACCTGCACCTGCTGTCTCTCTGGACCAGACCACCGGATCCCCTGCCGCTAAAGCCTCCACGCGACGGTTGGCCCCAGCGACAAGGCAACTTTCAGGTAGGTGCTCACCTTCAACACTTTGCCCACGTGTTGGCGGAGTCCTGCCGGGATCCTTGGGTGAGGGACCTCATTTCCCATGGACACCGGCTGGAATTCCAAACACTCCCTCCTCAAAGGTTTTTCAAGTTGGGCTTACCAGCTTTACCCACAGCAAAAGTTACTTTACAAGAGGCTATTCAAAAACTTTTGCAGACAGGAGTGGTAATTCCTGTGCCTCCTCCGTTACGCAACAGGGGTTTTTACTCCAGTCTTTTTGTCATTCCCAAACCAGACGGTTCGGTGCACCCCTTCTTGAATCTGAAGTCTCTCAACCCGTATCTGCGTGTGTTCAAATTCAAGATGGAGTCCCTGGGGGCGGTGGTGTCCACTCTGGAGGAGGGGGAATTCCTGGTGTCTCTGGATGTCAAGAATGCTTACCTTCACATTCCCATGTGGCCCCCTCATCAAGCTTACCTCAGCTTCGCCATATTGGACGACCATTTCCAGTTTCAGGCCTTACCCTTTGGATTGTCCATAGCTTCGAGGGTCTTCACCAAGGTCATGGCGGAGATGATGCTGCAACTGCGCATGATGGGAGTAAACATAGGGGATCATTCTGACCTGATCGCACGCTGCCGTTCATTTGCAGTGATCAGGTCAGAAGTGCGCATGCGCCGGCACCGCAGTGCATCAGCGCATGGCTGACAGCCGACGGCTGTCGTTGCCTAGCGATCACCTCTGCCTGATTGACAGAGGTGGTCGCTGGGTCGGAGGGAGCAGCACGGCGGCGTTTGGCCGTCATTTTGTGGGCGCAGTCCGCCAACGCAGACATCACACGCAACTGCTGCGAGCCGGGCAGCGACGAGTAGCTCCCGGCCAGCACGCAAAAGCTGCACTGGCCGGGAGCTACTCCTGAAGTGCAAAATCATCGCCACTGTGCGATGCTTTTGTACTTCAGCGATGGGGCAGGGACTGACATGCGGGGCGGGCTAGCCCTGTGCTGGGAGTCCCCCCCGCATGTCGGTGTGGATGATCGTAGCTGTGCTAAATTTAGCACAGATACGATCAACTCTGAATCACTCCCATAGTCCCCTACTTTGACGATCTCCTAATAAAGGCTGTGTCCAGGGAACATCTGTTACACAGCATCGATCTGACTACGCGCCTACTAACGGATCATGGGTGGATCTTAAATTTCCAGAAATCTCACTTGGAACCAACCCAGCATCTTCAGTTCCTGGGAATGATACTGGACACGGTATCTCAAAAGGTGTTTCTCCCCGATGGACAAGGCCTTGGCTATCCAGGTTATGGACCGCTCGGTACTCGCACTCGCAGGGTGTCTATACATCTTTGCATCAGATTGCTGGGCAAGATGATGGCTTCTTACAAGGCAATCCAATACAGCAGGTTTCATGCCAGGCCATTTCAACTGGATCTGCTGGACAAGTGGTCAGGTTGTCACCTGCATGTGCATCAGGAAGTGACCCTATCTCCGAAAGCCCGGATTTCTCTATTATGGTGGCTTCAAATTCCTCACCTGGTAGAGGGCAGATGTTTCTACTGACAACGGATGCCAGCCTCCGGGGTTGGGGAGCGGTGACCCAAGGGGCCCAGTTCCAAGGGTTGTGGTCAGTTCAGGAATCGACTTTACCGATAAACATCCTGGAACTCAGGGCAGTTTACAGTGCTCTTCTACAAGCCTCCCATCTCTTGAAGGGTCAGCGATCCAGGTTCAATCGGACAACGCCATGGCAGTGGCATACATAAACTGACAAGGGGGAACAAGAAGCAGAGCGGCGATGCGAGAGGTGTCAAAAATCCTCTTCTGGGCGGAGGCCAACGCAAGGGCCATCTCAGCCATTTTCATTCAGCAGGCACAATCTCCATCCGGGGGAATGGGGCGTACATCCCCAAGTGTTTCAGCAGTTAATTCAACAGTGGGGCTGTCCGCAGATAGATCTGATGGCTTCTCGTCTCAACAAGAAGTTATGCTGTTAATGTTCCAGAACGAGGGATCCGCAAGCTGAAGCAGTGGACGCACTGACGACGCCGTGGTTGTACCAGTATGTGTACCTGTTCCCTCATTTACCGCTGATACCAAGGCTGCTAAAAATGCTAAGAAGGGAAAGCGTTTTGGCAATTCTAATTGCCCCGGATTGACCTCGACAGGCGTGGAACTCGGACCTCCTGGCCAAGGTTCTGGAGGATCCCTGGCCTCTGTCCAAGATGATCTTCTTCAGCAAGGTCCGTTCGTCTGTCCAGACTTACAGCAGCTACGTTTGACGGCTTGGAAGTTGAGAGGGAGTTTCTAGCGAAAAAGGGTCTTCCCTCTCGGGTTATTTCCACCATTGTCCAGGCCAGGAAGATGGTTACGTCAAAACATTATCATTGTATCTGGAAAAAGTATGTATCCTGGTGTGAAAGTAGAAAGGTTTCTCCCGTGGAATTGAGAATTTATCATTTTCTACTTCTCCTGCAAGCGGGAGTGGATATGGGCCTATGGTTAGGCTCCATCAAAGTCCACATTTTGGCACTCTCTATTTTCTTCTAGAAACAGCTTGCAATGTTGCCTGAAGTACAGACTTTCTTCAAGGGTGTTCTTCATGTGCAACTGCCCTTTGTATCTCCCATGGCTCCGTGGGACCTCAATGTGGTTCTATCCTTTCTCCAATCGGATTGGTTTGAACCCTTATGTAGGGTGGAGTTGAAATTTCTCACCTAGAAGACGGTGATGTTGTTGGCATTGGCGTCAGCCAGGCATGTCTCTGAATTAGGGGCCTTATCCTGTAAGAGTCCTTATTTGATTTTTCATGAAGACAGAGCGCAACTTAGGACCCGTCCTCAGTTTTTGCAGAAAGTGGTGTCAGTTTTTCATGTAAATCAGCCTATTGTGGTCCCAGTGCTGCCTGACGCTTCAGTTGGTCCTGAGTCCTTGGATGTGGTCAGGACTCTCAAGGTTTATGTCAAAAGGACAGCCCATCATAGGAAATATGACTCGCTGTTTGTCCTTTATGATGCCTCCAAGATTGGTCGGCCAGCTTCTAAGCAGTCTATTGCTTGTTGGCTCAGGTTGACCATTCAACAGGCCTATTCTTCGGGGGCCCTGCCCTTGCCGACATCTATTCAGGCCCACTCGACGAGGTCAGTGGGGTCTTCAAGGGCGGCTGCCCGGGGTGTTTCGGCCCTACAATTTTGCCGAGCTGCAACTTGGTCTGGTTCGAACACATTGTCAAATTCTATAGGTTCGATACCTTGGCCAAGGATGACCTTCAGTTTGGCAGGTGGTTTTAAAGGGGTCTCAGCACTCTCCCGTTTGGGAGCTTTGGGACTTCCCCATGGTGCTAAAGTACAAGACTCCAGTATCCACTAGGACGTAAGAGAAAATAGAAATTTAATACCTACCGGTAATTCCTTTTCTCCTATTCCGTAGTGGATACTGGGCGCCCGCCTCAGTGCTTCGTTCCTGATTACTTGTGTAAGTATTTGGTTGGACCGACGTTGCGGTCCCATTTTGTTGTTGGGATAGCCGTGCTATTCAGTTTAGGTTGGTGTTGCTACCTTCTGTTCTTCTCTCATATTATGTCTGTCTCCTCGGGCACAGTCTGGTAGGAAGGGCATAGAGGGGAGGAGCCAGCACACACATACACACACTAAAAGTTTTAAAGTGCCAGGCTCCAGTGGACCCGATCTATACCTCATGGTATTAAAGTACAAGACCCCAGTATCTACTACAGACTAGGAGAAAAGGAATTACCGGTAGGTATTAAATTCCTATTATTTACCTTGTAAAACACTTTTCGTGTTTTGTGTTTTGAATCTGGATCCCCGCTTGTGTTTTGGATCTGTATTGGTTTTGCCAAAACAACCCTTTCGGGTTTTGGATCTGGATGATTTTTGGAAAAAAAACAAAAAAACAGCTAAAATCACAGAATTTGGGGATAATTTTGATCCTACGGTACTATTAACCTCAATAACATTTCTATAACATGTCTATTCTGAGCACCTCACACTATTGTTTTTAGGCCAAAAGGTTGGACCGAGGTAGCTGGATGACTTTGCTAAACGACACAAGTGTGCGGCACAAACACCTGGCCCATCTAGGAGTGGCACTGCAGTGTCAGACAGGACGGCACTTTTAAAAACTAGGCCCCAAACAGCGCATGATGCAAAGAAAAAAAGAGGTGCACCGAGGTTGCTGGATGACTAAGCTAAAGCGACACAAGTGTGCGGCACAAACACCTACCCCATCTAGGAGTGGCACTGCAGTGTCAGGCAGGATGGCACTTTTAAAAAGTAGGCCCCAAACAGCACATCATGCAAAGAAGAAAAAGAGGTGCAATGAGGTAGCTGGATGACTAAGCTAAGCGACACAAGTGTGTGGCATAAACACCTGGCCCATCTAGGAGTGGCAATGCAGTGTCAGACAGGATGGCACTTTTAAAAACAAGGCCCCAAACAACACATGATGCAAAGAGAAAAAGAGGTGCACCGAGGTAGCTGGATGACTAAGCTAAGCGACACAAGTGTGCGGCACAAACACCTGGCCCATCTAGGAGTGGCACGCAGTGGCTGAATGTCGAAAGTGGCCCACAATTTTTCGGGCCACTGACAACATCTCCTGCACGCCCCTGTCGTTTTTCAAAAAATTCTGCACCACCAAATTAATTGTATGTGCAAAACATGGGACGTGCTGGAATTTGCCCAGATGTAATGCACGCACAATATTGGTAGTGTTGTCCAATATCACAAATCCCCAGGAGAGTATAAGTGGGGTAAGCCATTGTGCAATGATGTCCCTCAGTTTCCGTAAGAGGTTGTCAGCTGTCTGTGTGCCTCTTATGGAAACCGGTGATACACAGCATAGCCTGCCAAGGAAAGAGCTGGCGTTTGTGAGATGCTGCTACTGGTGCCGCTGCTGCTGTTGTTGTTGTGGGAGGCAATACATCTTCCCAGTGGGCTGTCACAGTCATGTAGTCCTCCACAGTTAGTTTGCCCTGCTCCACTTGTCCACATGTCCATGGTTAAGTGGACACTGGGTACAACCGCATTTTTCAGGACACTGAGGACACTTTTCTTAATGTCCCTGTACAGTCCGGGAATCGCTTGCCTAGTGAAGTGGAATCTAGATGGGATTTGGTACCGGGGACACACTACCTCCATCAATTGTCTAAATCCCACTGCACTAATGGCGGATACCAGACGCATGTCTAACACCAACATAGCTGTCAAGGCCTCAGTTATCCGCTTTGCAACAGGATGACTGCTGTCATATTACATCTTCCTCGCAAAGGACTGTTAGTTGAAGAAGTACAAGTGGTCTTCCGACTTTCCCTCTGGGATGGCGATCAACTCCCAGCAGCAGCAGTTGGAGGAAGTGGTTCTTGATCTTTCCCTATTTTATCCTCCAAATTTTTTTTCTACATTATTTTTCTGGAGTTATATAACAAGGGGGGTAATTCCAAGTTGATTGCAGCAGGATTTTTGATAGCAATTGGGCAAAACCATGTGCACTGCAGGGGAGGCATATATAACATGTGCAGAAAGAGTTAGATTTGGGTGGGTTATTTTATTTCTGTGCAGGGTAAATACTGGCTGCTTTATTTTTACACTGCAAATTAGATTGCAGATTAAACACACCACACCCAAATCTAACTCTCTCTGCACGTTATATCTGCCTCCCCTGCAGTGCACATGGGCCCTCATTCCGAGTCGTTCGCTCGGTAAATTTCTTCGCATCGCAGTGATTTTCCGCTTAGTGCGCATGCGCAATATCCGCACTGCGACTGCGCCAAGTAATTTTGCTATGAAGATAGTATTTTTACTCACGGCTTTTTCTTCGCTCCGGCGATCGTAGTGTGATTGACAGGAAATGGGTGTTACTGGGCGGAAACAGGCCGTTTTAAGGGCGTGTGGGAAAAAACGCTACCGTTTCCGGAAAAAACGCGGGAGTGGCTGGAGAAACGGGGGAGTGTCTGGGCGAACGCTGGGTGTGTTTGTGACGTCAAACCAGGAACGACAAGCACTGAACTGATCGCAGATGCCGAGTAAGTCAGAAGCTACTCTGAAACTGCTAAGAAGTTTGTAATCGCAATATTGCGAATACATCGTTCGCAATTTTAAGAAGCTAAGATTCACTCCCAGTAGGCGGCGGCTTAGCGTGTGCAATACTGCTAAAATCGCCTTGCGAGCGAACAACTCGGAATGACCTCCATGGTTTTGCCCAATTGCTAACAAAAATCCTGCTGCGATCAACTTGGAATTACCGCCAATATGCGGCACAGGAGAGCGTACCTCTACACCACAGAGGGCAAACCCTGTAAAAATTATTTGGATTAAATATTAATAATAAGATTTTACTTACCGGTAAATCTATTTCTCGTAGTCCGTAGTGGATGCTGGGAACTCCGTAAGGACCATGGGGAATAGACGGGCTCCGCAGGAGACTGGGCACTCTAAAAGAAAGATTAGGTACTATCTGGTGTGCACTGGCTCCTCCCTCTATGCCCCTCCTCCAGACCTCAGTTAGGATACTGTGCCCGGAAGAGCTGACACAATAAGGAAGGATTTTGAATCCCGGGTAAGACTCATACCAGCCACACCAATCACACCGTATAACTCGTGATAATATACCCAGTTAACAGCATGAAATATAACTGAGCCTCTCAACAGATGGCTCAACAATAACCCTTTAGTTAGGCAATAACTATATACAAGTATTGCAGACAATCCGCACTTGGGATGGGCGCCCAGCATCCACTACGGACTACGAGAAATAGATTTACCGGTGAGTAAAATCTTATTTTCTCTGACGTCCTAGTGGATGCTGGGAACTCCGTAAGGACCATGGGGATTATACCAAAGCTCCCAAACGGGCGGGAGAGTGCGGATGACTCTGCAGCACCGAATGAGAGAACTCAAGGTCCTCCTCAGCCAGGGTATCAAATTTGTAGAATTTAGCAAACGTGTTTGCCCCTGACCAAGTTGCAGCTCGGCAAAGTTGTAAAGCCGAGACCCCTCGGGCAGCCGCCCAAGATGAGCCCACTTTCCTCGTGGAATGGGCTGTTACTGATTTAGGATGCGGCAATCCAGCCGCAGAATGCTCCAGCTTAATTGTGCTACAAATTCAGCGAGCAATAGTCTGCTTAGAAGCAGGAGCACCTATTTTGTTGGGTGCCTACAGGATAAAAAACGAGTCAGTTTTCCTGACTCCAGCCTATAAATTTTTAAGGCCCTGACTACGTCCAGTAACTTGGAATCTTCCAAGTCCCTAGTAGCCGCAGGCACTACAATAGGTTGGTTCAAGTGAAAAGCTGATACCACCTTAGGGAGAAACTGGGGACGAGTCCTCAATTCTGCCCTATCCATATGGAAAATCAGATAAGGGCTTTTACATGACAAAGCCGCCAATTCTGACACACGCCTGGCCGAAGCCAAGGCCAATAACATGACCACTTTCCACGTGAGATATTTCAAATCCACAGTTTTAAGTGGCTCAAACCAAAGTGATATTAAGAAACTCAACACCACGTTGAGATCCCAAGGTGCCACAGAAGGCACAAAAAAGGGGCTGAATATGTAGCACTCCCTTTACAAATGTCTGAACTCCAGGCAGTGAAGCCAGTTCTTTCTGGAAGAAAATCGACAGAGCCGAAATCTGGACCTTAATGGAACCCAAATTTAGGCCCATAGTCACTCCTGACTGTAGGAAGTGCAGAAAACGACCCAGCTGAAATTCCTCTGTTGGGGCCTTCCTGGCCTCACACCACGCAACATATTTTCGCCAAATACGGTGATAATGGTTTGCGGTTACTTCTTTCCTGGCTTTTATCAGCGTAGGAATGACTTCCTCCGGAATGCCCTTTTGCTTTAGGATCCGGAATTCAACCGCCATGCCGTCCAACGCAGCCGCGGTAAGTCTTGGAACAGACAGGGCCCCTGCTGTAGCAGATCCTGTCTGAGCGGTAGAGGCCATGGGTCCTCTGATATTATTTCTTGAAGTTCTGGGTACCAAGCTCTTCTTGGCCCATCCGGAACCACAAGTATCGTTCTTACTCCTCGTTTTCTTATTATTCTCAGTACCTTTGGTATGAGAGGCAGAGGAGAGAATACATAAACCGACTGGTACACCCCCGGTGTCACTAGAGCGTCCACAGCTATTGCCTGAGGGTCCTTTGACCTGGCGCAATATCTAGTTTTTTGTTTAGGCGGGACGCCATCATGTCCACCTGTGGCCTTTCCCAACGGTTCACCAACAGTTGGAAGACTTCTGGATGAAGTCCCCACTCTCCCGGGTGTCGGTCGTGTCTGCTGAGGAAGTCTGCTTCCCAGTTGTCCACTCCCGGAATGAACACTGCTGACAGTGCTAAGACGTGATTTTCCGCCCATCGGAGAATCCTTGTGGCTTCTGCCATCGCCATCCTGCTTCTTGTGCCGCCCTGTCGGTTTACATGGGCGACTGCCGTGATGTTGTCTGATTGAAGCAGAGGCCTTGCCAGACTTAGGGCATTGTAAATGGCCCTCAGTTCCAGAATATTTATGTGTAGGGACGACTCCTGACTTGACCAAAGTCCTTGGAAATTCCTTCCCTGTGTGACTGCCCCCCAGCCTCGAAGGCTGGCATCCGTGGTTACCAGGACCCAGTCCTGTATGCCGAATCTGCGGCCCTCTTGAAGATGAGCACTCTGCAGCCACCACAGTAGAGATACCCTGGTCCTTGGAGACAGGGTTATCAGCCGATGCATCTGAAGATGCGATTCCGACCACTTGTCCAAGAGGTCCCACTGAAAGGTTCTTGCATGGAACCTGCCAAATGGAATTTTGCTTCGTAAGAAGCTACCATTTTTTCCCAGGACTCGTGTGCAGTGATGCACCGATACCTGTTTTGGTTTCAGGAGGTCTCTGACTAGAGATGACCGCTCCTTGGCTTTCTCCTGCGGGAGAAACACTTTTTTCTGTTCTGTGTCCAGAACCATCCCCAGGAACAGCAGGCGTGTGGTAGGAACCAGCTGTGACTTTGGAATGTATAGAATCCATCCGTGCTGTTGTAGCACTTCCCGAGATAGTGCTACTCCGACCAACAACTGCTCCATGGACCTCGCCTTTATAAGGAGATCGTCCAAGTACGGGATAATTAAAAACTCCCTTTTTTCGAAGGAGTATCATCATTTCTGCCATTACCTTGGTAAAGACCCTCGGTGCCGTGGACAGTCCAAACGGCAGTGTTTGGAATTGGTAATGGCAATCCTGTACCACAAATCTGAGGTACTCCTGGTGAGGATGGTAAATGGGGACATGTAGGTAAGCATCCTTGATGTCCAGGGATACCATGTAATCCCCCTCCTCCAGGCTTGCAATAACCGCCCTGAGCGATTCCATCTTGAACTTGCATTTTTTTATGTTCAAGGACTTCAAATTTAAAATGGGTCTCACCGAACCGTCCGGTTTCGGTACCACAAACAGTGTGGAATAGTAACCCCGTCCTTGTTGAAGTAGGGGCACCTTGACTATCACCTGCTGGGAATACAGCTTGTGAATTGCCTCTAGCACAGCCTCCCTGCCTGAGGGAGTTGTCGGCAAGGCAGATTTGAGGAAACGGCGGGGGGGAGACGCCTCGAATTCCAGCCTGTACCCCTGAGATACTACTTGAAGGATCCAGGGATCCACCTGTGAGCGAGCCCACTGATCGCTGACATTTTTGAGGCGGCCCCCCACCGTACCTGGCTACGCCTGTGGAGCCCCCGCGTCATGCGGTGGACTCAGAGGAAGCGGGGGAAGAATTTTGATTCTGGGAACTGGCTGACTGGTGCTGCTTTTTCCCTCTTCCCTCGTCTCTGTGCAGAAAGGAAGCGCCTTTGACCCGCTTGCTTTTCTGAAGCCGAAAGGACTGTACCTGATAATACAGTGCTTTCTTAGGCTGTGAGGAAACCTGAGGTAAAAAAAATTTCTTCCCAGCTGTTGCTGTGGATACGAGGTCCCAGAGACCATCCCCAAACAATTCCTCACCCTTATAAGGCTCTATGTGCCTTTTAACGTCAGCATCACCTGTCCAGTGTCGGGTCTCTAATACCCTCCTGACAGAATGGACATTGCATTAATTCTGGATGTCAGCCGGCAAAATATTCCTCTGTGCATCCCTCATATATAAGACGACGTCTTATGTTCGCAAAATAGTATCCCTGTTTGACAGGGTTATAGACCACGCTGCAGCAGCACTATCTGCAGGTCTCAGTCTAGTACCTGAGTGTGTAAATACAGACTTCAGGATAGCCTCCTGCTTTTTATCAGCAGGTACCTTCAAAGTGGCCGTATCCTAAGACGGCAGTGTCACCTTTTTTGACAAACGTGTGAGCGCCTTATCCACCCTAGGGGATATCTCCCAGCGTAACTTATCCTCTGGCGGGAAAAGGTACGCCATCAGTAACTTTTTAGAAATTACCAGTTTCTTATCGGGGGAACCCACGCTTTTTCACACTTCATTCACTCATTTGATGGGGGAACAAAACACTGCCTGCTTTTTCTCCCCAAACATAAAACCCTTTTTTAGTGGTACTTGGGTTAATGTCAGAAATGTGTAACACATTTTTTATTGCCGGGATCATGTAACGGATGTTCCTAGTGGATTGTGTATATGTCTCAACCTTGTCGACACTGGAGTCAGACTCCGTGTCGACATCTGTGTCTGCCATCTGAGGGAGCGGGCGTTTTTGAGCCCCTGATGGCCTTTGAGACGCCTGGGCAGGCGCGGGCTGATAAGCCGGCTGTCCCATAGCTGTTACGTCATCCAGCCTTTTATGTAAGGAGTTGACACTGTCGGTTAATACCTTCCACCTATCCATCCACTCTGGTGTCGGCCCACAGGGGGCGACATCCCATTTATCGGCATCTGCTCCGCCTCCACATAAGCCTCCTCATCAAACATGTCGACACAGCCGTACCGACACACCGCACACACACAGGGAATGCTCTGACTGAGGACAGGACCCCACACAGCCCTTTGGGGAGACAGAGAGAGAGTATGCCAGCACACACCAGAGCGCTATATAATGTAGGGATAAACACTATCACTGAGTGAATTTTCCCCAATAGCTGCTTGTATAAACAATATTGCACCTAAATTTAGTGCCCCCCCTCTCTTTTTAACCCTTTGAGCCTGAAAACTACAGGGGAGAGCCTGGGGAGCTGTCTTCCAGCTACACTGTGAAGAGAAAATGGCGCCAGTGTGCCGAGGGAGATAGCTCCGCCCCTTTTTCGCAGACTTTTCTCCCGCTTTTTTATGGATTCTGGCAGGGGTAATTATCACATATATAGCCTCTGGGGCTATATATTGTGATTATTTTGCCAGCCAAGGTGTTTTTATTGCTGCTCAGGGCGCCCCCCCCCCCCCCCCCAGCGCCCTGCACCCTCAGTGACCGGAGTGTGAAGTGTGTATGAGGAGCAATGGCGCACAGCTGCAGTGCTGTGCGCTACCTTGGTGAAGACTGAAGTCTTCTGCCGCCGATTTTCCGGACCATCTTCATGCTTCTGGATCTGTAAGGGGGACGGCGGCGCGGCTCCGGGAACGAACACCAAGGACGGGTCCTGCGGTCGATCCCTCTGGAGCTAATGGTGTCCAGTAGCCTAAGAAGCCCAAGCTAACTGCAAGCAGGTAGGTTCGCTTCTTCTCCCCTTAGTCCCTCGTTGCAGTGAGCCTGTTGCCAGCAGGTCTCACTGTAAAATAAAAAACCTAACATATACTTTCTTTCTAGGAGCTCAGGAGAGTGCATCCAGCTCGGCCGGGCACAGAAATCTAACAGAGGTCTGGAGGAGGGGCATAGAGGGAGGAGCCAGTGCACACCAGATAGTACCTAATCTTTCTTTTAGAGTGCCCAGTCTCCTGCGGAGCCCGTCTATTCCCCATGGTCCTTACGAAGTTCCCAGCATCCACTAGGACGTCAGAGAAAACACCTTTATTTGGAGTAAATAATATACAGCACAAGATAGCACCACTGGACTCATGGCAGCACCACTGGACTGGAATTATACGGAAGTACCACTGGACTGGACTTATGCGGCAGTACTCCTAGACTTATACGGCAGTACCCCTGGATTTATACGGCTGCACCACTGGACTGTACTTATACGGCAGTACCCCTGGACTTATATGGCAGTACCCCTGGACTTATATGGCAGTACCCCTGGATTTATACGGCAGTACCACTGGACTGGAGTTATACGGCAGTACCACTGGACTGGACTTATACAGCAGTACCCCTGGACTTATACGGCAGTACCACTGGACTGGACTTATACGGCAGTAGTCCATGACTTATACGGCTGCACCACTGGACTGGACTTATACGTTAGTACCACTGGACTGGACTTATACGGCAGTACCCCTGGATTTATATGGCTGCACCACTGGACTGGACTTATACGGCTGCACCACTGGACTGAACTTATACGGCAGTACCACTGGACTTATACGGCAGCACCACTGGACTGGATTTATACGGCAGTACCACTGGACTGGACTAATACGGCAGTACCCCTGGAATTATATGGCAGTACCCCTGGATTTATATGGCTGCACCACTGGACTGGACTTATATGGCTGCACCACTGGGCGGGACTTATACGGCAGTACCCATGGGCTTATACGACAGCACCACTGGACTGGACTAATATGGCAGTACCCCTGGAATTATACGGCAGTACCCCTGGACTTATACGGCTGCACAACTGGATGGGACATATACAGCAGTACCCCTGGGCTTATACGGCAGCACCACTGGACTGGACTTATACGGCAGTACCACTGGACTGGACTAATACGGCAGTACCCCTGGACTTATACGGCAGTACCCCTGGACTTATACGGCTGCACCACTGGATGGGACATATACAGCAGTACCCCTGGGCTTATACGGCAGCACCACTGGACTGGACTTATACGGCAGTACCACTGGACTGGACTAATACGGCAGTACCCCTGGAATTATACGGCAGTACCCCTGGAGTTATATGGCTGCACCCCTGGACTGGACTTATACGGCAGTACACCTGGACTTATATGGCTGCACCACTGGACTGGACTTATATAGCAGTACCCCTGGACTTATACGGTAGTACCCCTGGACTTATACGGCTTCACCACTGGACTGGACTAAGACAGCAGCACCACTGTACTTATGGCAGCACAGGACACCACCACTGGACTTATGGCAGCACAGGACACCACCACTGGACTGATGCAGTACAACACAGCACCACTGGACTGGACTTATACAGCAGCACCACTGGACTTATGGCAGCACAGGACACCACCACTGGACTGATGCAGCACAAGACAGCACCACTGCACTGGACTGGACTTATACAGCAGCACTGGACTTATGGAAGTACAGGACACCACAACTGTGACTGGACTGATGCAGCACAAGACACCACCACTGGACTGATGCAGCACAAGACAGCACTGGAATGACACAAAAGAGCAGGTCACCACCCCATGCGCCACACCACTTTCCCGCACAGACACTGACACGTCCTCTCACTACACTCTCCAGAAAGCATGAAAATGGTGGCAACGCGCGGCTTCTTATATGGAATCCAAAACCCGTGAGAATCCAACAGCGGGATGATTACGTTTTGCCTCGTTCTGGTTTCCAAGTATGGCGGGAAAAACTGAGCTGGGCTCCGATCCGGGCTCGGGATGTGATGTTCGTGGGGGTTCGGTTCTCAGGGAACCCTACCCGCTCATCCCTAATAAATAAATATATATATATATATGTGTGTGTATGTTTTGTATACTATATTAAGGCACACACACAAATGTGTTCTATTTGTTCTTGTTATAACACTAGGACCTGTAGACGTTATGCTATACATCAATGCAAATATGTCTTAACTAGTGTCTGTGACATGTTACATGTTATTCCTATCTCTCATCCACAAGACATGAAGGGCAGGGGTGGATAACCTTAGTGTGAACTGTGACAATCTTCAGGCTGTCTTTGTTTCTTCATTTGGGTCCCTTGCGAGGGCTTAATTTCCATACACAATTGAGAAAACACAGATGGATATGACACTTGACAGCCTCTATGAATTGAGCAAACACTGTTGTGCAAGTTACTGGCAAGTATATTGGAGAAGCCAGTGTTTTATTTTAGAAATCATAGTGTAGTATATTATGTATTGTACATGTTGTCCTCTGCAGACTATAATAGTGAGTATTAGTGCTATACTGCATTTAGGGTATTTCCCTTATTGTGCCTCCCATAATGGTGAATACACACAGATAGATTGGGCAAACAATCCAATATTGTTAACTATTTCCAGGACAAACGATTTGGTGTCAAATAGTGGCCGATTAGACAAACAATCAATCTTTAACGATCGATCTTTAATAATTAATGTTTGAGGGACATTCATGACTGTGCAAAAACATATAGAGAGTGGCATGAGGGACACATTCAGACCTGATCGTAGATGTGCTAAATTTAGCACATCTACGATCAGTCACACTGACATGCGGGGGGACGCCCAGCACAGGGCTAGCCCGCCCCGCATGTCAGTCCCTGCCCCGTCGCACAAGTACAAAAGCAGGGCACAGCGGCGATGCTTTTGTACTTGAAGAGTAGCTCCCCACCAGCGCAGCTCCTGCGCGCTGGCAGGGAGCTACTCGTCGCTGTGAGGGTCGCAGCGGCTGTGTGTTACGTCATGCAGCCGCCGAGGCCCGCCCCCCAATGGTCCGGGCATGCCTGCGTTGCCTGGACCGCGCCCCCTAAACGGCGGCCAAATGCCGCCAGCCCACACCCTTCGGCCCAGCGACTGCCTCTGCCTGTCAATCAGGCAGAGGCTATTGCAGGGCAAAGACAGCCGTCAGCTGTCTGGCAAGCTCTGGCGCACTGCGGCGCATGCGCAGTTCAGACCTGACAGCTGCTGTGCGTTTAAGGTCTGAATTAGGCCCACAGTGTGCAGTCATGGTGGACACTGCATAAACAAAGCTGGCCAGTGTCTGGAGGACATGCTGGGGAACTTTACACAGGTATGGGATACATTAGTGGACAGTGAAAAATACATTGCTGCAAGGTTATAAATACATTGGTGGCCAGCAGCCTTTCAGCAACATGTACTTACATGCTGCCTGTAGAAACTGTGACAACAGATGAACTGCTGTCTGTAGGGGTCATTCAGACCCGATCGCATGCTGCAGTTTTTTGCAGCGCATGCGTGGGGGGCCACAATTCGGAGGCGCGTCGCTGGCCGGCGACGGCCATCACCGGGCAGCAACGAAAACAAAGAAGAAAGCACTCACAGCTGCGAACGCAAGAAGATTGACAGGAAGAGGCCGTCCGGGGGTGTCAACTCACCGTTTTCTGGGAGTGTCGAGGAAAACGCAGGCGTGCCCAGCCGTTTCCAGGGAGGGATCCTGATGTCAGCTCCAGCAAGGATCATTGCAGCGGGTGAGTACAATAAGTCTTGAGCTGTGCAGAGATTCAGCAAATCCCCCATCCCCTGTGGGCGGAGATTACCTGGTTGCAGCAGTGCAAAAAATAGCCTGCGTGTGACCAGGTCTGAATTAGGCCCTGTGTCTCTTCTCCACCCAGCCTGGCACAGAATGAGGAAATGGTGGTGGGGAATGGTTAGTCATTTAGCTTTCACCAAATCGTTCATCGTGCATACACACAGAACGATTTGAAAGATTGGTTGTTCTGATCAATTGGGAACGCCCACATCTTTTGCCAAATCTATCCGTGTGTATGCATCTTAACTCTCCAACTACCAGCCCACAGAATGGTGCAGTCCCAATCAGCACAGTGCCTTGGCCTCCCAAACTGCAGATTTGCCTGTGTGCACCCGTGATGACGCAGGTTTGGAGCAGGTGCTCCAGGCACCGGCACAAGAATGAGGCGCATATTATGAGAGTCTGCATACTATTAACACGGGGGACAGATCTTCAGATCTTCCCATAACACTTATCCTCTTCCATCCAGCGATGAATGTTTCTGCCTCTTGCACAGAGGTATTTTATTATTGCAAGGACATTCATACAATATAAGCGTTTGTACTTTTATGCACATAACAAACGTGTAGAAGAAAATTCTTGAATACTTGAAAATCTATACATTGAATGCAGTATATACAGTACATACAAATGTCCTATATATCCATTTATGTCTGAAGTATTACAAAGCGGATATATGAATGATGTGTATGTCTGCTGGGCACTGAGTACACTGAATGCATGTGGGTGCTATGTATGGCTGCTGTGTATACTCCCATGGCAATGATTGCCCCTTTAAACATCAGGCTATTGCATTTACCCCATATTTAGGTTTATTAAGAAATTAACACAGATGGCTGTATATGCATCCAGATCTGCGTTCATCTCCGTACATCCTGATGCATCTGCAATTAGATTGCGGAGACATTGGATCTAATGTGGACCCCCGGCAGCGCAGCCTGGCTGCGGTGTCAGGCGGTCAGCGGACTTTTTTTTTCCAGAGCGACTGCATGTGACATCACAGCGGCCGGTTCTTGTGCTCAGACCACCTGTATTCGACCACTGCGAGCAACCGCACGGCTGCGTCCAGGTCTGAGTCGGGCCCAATGTCCATGTTGATACTTCTGCATATGTAACTGAAAGGAACCAGTCATCTTTGGTGTGTAATGAGAGCAATTCTGTCTGGCACTGTATGTTTGTGCAGTGAAGGCACTTACATTCTGATCTAACTCATCAATGCACCATTCAAGCTACGGACAGGCTGGCTATCCAGAGAACTCCAGGGTACTGGATCTGGCTGTAAATGTTTAAAAGAAAATGTCTGGATGGAAGAAGGTGTTCTGTGCATGCGCACACAATGCATCATTGGGGCAGGCTGAGAAAGGGATCCTGAACATCTCTCAGCATTCTCTATCTCTAGCACACAGTTTCTATGTACATCACATATGGAGGAGATGGCTGGAAGCAGGATGGACCCTGAGTCTGACCCAAAACAGCTGGAAGACACCCGCTCTAGGTAAGCATGGCTGGATTGTGAACAAGGCAAAGAGTAAACTCATTCAGTAAATACAATTTCTGGGTGTTCAAATAAATACAATACAGAACAAGGCAGAGGAAATTTATATATGTATTTGGCACATTAATTATGTATCCAACAGCATACTACAGTAAGGAAATTACTTCATCTGATGTGAATATTTTCCTGTACTAAAGTGGTGGTTTCCTGGGCAAGATATAATATGCACAGTGGAACGACTCGCCCTGTGCCAACACAAGCAGGCATCTCTAGAATGCACAAACATCAGATTATGGAGAACCAGCAAGAAGTCATGGTAAAACACAAGAGTAAAGTCATATGGATTCTTACCCTTAGGCTGGGAATAGCTAATACTGACCGCAGACTCCAGTGCTACAGCCTGGGTAGATCACTTCCTCACAAACATAGTAGAAGGCACATGATCACAAAAAGAGTAGACACTCACCACACATGTAAGGGAAATGAGAGCAGTGTGTAAGTGCAGCTACTGGGATAGAAAGAGTGGTCCTCCAATCCCATGCAGGCTTCAACTAGCCAATGTCTTTCCACAGTTTCCTTTTATCTTTGACATCCTAAGAAAGTAAGTAACTACAAAATACATCCATGACTCCCAGTAGCTTGGGAGATGCTTCACGAGTAGCAATGGCCTCTACCTCTTTATCCAGAGCTAATGCTTCTGGTACCCATTACCCCCTAAATGTACAAGAATGCTTAATGACTTGGAAATGGAAAGAGAACTATCATGGTCAAAAATCAACAGAATAATACATGGAAGAGGAACTCTTCAATAGTGTATTAAAGTTCAGTGTTGACGCTAGGCTGTTTTAGCATAGGACCGGAACCTGCCCGATTTTTAAAGGGCAAAATGTGCCCTGCCCCTTTAGCGGCACCCTGCTAAACCAGCCTATCACCGACGTGATGCTGACGACTGGGGCACGCCCCCATTAGTGACATCGAGGGGACCAGACCGCCCCCAATTGTGACACCAGCTGGGCTGCACTCGCTTTTCATACGCGCACATACTGCCTGGCAACACTGCACTGCCCTGAAAAATATTCTTGAGGGAACACTAGTGTATTACAGATTTTTTAAGATATTTATTACATGTTGTGACCCTTCCACACATCCTCGGCCTTCTATAGGATAGACTCTGTAAAGGTTTTATCCACACTCAAAGTTCAAGTGTCAGAGCTGAGTGTTTTATTGGAGCCCAAATTAGCCTCAGAAACACTCACGATTAATTTTTTCTCCAAGCAGCAAAGACAATTTTCCTCTCTATTAGATCCTTCCTGGCTCCCTGGGACCTCAGTCTGGTGCTTATGGCAATGATGGATATCCCCTTTGAACCCATACAAGATGAATGACACTGAAGGTAGTGTTCCTGGTTGTACCTATGGAAGAAAATATGGAGACTTACAGGCACTATGATGAAAGTAATCCTTTTAAATGGGTTGGGTACAGGATATCGGCAGTCGGGATGACGGCGGTCAGAATACAGACACCGGCAAACTGACTGTTCGAAATCCCAACAGGGGTGCAGGAGGCAGCTAACCCTCTCCCTCCCCCTACCCCTCCCTCCCCACAACCTAATCCTAGCCTCCCCTGTCCACAGCCTGACCCTAACCCTCCCTACCCATAGCCTAAACCTAATGCTCCCTCCCCCCACAGCCTAACCCTAACCTACCTGGGATACTTACCTTTGGGATCCCGGGTGTCAGAATGCCGGCGGTGGCATTCTGACTGCCGTGATCCCAGCTACTTCCACTTTTAAATATCTAAAATGATAAAGTGGCTCCAAGAGCAAATCCAACTTGCTTGCCAAAGTTGTATCTACATTTTATATTAACCAGCTGGTTGTGTTACCTTTTTTTTACACTCTGCCGATTAATGAAAAAGAGAACAAACTACATTCCCTATGTCTAGTTCACTGTACTGTATAATGTGCCAAAGGTATTAAGAGACCATGGGGATTCAATTCTAAACAATTGATGATTTGTTTAATAAGACTCTTGATAAATTATCACATTATGTTGATATTTTCTTAGACTCGTGTTGGAACAGAGATACCGCTCACTTTTCAAAATAGAGAGGGGAAAAAAACATCAAAATCATGGAAAAAGTGTTGAAAACCTTAAACGTTTGTTAAAACTGTTGATTATCCTGGTTGTTTAGAAAGAGACATACTAGTAATAAAGGAGAACTGCAAGTCCCCAAATTACAAAATGTTGACAAAACTGTCCAGGTTTATGGAAGCGACCATGTATGCACCTTCAATAGAAAATCTATGCTTTTTCTTTAGAACAGTACACTGTGTATGCTCCCCTTACTCCTGTGATACTACAGACCTTTTGTTCCAGGATAGAGTAATAAGTGATGAGAACTAGGTTCTCTGAAGTCATTCCATAACATTTCAATCATAGGGATAAGAATGTGAATTAACAACATAAGTCTTCATACTATTTATTTATTACCACTTATTTATATAGCACACACATATTCTGCAGCGCTTTACAGAGAATATTTGCCCATTCACATCAGTCTCTGCCCCAATCTATAGTCCCTACCACATGTACACGCACACACATTCACGCTTGGGAGCCCTCTTACCTCTTTAGGGGGTATCCTATTAGCCACAGTAATTTTTCTCGTAAACAAAAAATGGCTTTTTTCACGATTTTCACCTGATGGTCATTATCAGGCTATCCCATTATAGCCCTTTTTTTGGGCAAGAAAATTACCCTTTTTCATGTGAAAACACCTAAGATCTGTGAAAAGCTGTGAACCTATGTGTTTTTGGGGGCGCGATCACTGACAAAATACTTAGCGGGGGGTTTTCTGCCTGAGGCAGGCAAAACAAAATTCCCAATAAATGCCAGTGTCGGGGGTAATAGGATAGCCACGGGCGAGTCAATTAGCCGCGGTAAATTACCATGGCTAATTGGATACCGCCCTTTGTCTGTTATTACCCAGTCTCTTTTTATTGGTGCTTTGTGTATTCTGTCACTATACAGATAAATTATAATACAGGTTGAGTATCACTTTTCCAAAATTCAAAATCCCACATTTTTGGGTCCCCTATTGATATAATGACATATGTGTTATTGTTAGGGTCTCCTGCCCTGTGCTGCCACGTCGTCAAGGCAACCGGGAGACAAGTGCTAGCAGAGTAACCTGAGCGCAGCTGATACTCCGGTTCGGGTCTTTTGCTGTGCAGTGGTTACAGGCTCTGTGCACGGCAGGGGATCCGGTGCTGGTTTTTGTGCTCACAGTCTGTGAGGTCTGAGTGGGGCGTGGACAGCACCTGCTATATAAGGCCTCTTCTCAGGTTAAGCAGATGCTGCTGAATCTTTGTTGGTTAGTCAGTTCCTGAAAGTTAGCCAGTACTGTGTAGCTTTGTATTTGTTGTTGCTTACTGCAAATAGGCCTGGGGATTTGGTACTACACTCTGCCAATCCAGACCTAGCAGTAAGACTGGAGTCAGTCGTTTAACTTGCTGGGGTTCTTTTGCTACTCTGTGAACTTAGCAAGTTTGCGGCTGTATTCTCAGATTTGCCTGCCTAAATCCTGTCTCACTGTGCAAGGGGTTCAGGTGTCAGTTTAGTGGCAGTAAGCTGAACCTGTGCACTGCAAGTGAGGATTAGGATTGTGGAGACTCTCCTTGGGGTAAATTTACTAAGGTCCCGATTTTGACCGAGATGCCGTTTTTTCATCAAAGTGTCATCTCGGTAATTTACTAAACTCAAATCACGGCAGTGATGAGGGCATTCGTAATATTTGGAAGTCCTAGGAAAAAAATCACGAATGAATACACAATCGGTCAAAACGCGGCTGTTTAAGTATGAATCTCGGTCATTTACTAAGAAGTGCAAAGCAAAAAAAAACAAAACACTGCCGTGAAAAATTACAACTCGTAAAAAGTGCTTAAAAAAAACAGACCTACTTTTTTTATCCGTGATTGGATAGGCATGCACGGATCCATGAGATCCGTGCATGTATATCAGTGGGAAGGGGTAGGAAAGTGATTATTTTCTCAAAAAAAATGCGTGGGGTCCCCCCTCCTAAGCATAACCAGCCTCGGGCTCTTTGAGCCGATCCTGGTTGCAGAAATATGGTGAAAAAATTGACAGGGGTTCCCCCATATTTAAGCAACCAGCATCGGGCTCTGCGCCTGGTCCTGGTTCCAAAAATACGGGGGACAAAAAGAGTAGGGGTCCCCCGTATTTTTAAAACCAGCACCGGGCTCCACTAGCTGGACAGATAATGCCACAGCCGGGGGTCACTTTTATATAGTGCCCTGTGGCCGTGGCATCAAAAATCCAACTAGTCACCCCTGGCCGGGGTACCCTGGGGGAGTGGGGACCCCTTCAATCTCCAGTAGAATCCAAGGGGTACCTGTTGAAAAAATTCAACTCACCAGATCCAGGGTCCCAAGCTCCTCGTCGTATCCTTTTGTAATCCACGTACTTGAATAAAATAACAAAACGGAGACCCGAGCCACGAACTGAAAGGGGCCCCATGTTTTCACATGGGACTCCTTTCCCCGAATGCCAGAAACCCACTCTGACTTCTGTCTAAGTGGGTTTCTTCAGCCAATCAGGGAGCGCCACGTTGTAGCACTCTCCTGATCGGCTGTGTGCTCCTTTTACAGGGTTTAATTTAAAAAAAAAAAAAAAAAAAATGAACCCCAGCACGGATCACACAGATCCGGCAGAGATTCATTTTTAAAAAGTCGACAGTGTTTTGCTAATCACTGCCGTAAAAATAAAAAAAAAAACACGAATGACATCGACATCGGAACAAAAGAAAAATCAGAATACGACAGCTTAGTAAATTAGTCGTAATAAATTCAAAAAGTTGCAGTTTTACACTTTCGATGTCATTCGTGATTGAACTTTGACCTGAAACGGGAAAATACGAATCTTAGTAAATTTACCCCCTTGTGTCTATTATTCCATCTCTGACCAAGGAGTTTACTGCCACATGCGTTGGTAACCCTTTAGGGTTTTGCTGTTGCCCTTAGCAACAGCATTTCGGGTTCTCTACGTATTAAAACACAACATCTTGCTTTTTCCATCTGAGCATTACTAATACTAGGGGGACACCCAGTTTCTTAGCCTCTGGGCTTCTCTGTTCACTTTGTGTTTATTTTGTTACCCTATCACCTTCTGTGTACGTAATGTCATATTCCCCAGTCTGTCTGTGAGTTCATTTGTTTTGCATCCCTATCCGTTCAGACACCAGTACATTCCTGCAGGCACTGGTGTGCATAACAGTTCAAACACCAGTACATTCCTGCAGGCACTGGTGTGCATAACAGTTCAGACACCAGTACATTCCTGCAGGCACTGGTGTGCATAACAGTTATATATATTATCTTTAAATATATATATTTATAAATAATATATATAATATATATAATACATATGTCGTTATCACAGTAGGGGACCCAAAAATGTGGGATTTTGAATTTTGGATAAGGGATACGCAACCTGTAATATAATATCACTCTGCATTAAATGTGTTTATAATTTCCCTACTTAATTACAGTAGCTCATATAAAGTTATTTTGCTTAACAATACAAACAAAGGGTGTGCATTCATTGGCTACAAGCATATTCTTTAATTACAGGAGTATTATGTTCATAAAACTCATATTACATGCAGTATATGTACATGTATATATTGTATAATATCTTTATTCCAAGTATAAGTGAGTGCAGGTACCAAGAGAAGGAGACAGAACAGTCTGCATCTGAAATGTTCAGCACTAGATGGAAAAAAATGTAAGTATAGTAGGAAGGTGGTTATTAACGTAATGTGGGTTTGGACATAAGAATGTTGGGTGAGGATGAGGGGTTAATCATTTTCTGCTGGCTGGGTTCCTATGTATGGGCTGCTGGGTATGAAGACAGTGAGGCTGACTGTCGTGAGGCATATTGGAGCGTAGACAACAGAAACGGGTCAGAACCACACGGCAATATGGTAACAGGGGATGGGCAGAATCAGTTCAGTATAGCAAAGTCATAACTAGAAAGGAGCAGGCAAGTAGAACCGTCAGATGAACAGGATCAGAAAACAGAAAACAGATCAGATGCTAGAATACAGGATGTGAGCCTAATACTCTGGCACTTGAACAGTACCCTATTTTATAGGGAGGAAATTCAATATTGGTGCCAAATGTGTTTGGCACACCAATCACCCTAAATTTCAGCCAGAGCCATGTGCGTATCCCTATTGGAGCAACAGCTGCCTGCAACAGCCAGGGAGGGAAGAGCTACCCACACCAGCAACCAAGGGGGAATGGAGACATGCCGGTGGTCCACGCAACAGATGGGGAGAGGGAACGCTGGTCAGCGTGGAGGGCACCTCACTGCAGTGCCAGCAAGGGTACCTTGGGGTACCTGACCCACCAACCTTTGTAAGAAGGATCCGGACTTCAGCACCCCTGCGACAGTGGCCTAACACTGTCTAAAATTATAGCCATGCCCCTTACATGCTGGCATTCTCACTCTTGTGGCACAATGTGGTTACCCCCTCTAGAAATATTGTGTTCCCCCTGCATGCAGCCCACCAAGAACCCAGCAACATCATCCAAAGACTGCAAAGGATCCATATGCTACTCTGCCCCACATCTGAGCCATTCACAGCTTCTAACACTTTGCTTTATGAATTGCAATCATAAAACAGCTTGCATACAGATCTCAACAGATGACCAAAACCTACCCAAGCTAAATGGATTGCCGACTCTGGCCATTTGTTATATACTTATATAGGGGCCTACACACTGGGCGATATCTTCAAAGATATGAACAATATCACTGATAAATGAACAATAAATCGTTCATATCTTGCAGTGTGGATGCATCAACGATGAACGATGCGCATCATTCATCGCTGATCGATCATCGTTGATACATGGCAGTCAATTTGGACGATGTAGATGTATGTACTCTCATATCATCCAACTTGACCATCGATATCATCCAGTGTGTAGGTAATAAAGACCATCGATAATATCGTTGGTCGACAATATTGATGGTCAAAAACATCGTCCAGTGTGTAGGGCCCTTTACTTTTCTATTTATTCATTGTTGATAACTTGTTGATGATCCTACTGTGTGACGCTGCGCTGGTATCCTACTGTGTGACACTGCGCTGAGCTCCTATTGTGTGACACTGCGCTGGTCTCCTACTGTGTGACACTGCGCTGGTCTCCTACTGTGTGACACTGCACTGGTTTCCTACTGTGTGACACTGCGCTGGTTTCCTACTGTGTGACACTGCACTGGTATCCTACTGTGTGATGCTGCGCTGGGATCCTACTGTCCCCTTTAGAATGTAAGCTCTCACGAGCAGGGCCCTCTTCCCTCATGTGCTTATCCTTTTCTTGTTTAATATTCCTTAACTGCCCAAATCCTGCAGTTTTTTGGCCACCATGAAACTTATCTCTGTTGTCTACTGGTGTAGTTATGCTTAGTTACCCTGGTCTTGTCCTATATTGTCTTCAACTGTAAGTCACTGTTTTCCTGTTTTGATAATGTGCATATGTACTCTGTAATTTGGCGCTGCAGAACCCTTGTGGCGCCATATAAATAAAGGATAATAATAATAATAATACTGTGTGACGCTGCACTGGTCTCCTACTGTGAGACGCTGTGCTGGTCTCCTACTGTGTGACACTGCGCTGGTCTCCTACTGTGTGACACTGCGCTGGTATCCTACTGTGTGACACTGCATTGAGATCCTACTGTGTGACAGTGCGCTGGGATCCTACTGAGTGATGCTGCGCTGGGATCCTACTGTGTGACGATGCGCTGGGATCCTACTGTGTGACGCTGCGCTGGGATCCTACTGTGTGACACTGCTCTGGTCTCCTACTGTGTGACACTGCGCTGGTCTCCTACTGTGTGACACTGTGCTGGGATCCTACTGTGTGATGCTGCGCTGGGATCCTACTGTGTGACAGTGCGTTGGTCTCCTACTGTGTGACACTGTGCTGGTCTCCTACTGTGTGATGCTGCGCTGGTCTCCTACTATGTGACACTGTGCTGGTCTCCTACTGTGTGACAGTTCGTTGGTCTCCTACTGTGTGACACTGTGCTGGTCTCCTACTGTGTGATGCTGCGCCGGTCTCCTACTGTGTGACACTGCGCTGGTCTCCTACTGTGTGACACTGTGCTGGGATCCTACTGTGTGACAATGCATTGGTCTCCTACTGTGTGACACTGTGCTGGTCTCCTACTGTGTAATGCTGCGCTGGTCTCCTACTGTGTGACACTGTGCTGGTCTCCTACTGTGTGACACTGCGCTGGTCTCCTACTGTGTGACACTGCGCTGGTCTCCTACTGTGTGACACTGCGCTGGGATCCTACTGTGTGACACTGCGCTGGTCTCCTACTTGTGACACTGCGCTGGTCTCCTACTTGTGACACTGCGCTGGTATCCTACTGTGTGACACTGTGCTGGTCTCCTACTGTGTGACACTGCGCTGGTCTCCTACTGTGTGACACTGCGCTGGGATCCTACTGTGTGACACTGCACTGGGATCCTACTGTGTGACACTGCGCTGGTATCCTACTGTGTGACAGTGCGCTGGGATCCTACTGAGTGATGCTGCGCTAGTCTCCTACTGTGTGACACTGTGCTGGTCTCCTACTCTGTGATACTGCGCTGGTCTCCTACTGTGTGATGCTGCGCTGGTCTCCTACTTGTGACATTGTGCTGGTCTCCTACTGTGTGACACTGTGCTGGTCTCCTACTGTCTGACACTGCGCTGGTATCCTACTGTGTGACACTGCGCTAGTATCCTACTGTGTGACGCTGCGCTGGTATCCTACTGTGTGACGCTGCGCTGGTATCCTACTGTGTGATGCTGCGCTGGGATCCTACTGTGTGACAGGGCGCTGGGATCCTACTGTGTGATGCTGCGCTGGGATCCTACTGTGTGACACTGCGCTGGGATCCTACTGAGTGATGCTGCGCTGATATCCTACTGTGTGACACTGCGCTGGGAGAGGCGCATTACACAATCCATATTGATCTTGCAGCTCTGCTCCATGTGACCTTCATGTCTGGTGTGGCTGCATGTAACTGATTTTTGCACAGCTATAAGCACTTAGCACTCTGGTACCTCATTATGCACGATGATAAGAAGCACAAACTGACAACTATTTTAGTTTGATTTGGAAAAGGTCAAATCATGAAGGACAAAGCCAAAGAGTATGGGTTGGTACAAGTCATGTGATCTAAGTCTTAGACAGACTTAGGACCCCCTCTCGGACGAGGACTGGAGCTTTGTTCTTGGCTCTCCTTGCACAGCCATGGCATATGCCAGATTTCAGCAGATTCAGTTATATATACGCCATAGAGTATATTAGATTCCAGTACATCTGGGTCAGGAACTGTTTGGGGGAGGTAATGGGGAGTGGTGACAAAAGCAGGCATGTCAGGAGTGGTTTCGGGGCGTAACTCAGTCTGTGTCCCAAACACAGTAACAGTGGCTCCGGCGTCTCACTTCCTGCGGCCACTTGAAGACAGAAGGCAGTTCCGCCTCCTCCGGCTCACCTAACCAGATGTTTGCCGGCGCCGCAGGGAGATGCCGGGCGCCCGGCTCTCCCTGCACAGTGGAAGCCCGGCAGTGGAAGCTCTGGCTCTAGTGTGCGCTATGAGAGACGTCATGACGTCTCTCTCATAGTGCAGGGAGCCGGACGCCGGGAGGATCACAGCGGTCGGACGCGGGAGCTGGGCTTGTTAAGTATGGTGTTTTTTGTTTTGTTTTTAAGGCAAGTCTGCTGGGGGCAAGCTACAGGGGACAAACTACTGGGGGGCAAACTACAGGGGCGCATTACTACTGGGGGCATTACTACTTGGGGCACACTACTAGGGGCATAACTACAGGGGCTAAACTACTGGGGGCATTACTATTTGGAGACTAAACTACAGGGGGCATTACTACAGGGGGGCTAAACTACAAGTGGCATTACTACAGGGGGGCTAAACTACAAGGGGGCAAACTACAGGGGGCATTACTATTTGGGGCAAGCTACATGGGGCTAACTACAGGGGTGCATTACTATGGGGGCATAACTACAGGGGCATTACTACTGGGGGCAAACTATAGGGGCATTACTACAGCGGGGCTAAACTACAAGGGGGCATTACTACTTGGGGCAAGCTACAGGGGGCTAACTACTGGGGGCAAGCTACATGGGGCTAACTACTGGGGATAAACTACAAGGGGGCGCATTACTACTGGGGGCATAACTATAGGGGCACATTACTACTGGGGGCATAACTACAGGGGGGCTAAACTACAAGTGGGCAAACTACAGGGGGGCATAACTACAGGGGCTAAACTAGTGGGGGCATTCCTACTTGGGGAAAACTACATGGGGCTAAACTACTGGGGGCATTACTACTGGGGTCTAAACTACTGGGGGCATAACTGCAGGGGCTAAACTACAGGGGGCATTACCACTGGGGGCTAAACTACATGGGGCAAACTACACGAGGACTAAACTACAGGGGCTAAACTACTGGGGGCATTACCACTGGGAGGCTAAACTAAAGTGGGGTTAAACTGCTGGGGTCATAACTGCAGGGGCATTACTACTGGGGGCATTACTACTGGGGGCATAGCTACTGGGGCTAAACTACAGGGGGCTAAATGACTGTGGGCATTACTACAGGCAACATTATTACTGGGGGCAATACTACACAGGGTTATTACCATTAAGGGCATTACTAATGGGGGCACTACTAATAAGGGCATTGTAAAGGGGGCACTTCATAAGGGGCATCACTACAGGGGACATAAAGGGCACTACTACTGGGGGCAATGCATAAGGGGCACCACTACTATGGGCTCTATATAAGGGGCACTACCAGTACAGTGGACGTTGCATAAGGAGCACTACTATGGTGGCCATTGTAAAAGCGGTGCTACTGCTGTGGGCATTGTGTATTACGGGGTGCTACTACTGTGGGCATTATGTGTATTAGTGGTGCTACTACTGTGGGCATTATTACTATTGTGTGATCACGCCCCTTTCAGTTTGAGACTACGCCCCTTATTGGGGTGCGCGACTACGGTGCACGCAATACTTTTATTGCATGGGCGCCGGGGGAGGAAGGGTGAGTTCCACCACCTCTCTAGGACCACTTTATGCACTGTCCGCAACCAGAGGCGGATTGGCCATAGGGTTCACAGGGAAGATTCCCGGTGGGCCGACGCACCCGTGGGGCCTGTTTTGTTTGAGGACATGTGGTCCTTTTTATAGACATAATGGATAAGATGCAAAATAATTTGTATATATGAAAATGACTTTGCCACTTAGCCTGTGATTGCAGATGTTCTAGTGTATGCTCTGTCTGCCTGCTTGGCTGACATATAAGATTGAGTGAATAGTGATTGGGATACGGTTGGTGTAATAAGCAAGAAAATATATATTTCTAAAGAATTATATAGTTTCCTAAATTCTGAAGGTGTATCATATAATGTGCTCATAATATGTAATTTTATTTCCTTTTAACTTCCCCCCTGATGCTGGACATCCCCACTATCTGGAAAGTCTTGGGGGGAGGGTGCTGCTGCCATGGCCCATGGCTAGACCGTACACCCCTGGTGCTGCCCATGTGGGGCCACTAGTACAAATTTTTCCAGGGACGCTTTTTGTTCCCAATCCGTCCCTGTCCGCAACCATACGGGTGTCTCAATACAAATTGTAAGTGATTGCCCCTTTAAAAATACAGCCGAGATTGGGCAGCATCTCGAACCTCAGGGGATCTCGGGTGTCATTACATCTGGCCCTAAATGTCTAAAAACAATAACAATTTCTGCAGCTCACTTGATTATAAAAGAAAATTTATGTCTGGCAGATAAGGGTTTGGATAATTATTATTTTTTTTAATAACTTTTTAGTAGGATCTACCCACAGTTCCTGATAATTAAAAAAATAAATTAGAATTTTTATCATCACTATTCTTCTATTTTAGGGGGTAATTCAGAGTTGATCGCAGCAGCAAATTTGTTAGCAGTTGGGCAAAACCATGGGGGTCATTCCGAGTTGTTCGCTCGTTGCCGATTTTCGCAACGGAGCGATTAAGGCAAAAATGCGCATGCGCATGGTACACAGCGCGCATGCGCTAAGTATTTTAACACAAAACTTAGTAGATTTCCTCACGTCTGAACGAAGAATTTCCATCGTTGAAGTGATCGGAGTGTGATTGACAGGGAGTGGGTGTTTCTGGGCGGAAACAGTAGTTTTCTGGGAGTGTGCGGAAAAACGCAGGTGTGCCAGGATAAAACACGGGAGTGTCTGGAGAAACGGGGGAGTGGCTGGCCGAACGCAGGGCGTGTTTGTGACGTTAAACCAGGAACGAAACGGCCTGAGCTGATCGCAGTGTAGGAGTAAGTCTCGAGCTACTCAGAAACTGCTAAGAATTATTTAATCGCAATTCTGCTAATCTTTCGTTTGCAATTCTGCTAAGCTAAGATACACTCCCAGAGGGCGGCGGCCTAGCGTGTGCAATGCTGCTAAAAGCAGCTAGCGAGCGAACAACTCGGAATGAGGGCCCATGTGCACTGCAGGTGTGGCAGATATAACATTTGCAGACAGAGTTAGATGTGAGTGGGTTATTTTTGTTTCTGTGCAGTGTAAATATTGGCTGCTTTATTTTTACACTGCAATTTAGATTTCAGCTTGAACACACCCCACCCAAATCTAACTCTCTCTGCACATGTTATATCTGCCACACCTGCAGTGCACATGGGGAGGTCATTCCGAGTTGATCGTTCGCTAGCTACTTTTTGCAGCCCTGCGATCAGATAATGTATTTTCGCTTTGCAAGTGTGCGAACGCCTGTGCAGCCGAGCTCTGCAAAAACATTTTGTGCAGTTTCTGAGTAGGTCTGAACTTACTCAGCCCTTGCGATCACTTCAGCCTGTCTGGTCCCGGAATTGACGTCAGACACCCGCCCTGTAAACGCTTGGACACGCCTGCGTTTTTCCAAACACTCCCAGGAAATGGTCAGCTGACACCCACGAACGCCTTCTTCCTGTCAATCTCCTTGCGATCGGCCGTGCGAATGGATTCTTCGTTAAATCCATCGTTCAGCAACGATCAACTTTGTACCCATACAACGTGCCTGCGCATTGTGGTGCATACGCATGCGCACAGGTCAGAATGACCCTCATGGTTTTGCCCAACTGCTAACAAATTTGCTGCTGCCATCAACTCTGAATTACCCCCTTAATCTTATCATCCTTATAGCTTGAGCAAAGAGCTGTCAAATGCAGCTAGTCAGTAGGACAATACAGAAATCTTCCGTCCATAACATTGATATCTTAGAGACCCTGCCCTTCTGTAGATTGGGATTGTCTGTCTCTCTGGCCCCATACACTATGATTGGGTGTCAAAACTGCAATACCCATGGAGTTTGTATATGCTTTTCTATATGTTCAATACAGCATGTGTATTAATTTCTCTGGTGTTCTGTTTTCCTGGCACATTTTCTCAGAGCCCTAGGGTGAATTGTACTGTATATCCTTGATTACGGGTTCCTTCAATTAATGAGAGTATGTAACATTCTTTAGGATAAATTTGCTTTGGTGTTCTCATAATGTTTATGCTGCCTAAAATATCTACCAGAATGTGGAAACAATTATTTTTTGTTAACTCCTTCATATTTATCCAGAGGTTCGGGCACCTTTATGACCAAGTTACACACTTCTAGGTATAAAATATTTTGGGACACACTTGTCAATGGCTCTGAATATGGGAAGCCAATTCATTTACCCAATGTAATCTAGTCAGCATACACTTGTTTTTAGTGATACTGTATTTCTGTACTAAATACAGGGATTATAGGGTCCCAAAACCAGGACACTTTATTTTTTGGGGTCTCCTCTGTTTCCCTATTACTTGAAGATTTAGAATAAATTTGGTAACATTGGGCCTAATACAGAGCTAGACGCTGCAGCAGCAGTGTACGCAGGCTGAAGGCCTGTGAGATGCGACTGCATCTTACTTGTGGGATCACGTCCGCCCGATTGACAGAGGCGGTTGCCGGGCAGCCGAGATGTGTCGGCGGCATTGGGACTCCATTGCAGCGGCATTGGGAGGCGTTATCTGGACAATGGAGGCGTGTCCGGACCATTGCTGGGAAGGGGTGCGGTGGCTGCATGATGTCACACGCAGCCGCTGCAGACCAAACATGCTGGGTAGCCATCTGCCTTCACAGCTATAGAGAAAGTCACCGGAAGTAACGAAACGCGTTTAGGACTCCTTGTCACGGTTTCACTACTGAGGTACAGGCTGTTGTGAATGGATACCGCAACTAGCGGCGGCAACTGATTCCTTTCCACTGGTCTGCCGTCCCCACTCCAGCCATATCAGCTGCATTCAATACGGCCGGAGGTATCCACGTCTGTGCAAGCCTCCGATTGACCGAACATCATGGAGCCAGCTGCTGAAGTATAAGCTGCATACACCTATCAAAACCCGAGGACGCTCGGGTCCAGATTCTCCTCACACTGCAAACGGATCCCGGTGCAAAAGGGGTTTAGAGTGAGTACACAGGCTCTGCAATCGGACTTCATTTATTACATGTGCAGCTACCCACACATCGATTTAATTCCCATTGGATAAGTAATTACTCCGTTGAACAACGTTTTTTATACTTCTCTAAATTTAGTGTTATAACACTTCCTTAATATATGATTGTTCTGTGCATGCCAGCAATCTGAACAGGATTGATACAAAGTCTCATACTGGACTAATGGGCCCTACACACTTGGCGATAATTCTGAAAGATATGAACGATCTCGTTCATAAATGAACGAGAACTCGTTCATATCTTTCAGTGTGGAGACTTAAGCGATGAACGATGCGCGTCCCCGCGCTCGTTCATCGCTGGTCTCCCGTCGGCTATGCATGCAGGCCAATATGGACGATCTCGTCCATATTTGCCTGCACTTCAATGCAGCCGGGTGACGGGGGGAGTGAAGAAACTTCACTCCCCCCGTCACTGCCCCCCCGCCGCCGGGTCGCTCGTCGGCCGTATCGGCCGTCGGGCACCTCGGCGGCGCATCGCCAAGTGAGTAGGGCCCATAAGACTTGAATATTTTTTTTTTGTTACATGAGTAACCACCAGTTCTGCTACTTTCAATATATGTTCTGTATTATGGTAGAAACTTGTTTATAATGGTCCATTATTATATGAATTTTAGTGATTAATAAAATCCTTTTTAATAGAATACCGGCATCTTTCTGTTTACATTGGTTCTCTAGCGCGGCTCCTTTTCCTTTATTTTATATTCCCTTATGTGAGACTAGTGCAGATAAGTCTCTGGAAGTCCGTCGCCACAGAATCAATATCTCATTAACTGGTGTGTCAATCCACAGTACACGCCCTATAGAGGGTTTTATTTCTGTGGTTGCCTTCACAGCTAGGCTGCATAGACAGAGAGCTATTCAGCAGGTGCGATGCTTTCACATGTCTGCGCGGGGGGGGGCGGCGGGCGGAACCGGCATGCGGGGCGGACTAGCCCTGTGCTGGGCGTCCCCTCTGCATGTCAAAGATTTTGATTGTAGATGTGCATTTTTCTCGCACCTCTATGATCAGGTCTGAATTAGGCCCATAATCCATAATCTAATTTCCAAATAATCTTTTACTTCTCTTTGCAAGAAATCTTGTCTCCTCAACCTCCAGGCCTCCCTACAGAGAAGGTCGTCACTGGAGACCTTATGTGACAATGACTAATTTAAAGAGTGACTTTCATTGTGCATCCTTAAGCAACCACAAAATCTAAAAGTCTATATTTATATACAACACTGGTCATTGAGTAGTTGTATAGCAGCTCACCCAATGTTCTGTTCATCAGGTGCAGGAGCAGCAACAGAAATCTCAGTGCTTGATACACTCCGAGGGCCCTCCTCACTTGATCCACCCAAGAAAAATGTCCAGTGTTAGAATGTTAATATAAGAAAATAATACATATAATTAATACCTTGTGAGGGTGGAATAAACAACCCTTGGAAGTTATTACCCAAAATGCCTACACCAGTCATGCATTATGCTTTCTGTGTGCTTAAGGTTTTCTTTTATGTCTGTGTGGCTTATCTATTGCTATATCACTTAGATCCTCTGTATTATGTGCATTGTTTTTGATGTCTGTAAAGCGCCTTGAGTCCTGTTGGAGAAAGAGCGCTATATAAATACAATTATTATTATTATTAATAATAATATACACTTACAGTATCACACACTGAAGTGCTACTGCGGCTGCCTCAAAGGTAGGGAGGGTGTCTGCAGTCAGGGGAGCAGACAGATAGGGGGATATTCAATTACCCACGGTCATTTACCTCATCTAAAGCGTTACAGTGGACAGACTGCCTGTCTACTGTATTTAGAAGCCCATCACGAAGAGAAGGAAGGTCAGACTCTCATATAGTTAAGAAGTGAGTAGTTGGTCACTCCGCTTAGCAGGTACATCAATTCAGAGTGCCAGAGAAGGCAATAGCATATGGTATAAAGATGCATTGCACTATGAAATGCCATGCATCTTTATACCATCTATCTATCTATCTATTCTGGCTGCCTTGTTCTGCTGCTGCACAAGAGGGAGAGCTAGTGATGTCAGTGTGTTCCGGCCTAAGGGCCTCCTGACAGAGGGGGGCCCGGGGTATAGTATGCCTTGCACCCCCACCTTAATCTGACTATGCTTTAATGCTACAAATAAACCCACCCTTAATCTAAAACCCACTAAGATGCCCAGCAAAGCAGAAGCAACCTTTTATTGTCAATTGTAGAAAAGTATATGCTGGCTCCCTCAAAATCACTCATGAGGGGGCCATATCATTGCCTTCATGGCTCGTAGAAACAAAGAACGCAACAATAACATTACATCTTTAACTGACAACCTGAGAACCGCTTTTCAGGCATATTTAAATAACCCTACAGATACCAGGAAAACATTATATATTTAACAAAAACACCTATTAGAATCCTTCCTAACGAAGAAAGCTCAAATGAAGGTGGATTATACAACAAACAAATACTTTCGTTGGGAGGGGAAGTCAGGTAAACTCCTGGCATATATGGTCCGTCAACAAACGACAAATAGACACATTTCAAGACTGAAAGCTCCAAATGGATATTTCACGTCTCAAAATGATATCACACCAATTTCACTCGTATTTCTCTAAATTAAATACTGTGATGCCAGAAGCTCCTTTATCAGTTAAGTCTTTGTTAGATTTGGTACATTTGCCGGATTTGACTACTCCACAAATCAATAAACTAGAAGATATCACAGATGATTAGATTAAAAAAGCTATCCAAAAACTCAAACTGAATAAATCCCCAGGCCCAGATGGGTTTAGTCATGGAGAGTATTTTAAGCTCTTATGAGATAATATTATGCTGGTGGTCAAAGACCTATACCAACACTTAGGACAAAACCAGAGATTAAAGTGAGCTGGAACGGGCAGAACTGTGTTCCGTCAGTTCCAATTGGAGATGGAATGCAGTACCGCCTCCTCCGGCTCACTTAACCCAGAATGTGAGCCCGGAGCAGCATGGGGATGCCGGGCGCCCGCTGAGGTTCTGTAACCAGCGGGCGCCGGCACCTTCCCCTCAGCGGCAGCCGGAGCTCACTCCTGAGCTCCGGCTTCCGGCTGTGTGCGGCTGTGCGGCGCTATGGGAGAGACATCATGAAGTGTCTCCCATAGATCCGAGGAGCGGGCGGCCAGGTGGAGGTCAGCGGTCCGGAAGCAGGAGTGGGGCTGGTGAGTATTGTGGGTTTTTTTGTTTGATTTTTGTTGTGTGTGAAGCGGCGCTAATAGTGTGTTGTGTGTGAAGCGGCATCTTCTACTGTGGGCATCTTCTACTGGGTGCAACTTCTACTGGATGCATCTATACTGAGGATTAACTACTGGGGGCATAACTACAAGGGCCAACTGTACTGGGGGCAGCTTCTAATGGGGGCATCTGAACTGGGGGGTATCTATACTGAGGCATAACTACTGGGGGCAGCTTCTACTGGGGGCATCTATACTGGGGCATAACTACAGGGGGCAACTGTACTGGGGGCAGCTTCTATTAGAGGGCAGCTTCTACAGGGGGCATCTGTACTGGAGGCATAACTACAGGGGGCATCTGTACTGGGGGCAGCTTCTACTGAGGGCATCTGTACTGGGGGTCATAACTACAGGGGCCATCTGTAATGGGGGCATCTGTCCTGGGGTCAGCTCTACTGGGGGCATCTGTACTGAGGGCAGCTCTACAATGGGCAGCTCTACAGGGGGCATCTGTACTCTGTACTGGGGGCATCTGTACTGGGGCATAACTACAGGGGGCATAACTACTGGGGGCATCTCTACTAGGGGCATAACTACAGGGGGCATCTCTATAGGGGGCATAACTATGGGGGCATTACTATTGAGGGCAATACTACACAGGGCATTACCACTGGGGGCATATCTACTGGGGGCACTACTAATGAGGGCATTGCATAGGGGGCACTTTATTAAGGGCATCACTCCTGGAGACATAAGGGTCACTACTACTGGGGGCACTGTATAACGGGCACCAATACTATGGGATTTACATAAGGGGCACTACAACTGTGGGCATTGTACAAGGGATGCTACTGCTGTGGTCATGTTGGGTGATCACACCCATTCCTGTTTTGAGACCGTGCCCCAATGCCTTTAGGACTGGGGGTGGGGGGTGAGTTCCACCACCTCTCCAGGACCACTTTAAGCACTGGACAAAACACATTATAAAGACTTCAATGAAGCATACACCATATTATTACCGTAATAATATGGTGTATGCTTCATTGAAGTTTACCTAAACTAACAAAGATTTAGAACTAGTGGAATCATTCAGAGTGATTAATCTCTTAAACCTAGATTTCAAACGGTTAGCAAAAAATATGTCCTCACACGTACAATCCATAATGCCCAACATCCTTACACATCACCAGTTAGGTTGTATTAATTCCAGACACTCTGTATTTGGCATTCGATCCGCAAAAGCAGCTCAAATTTTTCTAAAAATAACTTACTATTAAGTCTATGCTGAAAAGGCCTTTGATAAAATCTCATGGTGTTACCTATATCAAATCTTAGAAAAAAGACATTTTGACCTTCATTTTATTAATTTCATTAGATTTTTTATAATGTCCTGAAAACTACTCTCATAATCAATAATACTTTCAGTAAGCCAGTTAGTGTTTTTAGGGGAAATAGGGGTGTCCCTTCGCTCCCCTCCTATTTAATCTGCCCTTAGACCCTCTATTGAGACTATTACAATCTTTACATATGTTCAAAGGTATTAGGATAGGTTCTCAATCCCTTAAAATACTCGCTTTTGCTGACGTTTTACTACTATTTTTCTCTAACCCACAATCCAGTTTACAACAGGTAACAGACATTACAGTATCACCCAATTTGGCGTAATATCTGCATTTACAATTAACTTTCAAAAGTCAGTGGCTATGGCTCTATCACAACAAACTTGTCCCATATGGGCGCAACACATTAAACTTACCTGGCCCCACTAGCATCACATATTTTGGAATCCAACTTCCCAAAAACCTTGCTTTACTATACACTCTAAATATCTCAAAAACAATTAAAAAAATATTTCAGATGAACTCAGGCAGTGGCAAAACATTCAACTCTCCTTCTTAGGACGAACGCAATTAATCAAAATAACTTCCTTCCCTAAAATCTTGTATCCCGTACAGGTTTTACCCATAATTTTGACTAATAACGGCGAGAACTCCTTTAACGCTACCTTCCGCCATTTTATCTGGAATGGTAATAAACCAAAAATCAGTCTTAAAATACTACATAAAAATAGAACGGAAGGTGGAATTAATTTTTCACATCTGAAGTCCTATAATCAGGCGGCTATATGTAGATATATCAAAGATTGGCTTTCTTAACATAGCCAATATGCCAGTGTAGAACTGGAACACCAACTTTTGCCAGATATCCACCTAATCGCTTTCTTACACATGTCCAAAAAAAGACATTCCACATTACTACCTAGGTAATCCTTTGCTAATCTCTACGAGGTCAGTATGGTTTAAATTAGGGAAAACATGGAAACTGCAATTTCTACATTTATGGGAAACCTGGAATTTCAGAAAGGACATGCCAAACAACCCTTTAAATCTTGGTCAGAGTTGTCCCTGTTCGCCATACGGCATCTCGTTAACCCAACAAATTTCTCTCTACTATCGAATGAACAAGCAATTGCTAAATACGATTTTACAAGGAATCACATATTTGCCCTTTTTCAAGCTAGGCACTATGGGGGTCATTCCGAGTTGATCGTAGCTGTGCTAAATTTAGCATAGCTACGATCAGGCATTCAGACATGTAGGGGGGACGCCCAGCATATCAGTGCCGCCCCCCCCCCCCCACAGAAATGCAAAAACATCGCACAGCGGCAATGCTTTTGCATTTGAGGAGTAACTCCCAGCCAGCGCAGACCCCCCAGTGGCGCACCTAGGGGGGGTTTACGAGTACCCAGAAACCCCCCCTTTTTAGCTGCATGAGTATTATTAATGACTGTCTAGCGTCCTCTGCAGCCTGCTGTCTTCCTGGTGGCACTTGCAAGTGCAATAAAAGTTTACTTTATTTTAATTATAGTACATATATATCCATGTGCCTACATATATACACATGTATATACATACATACATACATACATACATACATACATATAAACACACACACACACACACACACACACACACACACACACACACACACACACACACACATATGATATATATATATATATACATGTGTATATATATGTGTACTGTATGTGTGTGTGTGTGTATATATATATATGTATGCATGTTTAATATGCTATGTATATGTGTATATGGGTTCACTACGATCTCCTGGCGACCAGCATACCGGCGCCGGGAGGCCGGCCGACGGGTTACCAACAGTGTGGCGAGCGCAAATGAGCCCCTTGCGGGCTCGCTGCGCTCACCACGCTACGCGCGCCACACTATTCTCCCTCCAGGGGGGTCGTGGACCCCCACGAGGGAGAATAAGTGTCGGTATGCCGGCGGTCAGGCTCCCGGCGCCGGTATGCTGGTCGTCGGGAGCCTGACCGCCGGCATACTGAAGACCACCCGTGTATATGTATGTGTGTGTGTATGTGTGTATATATATATATATATATTAACAAAGCTAAATACTTATCGTATATATTACCCTTTATGAGGTCTAAGAACACTGTACGCTATCTACGTAAGAAGTACCGTAAGGGTACGCAAGTTGCGTAACGATCGCTCAGCCGTAGGCGAGACGCTCAAGCGTCGCGTTCGCTCACGGCCCAGAGATCACAGGCAGGCACGCTATTGGCCGCTGACTAACGTAATGTTTCGCTATGGCGTAGCGGACGCTCGAGACCACAAGAAGATCACCAGCGGCGCAGACGCTCACAACGTTAAACCTTTATATCTATACCTTTAACAATGAGATACACAGTATACCTTAGTGTAGAGACAGGGTGTAAGTGCAACCTGGTGTAACCTGATTAACTACAAAGCTGTTTGAGCGTCACCGACGCTCAGAGAATACTTAACACTATAAGAAATACACAGATACCTGGGTTTAGGGTCCAAAGCCTATTATATGTATTATGACTATTATACTTGCAAAAAGAAACACAGTACAAATGATACACTACAATATAACAGAGACTACCTAACCAGATAACTACACCAGAAATACAATACAATACAATTACTATTTATGGGAAAATGGAAGGGGAAGAGAAGAAGAGAGAGATAGAGAGAAATGGCTCACGATAACATTAATTAAGAGACAACATGGTTGCAGATAAAACTACACATGTGAGAGACAATCGCTGCGCAGTTAGTCAATGCTGAATACCGCATGGGATGGAAGCTAGACTCCATTTTGAGAAAACTCCCATAATTCCAAAGACTGCACCACATGGCTGAAAGGGGGAGGGGAAGACATCCAGCAGCAGCCATTTTAGATTTGCAGGTCCAAACACATGGCACTCTCTACTACACCACAATCACATAGCAGAAAACACAAGACTCCATTTTATTCCAAAATGTCCAAGCCTCAAAACAATGCATATGTTCTGATTTTACAATTCCAAACAATCTAAATCACCTTTCACACTTTCAATCCAACTTCCTAGAACCATCTTATTAAATCTCCATAGGCAAACAAATACCACAAATGCTATGCTACAAGTTACATTCACACAGCTGCGCAAGCCTCACCATCCCCAAGCCATTTGTTTCTCCAAACCAACCACTCTATGCTTACCCATCATTCCACAACTACCCCACCACAAAACACACATTTAAAACTACTCTATGCCAATCAGCCATGAGATATTGAAATTATGATACTTAGCCTTTGTTTCCTGGAGGATCCAGCCATGCTTCTGAGCGCAGCCACATCACATCTGCTTCTCTGAGGCAAAACAGCAACACTGACTCTCACCTCCCCAGACAGGAACTACTCTTCCTGTGTGTCTGTTCCTGGGGGAGGGGTCTCTCTAGCTCCCTTGTATATGCTAATCAGGTTCAGCCCTGAAAACTTAGTAAAGGGTTGTCTTGATCATCCATTGTTCCCAACACAGTGATCCCAGCTTTTATACATATAATCATATCTATCCGCTGCAATGTCCCACAACAACACAACAGGCCTCAAACTAACCCACACCTCATTCTGCTTGCTTCAATACCAAACATGATGTGTTTATCTGGTTCGGTTCGAATGATACACATCCATGACATTAATTCATTAGCTAATTTTAAATCTCCATGATGTCTGGTGCTCGCTGCGCATATTTGCAAGTATAGCGACTTAAATGTGTGTGTGGTTTGAATGTTCTCTCTATGTAATATTTTTGACTTTGACAGTCCACCCTTTGGCAGGCACCAATAACTGCCATTTCCTAAAACATTTCAAAAAGAGAAAAATATATGTCATATGTAAATACATTTCTATGATTGGGTAAGGGAGGAGAGAAGAAGGTGGGAAAAAGGTATGACCTAGTGAGATAGCAGAAGTATGTATGTATGAATCCATGTTTGGGGGGTCATGTATCATCGTGCCGTACGTGTTGTACATCAAGCTTCGAGGTATTGCGAAGTATACATTTGAATTCCTTCTTATCCCGTACTAAGGGTCTGTGGATGGGCTGTCAAACTTTACCGAGCTCATTTCGGCTGTGGTTGTAAAAAAATGGGGGAGCACATTTTAGTTGATGATACATGAATGGGGGAGGTATGTGATTGCTGATATCTGTGCCTGTATTCCCTATCGACTATGTGTGTCATTACCTGAGGGTTATAGAGATAAAAATAAAGAACACTTATGGAAAATGCAGTGGTATTCTATGTCAGGTTAATGTACATCTGTCGGTTGAAGTTTTGTTCGGTATCAGTTGAAAGTCGTCTTCTTTGCGCTGTTTTGCTCTTTAGGCGTGAGCAAAAAGCTTTGTCAATGCCATTAGATTTACAAAAAATGTTGGGCTAGCGTAAGTTTAAGAATACTAGGGAAACTGGGGATCCATGGCAAAGTTCATCAAATGTCCGTATCTCAAGTTGTCAAAACTTCTTCTTTGGTCTATTCGTTGTCTGTATAGCGTCTCGTCAACTTCCTCGTCCAAGGGGGTCTTTTTATCTTGGGGAAAAGCAGAAAAACAGGTGAAAGAAACGGACCGTATAACCGCATTTTCATCACATCATTGTTTCTGTCATTGGGTCATAAATCAAATCCAGGTTAATTACAGTTTCCTCACTCCTTAGACTCATTACCTCAGGTAGTACTTTTCCAATATAACACAATCCTTCAGAGTTTGGGGCAAGCCGCTCATACGCCTTTCTCCCGCATATGAAATATGCATCATCGGGGAGAACATATGGGACGGAATATGTCATTACCATGTTACACATTTTCCATGTGAACTCTCCTAACCCTAATTCTCCCATCTGTTTAGTACACGTATCAGTTTGTACGATATGTGCACAGTATCCTGGTGATACTTCTCCAACTCTCGTAATCCTATTTCCTAGGGTATACCTATACCGGAAAGATTTTCCTCTACTGGCTATGTGGCGTACAAGCTCTGTATCTGTAGGCATTCTATCTGCTCTATGCGAAAAGGTCATGGTTTGGTTGCTCCATGACACTTCCCAATTTCCCGGCTTTCGGGGATTGGAGATGTTAAAACATATTAGGGACCTATCCACATGGTATTGGTGGAGCTTCAAACTAGGAGGGCTGGAGCTATTAAACCTCCTGTCCACCGGTCTCCCACCCTTTAGCTCAAGTACCTCCCCTACCGTTAAAGGAAATGGTACTAGCCCTGATTTACTATGACCCTGAGGTACTTGAGAGCATACCCAACAATCTGTTTTATTTAACACACTACCCACTAAGGAGTGATAGTCACTCAATGGATGCCGGTCCATATGGATATTAAAACTGGATTGGCATTTCTTTATACATCCATCCTCTACCAGATTGTCACAGAGCCTACAGATACAATTTTCTTTTTGAACTAACAATCCTTCACAATTGTTTACAAATAACATGGTTGTTAGATCGTGCCCGGTACTCGCCTTTGCTTGGTGATTGGGTTGCTATTGGAAATTTACACCTCCGTCTCAGTCATCAGGACCTTTCTGGATCCTTTCTCGACCTCACTGGTACTCTCACCGAAACAGACTGTTCTGGTCAACATCATGGTCAACAGGAAAATCCATATCACAGTCTCTTGGGGCAAGTCCATCTTACAGGAGGAGAAAAGAAGAAATTTGTAAAGGGGGTATAAGAAATCAGTTTGAGGGGGAGAGAACTTGTTACGATAATAAGTTCTCTCGTCTTGTTGTTCTTCTTGTTCTGCTGTCCTCTCAAAGGTGCTGTCTCTCAGTCTTCCAAACGAACATTCTGGTGATGCAATATTCCTTCCTAACCGGCGATCTTTCTGTAAGGAGCAAAAATCTGGCATTACCATTGGTCCAACTGAGGGGTGACATACCATCTTTAAACCATGAAAACATGAGTGAGAAGAGAGAGAAAACAAAAAAAAAAACAAAAGAGATAGAGAACAATTCATATGCATATATATATTACATAACTCGACATTAACCATCAATAGGAAAAGAGAAACAAAGCATTTTTAAAACATTGTCAACATTAAGAAAACATTGTTAGATTATCAGGCTGTCATATCTACGTGTCTAATGGTCTCCTTGAGCAGTCCCTCCCCACCAGCACCTGCATTACTCCACTGTCTGTATCTGGCCAGAAATACATTGTGGCGGAGGTCATGCTGGGGTTTGGTAGACTTCTGCAAGGACCAAGTGGATATGCAATGTGTGAATTCTTACCAATTCTCGTCAGAGATGGGGATAGAGAGAGAGAGAGAAAAAAAACATTTCACAGATACATTTACAACGTTTCACCTGGTCATTCCTGTGTCTTTCAGTGAATGACCTCCCAATTTATTAACCGTTACCTCAGGCTTACCATCAGTCCTAATGATCACCTTTCCTGACTATATATTATGGGTGTGGCCCAAAATCCTTCCTATATGATCCCTGATTATAATTTGGTGTGTCATAACTTTTGCTCATTTTCATGTCTAGGGGGTCTGATTTTATGTGGGCTGTTGCAGTTACTGGCATAATGCCCTTCTCTTTTGCACAGATCACAAATCCTTAAGTTCCTCCATGTGCCAATGGCCTGGGGTTTTGGTTGATTTGATGCCTCCTCAAACGCTTGGATGCTCATCACCATCAACCGCTTTCCCTGTACCTACCTGATTCCTTGGATACCATGATTATGTCGTTGTCTAGGGGGTTCATATACCTTCTGTGAATCTTTGATCATACAGTTAGATCTTTCCTAGGATCTGGGTAATCAGACATGATTGATCTCAATTCTGTCCGGGACCAGGGATGGCGCATTGCACTGTCCTTGACGGGAATGGTTCCCTGATCGTCAGTCTTCCCATTGGGGACTGTGATCACCCTGACAGGACTAAACTCAATTACATCACCTTGTTTTGGTCTTACAATATGGGGTACATTTGTTTGTGCGTGATATAAAACATTGTACGTACCTGTGGACACGACCTCACCTGACCCTCCGTTAGGGGGTTTGATTATTGCCTTTACCAATTTGGTCGCGTCCACCTGGATGTCTTGTAGGATGGCTTCTGGAAGAGGTGCCGACATCGTTCTGGGCTCACTTTCTTGTTGGTAATCCTGAGGGAAGTTTAACATGGGGTGCGACTTGCACAGGTTAACATTTGTCATTTTTACACTTTAATTTTCATAAACATTATTACATTTAACACTTTCATTCTTAATACAGTTACTAAGTGCATTTTTATCGTACAACATTGTGCCATTTCTCTGCAACCATAATCCTCTTCATTGCCATGTCTCTCCTCTCAAGATGAAAGTTAGATATGTAAGTTACATTTCTTTGCATTTCACTTTCCTGTTGCCATAACTGCAAACAATCATCATGTTTAACTCGTTGTTTCCAGGATTTTATGAGACTGATCCTTTGCCTTAAATTATGCAACACCTCTGAGTCAAAACTACCTATCCCGGGAAATGGTGCCTTATCCCCCGCAGTCATTCGTGTCCATTCATCACAAAAGGTCTCAGTGTGGGGACCATATTTCCCCCACATTACTAACCGAGCAGACCCTCGGGGTCTGCAAGCCTCTGGAGTCTGAATCCTGACCTCCGACCGTCTCTGTGTTGTGCACTTGGCTGCCATTGTGGACCTTTTTAACACAGAAAAACTTCCTAAAATGCACCAAACACAGAACTTCGTTGGAAATCCTTAAAGCTCTTCCACTGAACTTCTTCTGCTCCGGGTATCTCCGGTCCGCCTTTTAGCAGACACGTGTAGCCGTTGCAGGCCCTATCTCTAGAGATTTTCCTGAGAAAATTCTCTTCCTTTTTCTTTACACAAATCACGCTTGCATGTGCTCCCTACAACACGTATGAGGGCAAGATTTACGCATGGATATACGACCTCATATCACGTTGCGTTATTGGTCACACATACAACCGTGCGGTCCAATCGTACCACTTATAGACACTTGTTGCCCATAAATGGTAGGATCATTGGAGTCTCCCTACTGTGCTCCAAAACAGCCAGCGCGTAATACAACGAAAACTTTATCACACTCTGTTGCACGTTTTCACTCAGACCGTGCTCATCACGTTCCACTAAAGATCACACAGATCACAAAGTCCACAAAGCGGGATTCAATAACGTTTTATCACATAGATCACAAAGTCCACAAAGCGGGATTCAATACACTCATACCGTTTTCAACCCACTATCATTCTTATAGTTTTCTGATCAGAAAAATCATTTCCCGTAGTCTGATAGCTCTCCCCAGAGGCGTTACAGTAAAGTAAGGTATTTAAACTAAGTTTTGGAAACTGAAATCAATTTGTGCTATGATCTTGTGGCTTCTGTATCGCCTTACTATAAGCAATATTTCACTATATAAACGCTTACCAAACACCACACAGTATCTTCTATGCTGTGTGCTTGTTTTTTTTTTTTCAATTACTCCCTTACCTTTTTTTTTTTAATTAGCAGCAAATTTTCTCAGCACGTTATCAATGCAAATGGCAAACAGGAAGGTGAGATATGTGAAAGTACACAGATGAAAATGCAATTCTAAATTAATCTAATAACATACATTGATGTAAGCACAGACATATAGACATTACATATATGTACTAATCACTTATTACATATATGAGACCTTATTCAGTGCTTCCAATTTGCATACGAATGTGCTTTCAAACTATCTGTGAATGCAATCTCCTTCACTGCTGGGAGAGAAAAAAAAACAAACCAGTCACACAAGTTCATTTGCATTTCAATGGCCCATCTCACAACTAGCAGAGAATCCTAGAATCTTGGAGGTGAGAGGGGAAAAAGAAAAAAAAACACAACAAAAAACAAAAACAACAACTTTCATTAAGCCCTATCTGAACTATTTATAATTGACTATGACACTGGTTAAATAAATGCATTGGTAACTCATAAATGGTGATTTTTTTTTATTTTTTTATTTTTATTTATTATTATTATTATTTTTGACAATGGGTGGCTGATTATTTCCTGAGTCAACTGAAAAGCAGCCGTTCAAAAAAAAAAATTTGACCTTCCCAAAATGGCCGCTGCTCCTCCCCCTTCCACCTCCATGAGGGTCACACAAAATGGTGGACAGACCATGCGGCCTCTCCTGCCATAAAGAAAATCACCATGCTAGTTCCCAAAGTAACTTTTAAATGTACTTTTAAACCTACTTAAACAGATAAACAATCTAATCTTAATCAAACACGATATGATCCATTTGAACCTGGTTTTGCGACAATAAAAATACATTTTAGCATCTTAAATATTATGAGAAACGCCTTGTCCCTTAAAATTTCCTATCAGCGTCTTACTGATACCACAATACATTAACGTGGGTGTTTTTTTTTTTTTTTTTTTCAGCATTTTGCGAGATGTCCATCATTAGCCGGTCAATTACAGCCGCGTTTGTAATGTACAGTGCATCATTAAGATCGTGATATCGCGGACCAGAGCCCCCATCTAACAAAGCTAAATATTTATCGTATATATTACCCTTTATGAGGTCTAAGAACACTGTACGCTATCTACGTAAGAAGTACCGTAAGGGTACGCAAGTTGCGTAACGATCGCTCAGCCGTAGGCGAGACGCTCAAGCGTCGCGTTCGCTCACGGCCCAGAGATCACAGGCAGGCACGCTATTGGCCGCTGACTAACGTAATGTTTCGCTATGGCGTAGCGGACGCTCGAGACCACAAGAAGATCACCAGCGGCGCAGACGCTCACAACGTTAAACCTTTATATCTATACCTTTAACAATGAGATACACAGTATACCTTAGTGTAGAGACAGGGTGTAAGTGCAACCTGGTGTAACCTGATTAACTACAAAGCTGTTTGAGCGTCACCGACGCTCAGAGAATACTTAACACTATAAGAAATACACAGATACCTGGGTTTAGGGTCCAAAGCCTATTATATGTATTATGACTATTATACTTGCAAAAAGAAACACAGTACAAATGATACACTACAATATAACAGAGACTACCTAACCAGATAACTACACCAGAAATACAATACAATACAATTACTATTTATGGGAAAATGGAAGGGGAAGAGAAGAAGAGAGAGATAGAGAGAAATGGCTCACGATAACATTAATTAAGAGACAACATGGTTGCAGATAAAACTACACATGTGAGAGACAATCGCTGCGCAGTTAGTCAATGCTGAATACCGCATGGGATGGAAGCTAGACTCCATTTTGAGAAAACTCCCATAATTCCAAAGACTGCACCACATGGCTGAAAGGGGGAGGGGAAGACATCCAGCAGCAGCCATTTTAGATTTGCAGGTCCAAACACATGGCACTCTCTACTACACCACAATCACATAGCAGAAAACACAAGACTCCATTTTATTCCAAAATGTCCAAGCCTCAAAACAATGCATATGTTCTGATTTTACAATTCCAAACAATCTAAATCACCTTTCACACTTTCAATCCAACTTCCTAGAACCATCTTATTAAATCTCCATAGGCAAACAAATACCACAAATGCTATGCTACAAGTTACATTCACACAGCTGCGCAAGCCTCACCATCCCCAAGCCATTTGTTTCTCCAAACCAACCACTCTATGCTTACCCATCATTCCACAACTACCCCACCACAAAACACACATTTAAAACTACTCTATGCCAATCAGCCATGAGATATTGAAATTATGATACTTAGCCTTTGTTTCCTGGAGGATCCAGCCATGCTTCTGAGCGCAGCCACATCACATCTGCTTCTCTGAGGCAAAACAGCAACACTGACTCTCACCTCCCCAGACAGGAACTACTCTTCCTGTGTGTCTGTTCCTGGGGGAGGGGTCTCTCTAGCTCCCTTGTATATGCTAATCAGGTTCAGCCCTGAAAACTTAGTAAAGGGTTGTCTTGATCATCCATTGTTCCCAACACAGTGATCCCAGCTTTTATACATATAATCATATCTATCCGCTGCAATGTCCCACAACAACACAACAGGCCTCAAACTAACCCACACCTCATTCTGCTTGCTTCAATACCAAACATGATGTGTTTATCTGGTTCGGTTCGAATGATACACATCCATGACATTAATTCATTAGCTAATTTTAAATCTCCATGATGTCTGGTGCTCGCTGCGCATATTTGCAAGTATAGCGACTTAAATGTGTGTGTGGTTTGAATGCTCTCTCTATGTAATATTTTTGACTTTGACATGTGTGTGTAGATATATGTATATGTGTATATATATATATATATATATATATATATATATATATGTGTAGATATATATATATATATACACACACACACACACACACACACACACACACACACACACACACACATACACACAGACACACTAGTTTTACGGACCCAGCATATACTGGGTCACCTCAGTCCCCACCCCCGTGATTGGCTCCACCCAGTTCTGGAAACCCCCCCATGCAAATCCTGCGTTTGCCACTGCCCCCCCCAACGGTACGGCCACGCCTGCGTTGGCCGGACCACGCCCCCTAAATGGTGGCTTAATGCCGCCGTCCAGCCCCCTCCCGCCCAGCGACCGCCTGTGCCTGTCAATCAGGCAGAGGCGATCGCTAGGCCACAACGGCCTTTGGCCATCTGGCATGCGCTGGCGCACTGCGGCACCGGCGCATGCGCAGTTCCGACCCGATCGTTGTGCTGCGATAAACTGCAGCGAGTGATCGGGCCGGAATGGGGATACGGTCTGAAGATCGACACTGTCCACTATAGGTCGACAGTCACTAGGTCGACAGGGATGGAAGGTCGACAGGGTTTCTAGGTCGACATGTGCTAGGTCAACAGGTCAAAAGGTCGACATGAGTTTTTCACATTTTTTTTCTTTTTTTGAACTTTTTCATACTTAACGATCCACGTGGACTACGATTGGAACGGTAATCCATGCCCGAAGTTTGCTCGCCATGCGAGGGGACACGGTGCACTAACTGGGGTTCCCAGTCACTCTACGAAGAAAACGACAAAAAAAACCCCTCATGTCGACCTTTTGACCTGTTGACCTAGCACATGTCGACCTAGAAACCCTGTCGACCTTCCATCCCTGTCGACCTAGTGACTGTCGACCTATAGTGGTCGACCTAAACATTGTCGACCTAGATACTGTCGATTTGATGAACCACACCCGTCGGAATGACCCTTCTATGCTAACATCTGTTTTACACAATTTATTACCAATCGATTGGAATAATAAATTGGATGCAACATTCCTGCTTCCGCTTCAACCTCCTAAACCAATCTCTTTTTTTTTATACACAGGTCCGTTCTCCAACTACTTCACACAAATATCGCACAGGCATCTCTGCATGACAAGAACATTTTACACACATACAACCAGAGAAATTCTTATCCACCCTGCTAAACTCTTTAAACACTCTATATACCACGTCATATAGGGAAATGACGTATAAAATATTTTATAGGAGTTACCTATCGCCTTCTAGAGCAAACGTTATAGGCATCGCTGAATCTTCTAGATGCCCCAAATGTGACTACTATCTGGCTAATTTAATTAATTGTTCCTGGGGTTGTCACAGCATTTTTTAAAGCAGGTACAACAATTTGTGTGTTCCAATATATTATCGGACTGCACGATTACTCCTGAATGGGAAATTTTGGGTATTCTTGATCTGAGTAGTAGAGTGCGTCTTACTATTATCTCTGCGGTACCCGCAAATGTATCTTACAAAAATGGTTATCCTCCTCTCCTCCTAATACTACTATTATTAAAGATAAAATGTTCTTTATCTTTAAGATGGATTGGTTGGAAACCTCACTACACAAAGAAAAGCATACTAGAAAATTCTTTAAAATATGGGAGAATTATATTGAGTCTCTCCTGACAGAAACTAATTTACGGGTCAAGAAATGTTTCCAGGGTCTCCACTAATAGACTTACTCTATTGGGCATCACACCACTAGGTCCTTTGTCTCCCCCCTCCCCCCCCCTCCTCTTTCATGTCTTAATTTTACTCACTTTCTTCTTCCCTCCTCATTCCTCACTCTTAAATATACATACAAGTTACTTTAAACATAAGTTTCTTGAAATTTAAATATCAAATGTAATATAGTGTTCTTTACTATTACATAATCTACTCAGTTTCAAAAACAAAGAAAAATTTGGGAAATTTGCGTGGTTATTTTTGTTTATGTCATCTCCTAACGGTACACACAGATCTTCTGGAAATTTCATGATCCCCGACGCTACACTTGGATCCTGCCTGCAGCTGGATGGACATTCATAGTCTAAATATGTAAAATTTCTTTGTGATTCTTGACATAGTGTAACTTTTACAATGTACTGACATAATGCTTTTTCCAGTACTTGCATTGTTTATATGTCATGTATTTTCCCAATAAAATGAAATGATTTTCCAAAAAAAAGAAATTTATATGCTGACAGAAAATGCATTTCATAATGCAAAAACTACTAAGGGCTAGGATACACCAGCAATTTAAGCACTTCAATATAAGGACATTTGTCTCGTAACTGCATTGTTTCCTATGTGCACTGCTACACAAGCAACTTTTAGGGGGACATTTACTAAGCAGTGATAAGAGCGGAGAAGTGAGCCAGTGGACAAGTGCCAATGGCAACCAATCAGCACTGAAGTAACATCTATAATTTGCATACTATAAAATGATACAGAGCTGCTTATTGGTTGATGGGGCAACTTCTCCACTGGCTCACTTCTCCACTCTTATCACTGCTTAGTAAATATCCCCCTAAATCTCTTTGCAGTGCGATGATCTCCTTCAATTGTGTAGTACTGAATTCAATCCCCTCACATGAACTTCAGATATTAATATCCTCTTTAGAGTTTAGTAGGAAGAGCAATGAATCTTAGATGCTTCTATGTATGACTTGTTGAAATAGGAATAGAGAACACAGTGAATTTCATTTTTTCTTTGGGCAATTAATCTCATTAGACATAAAATTGCATTGTTCTTTCCTTTGTAATTAATCTCATGTAAACTAATCAAAGAGACTGACAATTGCCTATATAGTCCTATCCTTATACTATACAGTTGTGCAGTGGGTCCTAATAAGTAAACAAAAACAAAAAAATGGAAATCACACTATTTTTTACAGTATCATTGCAATATATTAGCATATATATACAAATTTATTTTTGGATAGTCTTATGCTTTTAGCAGAAACAACCCTGAATAATCAAGTTAGTATTATTATTATTATTATTATATTATTATAATTATTATTATTATAATTATATATTTTTATGTGTTCCAATGGGCAGTTACTACAGTGGTTTCAAATGGGCACCTTTCAAAATAACGCTTTTCCAGTTTAATCAATATTTTTTTTATTTTATAGTGTCTTTATTACAGATGCAAAGGCAGAGCCAGCCCTAGGCATAGGCAATCTAGGCATTTGGAATGCCGAAGGGGCATGCAAGCTGATGTTGGTATCCTTCCCCCGCCCTCATGTTTACAGCTGCCACAATCAAAGTGACAGCTGACAGCTACGCTGTCTATACACAACTGAGCCGGCACCAAGGCACTGCTTCAGTGGCTGGGGCCTCCCAACAGGCTTAGAGTGGTCTGCATGTATCAGCCCAGCAATCTCTTCCTGCTCCTCACCTGTCACTGCATTCCTGGCTGCTGCTCCCCTTAAGTAAACATAACCTCAGAGGAAATCAGACCACGTGAACCATGGGACATACCATGTGAACCGCGATGGCAGGGGGAGGAGCAAGGTGCAGAATATGGAACCCCTTGGCAACGAGCATTACCCTTAACAACCAGCATTTCCCTTGGCAACAAGCATTACCCTTGGCAACAAGCATTACCCTTAACAATGAGCATTACCCTTGGCAATGAGCATTACCCTTGGCAACGAGCATTACCCTTAACAACGAGCATTACTCTTTGCAATGAGCATGGATCCCAGAGCATGAGAACCCCTAGCAGCAAGCATGACACCCAACACATGAAACCAGTGGCAATGAGCATGACACCTAGTGCATGAAACCCTTGGCAACGAGCATGACACCCAGCGCATGAAACCCCTGGCAATGAGCAGGCAATTTAAAAGTGATTAGAAGCTTTACTGTAGGGCATAATATGTTGCCGGGGGCATAATATGGTGTAAAGGGCATTACTATGTGGGACTTAATAAGGTGGATTATTTTTTTTAATTGGAGGCCAAGGTCTGTTGTTGCAGGATAAAAAACTGGGCTGTAAGGTAGTATTTTCCTGCGAGGCCAGGCCCATTTTAGCAAGATTACACCCATTTTAGCAAGACCTCGCCGGGTTTTTTTTAATGTCTATGGGGTGGGGGCATTTTTATTGCTCACACTGGGAGCTAAATTGTCTAGTAACAGGCAGGGCTAGATACACAGTAGATAGATACATAGATCGACAAACATATAGATATAAAGTAGACAGATAGATAGATAGATAGATAGATAGATAGATAGACAGACAGCTAGATATAGTCACGCCCATCTATCCTCCGTATGGTGTGTAGTTGGAAAAACTAGTTGCATAATGCATGCCTGCTCCCAGCCGCAGGGGGACGTATGCAGTCACAGTGTAAAGGATTGAGTATGCTGTGAGTGCAATACTTGTGTGGCCCATCAAGCCTCACTTTAGAACCACCATTGCACATGTGTGAATTTTGCAATGTAACACCAAATAATGTTTGCAGTTTAAGAACTACTTTTTTTTAGATGCTTTTTTGGTTTCATTGCCTTTGTTACAAATGAACCATGGGCTTCAGGGGCGCTCAATGATATAATCACTTATGTCTCACTTTATGGGGTACATTTACTAAGATTCGTATTTTCCAAATTCATGTCCAAGTTCAATCACGAATGACATCGACAGTGTAAAATTGCAACTTTTTGAATTGATTACGACTAATTTACTAAGCTGTCGTATTCGTATTTTTCGTTTCTTCCGATGTCGATGTCATTCGTGCTTTTCTGATGTAGATTGCGGCCGCGTTTGCTATTTCGCGGCCGCGTTGGGGGTTTTTTTTTACGACTGCGTCACATGTCTGTTACGGCAGTGATTTGGAAATTGCTGCCGCGTTTTTACTCCTAAGTTTCGTTTACGTCACGTGGCCGTGATTGGTTGTATTCGTGAAGGAGGAGTGTCTGTGCATATTACTATAAAACCGCCCCAAACACTCCGCACCTCGTGGGTTTAGCTAGTGGAGAGGAGAGAGGAAGGTGTATTTGGAGTTGGTGAGTTTGGTGGAGTTTTTGGTGGATTTGGAGCGGAGTTTGGTGATTGTTGAGTGCTGTACTGTGTGTGTAAGTAGTCTTGTCATATTTGTAGTATTGTTTTTTCACAGTTTGTCAATTTTTTTGTCCTTGTTTTTTTTTTACAGTCTTTTGTCATTGTTTGTGAGTGAGTGAGTGAGTGAGCGTGTGTGTTGGCTGTGTGGTGTGTAGTAGTAGGAGTAGTGGAGGAGTGTGTTTTGTGTTTTGATTTTTCAGTGTTTTTTGTTGTTTGTCATGTCCGACTCAGAGGTCAGTGTGGTGGCGGAGGTTAGTGAGGTGGAGGCTGGTAGTGAGGTGGAGGCTGTTAGTGAGGTGGAGGGGGGTAGTGAGAGGGAGGAGGTTAGTGAGGAGGAGGAGGAGGGGGTGCCTGTTGCTGTATTTTCCAGTGATAGTGATGGTGTTGTGGCTCCGCAGCCACGCACCACTACCAAGACTGGCAGGAATATAAAGTTCAGCTATGCTGAAAACATGGCTTTGGTGCGTGAGCTGATGAAGCACCATCGCCAATTGTTTGGTCAGGATGCTGGCAAGGTGTCCTCCCGCAGGAAGTCTGTCCTGTGGGGGCAAGTAATACTTGCTGTGAATAGTGAGGGTGTGGTGAGGCGGACTGAGGACACGTGCCGCAAGAGGTTTTATGATATTAAGCGGCGTGTCAAGGCCAAGATGGCCAAAGAGGCCAAATCTGCACGTAAAACCGGAGGTGGCCCACCTTTCCGTGCAAGCTATCGGGACTGGGAGGAGCCTGTGCGGGCATTGATTCCTGCCGAAGTGGTGTCTGCTACTCATGTCCGGGATTCGGACCGACCCACGCAGGATGGTAAGTTTGATTTGTTATATTGTTTTTTAAATGTTCGCTAAATGTTGTAAATGTCATTTTTAAATGTTAAAGGATGCTTATATTGTTTTTGACATATTGCAGGCCTATGCTCCCTTAAGGTGTGTTTGTGTTTAGAATGTGCTTTTTTCACCTTGCATTGGCTGTTTGTTAAATTAAATATTGCGCAAAAACATGTGCAATGTCTTTTTTTTATTAAAACTAAAAAAATTTTTTTTTTGGCGATAATGCTTGGACATCTGTGTTGTCTGCTTATTTTTTAAATTTTTTTTTTGACTTCTGAAAAGCGGTGCCATTTTTTCAACATTACATTTTTAAAACATTTGCAAGTAGTCAATCTCTGCAATATCTGAGGCATAATTCGAAAATGTAACATATTTATTGTGTGCCACATCATGTACATTTGTATATACAACACAAAATAATGAAGCTAGAAGCTCTTAAGCTGAAATTATTTGTTTCACCAATACCTAATAGATGGTTTACAGTACAATAAGGCTTGGCAGTGGTTATTTTTACACAAAGCATGGTAATAATGTTTGTTACAATTTTTCAACAGTCCCACAGACCAGCCGGCCAGACAGGCCTCAGACAAGTCAGGATGAGGCTGGGATTGCAGGTAAGTCTTCACTGTAGTCACATATTCTGAAAACACATAGAAGTACAAAATATTAATGTTTTTATTTTCACATAGGTTCTGCTTCTGGAAGCAGACCTCCTGTAAGGCGCCCATCACAGGGCTTGGCCCACTTACCCAGGAGGCCAAGTAAGACACGGCGTCTTGGCTCGGAATCTGCGGCTCCATCATCCCCACCCAGGCGTCGACTTTCGGCAGTGTCACCCCAGCCACCACTGGCACTATTGGCGAGTTCTCAGAGTGATGAGCCCCGATCCCCTCAGTTATCTGGTGAGTAAAAACAGAAATTAAACACATAAGCAATAATATACACAGTACAGTTAATATGTTGTTAGTTGGTTTGGAGATTACATGTTTTCCTGAACAAGCAATGTGTTGTTACGTCTTCAATTGCTAAAGGTGTTAAATATTTTTTATCTAAGGTCTTAGTGGATGTTCTCGCCAACATCATTTTTAAAAAAATACAGATTTTTAATATAATTGGGCCCACACACGTGCACATTTTAATAAAATTTGAAAAATACAAAAATTAAAAAACAGTATCCACAACATTATAGTGTTCACACATCTCCCCTGTCCAGTATGTAGATGGCTTACTTGCTCGGCTCCTCTGGACTATCCAGGTAAGTAGTCTATATCGTGGTCAGGGGAGGGAATCTAACAGTGTAATGCTGTGGAGGGGAGTTAGTTAGGTGAGGATTATGCAAATCTGTCTATGTTTCCGCCTGTGTTGGGATATATGTTTTATAACATAAAAAACATTATAAGTTTATAAAATCAACGCCAAAAAGTTTAAAAATGTAGTATTATGAATGTAGTAATGTGTAGAATTAGCCTTGTAAAATTTTAACAAATAAACATTGCATGTTGCCCACCCCATACAGAGCACAGCTTGATGGCCGACGTGGACCAGCAGGGACAAGACCAACAGGCAACCATCACACTTCAACTTACACCTGTTGACCCAAGCCAGCCAATACAGTTGCAGGATATCCCCCAAGCCTCCATCAGTCCACAACTGGCACAAGCTCCGCCCCCAAGCCAAATACCAGATGATTTTTGGGCAAGTTGGACAAGCCAACAGGCACAAAGCAATGCCAGCCTGACCGCACATACACAACACCTTGCCAGTCTGCCCCATCATCTACCGCGTATTAGTCGCAACTCGGGCAGACTGATAGTACAAGTAGGGCGAATGGCTACCTCAATGGAGCAAATAAGGGCTGACAACAGCCAAATGCTTGCACATTTATCGCGCATCATAGATGAGCAACTGCGCCATCAGCAGGCACTCGTTCAGCTCATTCAGCACAACCAAGTGGTGAATGAGTCGTTATCCAGGATTGTAGCCAGCCACACTGCAACCAACACTCAGCTGATTGCAAGCCTAAATAATTTGAGCAGCAATATTTCACTGATGGGAGCACACCAAGTAACCTCCAGCTCGGGGACCACGACCCCTATCCAAACGCCAGTAACCTCCCCTGTTCGGCGTTCCTCAAGAGCACGTGCCAGTGAGCCAGCACCCAGCACACACAAGCGCAAAAAATAACCACAATGTTATTTGAAAAATAAAAATTTGTATTTTACAAACACACAACTTCCTGTGTCCGTCTCCAACATTGTCGAAGCTGCTCTGTATGTATGTATGTTTTTCATGGGTAATGACTGAAAATGTATTTTTAGCATAAACTAAGCACAATGTACACACCACTATAAACAACAAACAGTAAGTAACAAAACACACAATAGAAAGTAGTGCAAAGTGTTTAGTCAAGGATAATTACAGACTAATAAAACTGACCTGAAAAATAGCGCAGGATCACTTCTTGCCGTACCTGCCTCCCTACATTTGTACTCACACTGTCACCAGATGGTTCTAAATCCTCTGCTTGCTGACTGCTTTCTCCCTCATCATGTGCCAGATGTTGACTTAAACACAGATTATGGAGAAAACAGCAGCAGAACACAATTCTAGTCACCTTTGAGGGACTATACAACAAAAGGCCTGCAGATTTATCCAGACACCGAAACCGTGACTTCAGCACACCAAAACATCTTTCTATCACATTCCGCGTAGCCTTATGTGCATGATTGTAACTGTGTTCAGCAGGAGAATCAGGTTGGGACAATGGAGTAAGGAGCCAAGAGTAGCAGCCGTAACCCCCATCACCTGAAAAACATATATCGTCAACATTAGTACATATGTTAGATTATTCTTTCACATCATCCAAACTCGAGTTTGTGGTTAAAAGACATACACACAAAACATTTTAAACATACCCAACAGCCAGCCATCAGGCATTTGTCCGTCCTCAAATTTATCGAAGAGCGATGACTGACTGAGGATAAAGGAGTCATGGCAGCCACCAGGGTAACCTGCAACAACACTCATAATTTTTATGTTTGCATCACAGACCACCTGGACATTAGTTGATTGTGCCAGATGCCTATTAGTATATATATATATTGGCGGCCCTTAGGTGATCTCAGCTGAACGTTTGTGCAATCTATGGCCCCCAGCACATTGGGCATGCCAGCAAGCTCATAGAAAGCTACCCTGACAGCACTCCACTCCGACTCCTCGGTAGGGAAGCAGATTGAGGCTTTAATGTGTGGCTCCAACACATCCAAAACCTGAGTGGACATTAAAGAAGCTAAGGTGAGTGTCATGTTAGGTATTCTCTACAATACTGTGTTGTTTCAACTTCCAGAAGCAACACTTAGACATAACCGCATATGTATTTTTAGACTCACCTGCATCAAATATCTGGAAAAGGTGGGCTGTGAGATACCAATGACGTCGCCTGCCACAGCCTGGAAGCTCCCAGTAGCCATAAAGTGTAACACAGCCAGGAGTTTGTGTAGGCCTGAGACAGAGCGAGAGCGTGCTGTCTCAGGGTCTATGCCCAGTTTGACAAGGTCATACAGGTGGAAAATGTTGGTTCTATTTAGGCGGAACATCTGTATGACCCTATCATCGGACAATGCATTTAAGTTTAAACGCCCTCTAAAAAAACGAGGCTGGCGCAGCCTCCGCGGTACCTGGACAACCTGTTGACCATGTTCACTTACCTGGGCCTGATTCCTGGAAGCCTCATGGAGCAGTCTAAGGTATCCCACAGCAAACAAAAAATCATTGCCACACACCACAGCCGCCATTTCAGAGTGAGAGAAGTTCAGAATGTGCCTGAAACACTTTTATAGGGCCAAACATTCATGTGTGAGTAATGGATAATTGAGTACACATGTAAACGCGGTTTTCAAAGGCTGGCGCGTTTTTTTTTAGGAAAAAATTACGATTTGTAATTTTTCGCGGCCGCAAATGCATTTTCGCGGCAGCAATTACAATTACGAATGGTTAGTAAATGACCGAGATTCATATCTAAACAGGCGTAATTTGACCGATGGTGAATTCATTCGTAATTTTTTACTTGGACTTGCAAAAAATTACGAATGCCCTCATCACTGCCGTGATTAGTGTTTAGTAAATGACCGAGATGACACTTTGAAGAAAAAACGCCATCTCGGTCAAAATCGGGACCTTAGTAAATTTACCCCTATGTCTCACTTGTTTTCATGAAGAGCTCAGTGTGTGTCTATTGACGCAAGCAATCAAGCAAGTACTATTACTTATACAGTACATGGCTGGTGCACTCATGGGCACTTACAGTGATTACCAGTGTCTGCACAGAAAAATATATTTTTGCATTGAGCTGACCGTGCGTCTGTTGCCCAACTGAAAATGACAGTGAACAACTACCATACACAGTAACAGCACAGTAAAAGAAAAAAAAAACCATTGCAATCAATGACATCACTTTGTCCTTGCTGGCAGTGCCGTAACTAGACATTTTAGCACTGTGTGCAAGAAACGGCATCAGCGTCCCCCCTTTATGTAAAACAGGGGCAGTGCGCTTTAGGCGCACGCAAAAATATAGGGGCATGGCTTCATGGGGAAGGGGTGTGGCCACAAAACAATACCAATTCATATTACGGTGCACAGTAGTCTCTATTATTCAAATTACGACGCACAGTAGTGCCACTACACCGGGTAGACCCCTTTTTACACATTACGGCAGACAGTCCCCCTTTTTACACTTTTACAGCAGACAGCGTCCTCTTTTTACACATTACGGCAGACAGAATAGATAGATAGATAGACAGACAGATAGAAAGAACAGACAAAATACTTACTCTCTCCCACTGGGACAGGCAGTCAGGCAGATGATGATCCCAGGCTGGGGAGAAGGAGGAGGAGGGAGGGGGACTCGGGAGCTGCAGCAGCGCAATGTAATTGGTGGAGGCACCGCTGCAGCTGTCCCTCTCCTTCCACATAGGCTGACCGCCGCCACTGTGATGAGGGAAGCGCATCCCAGCATTCACAGCGGAGGACAGCCTATGTGGAAGAAGAGGGACAGCTGCAGCGGCGCCTCCACCAATTACATTGCGCTGCTGCGGTTCCGGAGTCCCCCTCCCTCCTTCCCCCCGTGGCTGCATCCCTGTGCCTGTGTTCTTCTTCTCGGCGGCGGTGGCCCGCAGCACATATGCCGCTGGCTTCGGCCCCTTCACAGTGTCGGGCCCCAGCGCAAGGCACCGCTTACACTGGTGGTAGTTCCGCCACTGATATATATATATATATATATATATATACTTATAGCAGACATACTAGAGGCAGCACTCAGCGGACTTCTTAACGTAAATAAAGATCATTGTACTGACCACCAGGGGCGGATCCAGAAGAAAATGAAAGGGGAAGCACCAAGATAGGGGAACGGTAATAGTTATATTTACATGCACCTAAGGCACGCATGCTCCAATGTAAGGGGTGTGGTATCACGGAGGGAGTGGCCTCACAGAATATGCCATCAGGTAATGATTGTCTGTAGGAGCGCATCCTGGTTTATTGCCAATGTTTCACCCTGATGAAAAGGCTGATTGGGCCTTGAAATGTTGGTCACCTGTTCCATTAGTTATGGGAGCCTCGAAGGCACCCCAGCACAATATAATTATTATAGTTTTTAGTTGGTGGTGGCAGGTGCAGCATACCTTGTTTTGGGCACTGCACTGAGACTCAGACTGCAGGACACGAACTGCCCATCTTTGATTAGCAGAAGCAGCCAGCTGGATCTCCAACAAGCAGCATAAGACATCTGCAGGACAGCCCTGTCACAATCACACGGGCCGCCTTCTCAAAGCTGAGGCTGAGTATGACTGCACCTAGCACGGTGGTAAAGGAAGTGGAGGAGGAAGCACTGGGAAACCGTGCGGTGCAGTGAGGGCTAATGAAGCCTTCTGCGCCATCATAAGTAACAGTCTTACTCAATGCTGGCATTTGAACCCCGCGATTGGGCTGGACTCTGGCCGGCTGGCAGTGGGGGAGGCTGGAGCTGCAACTCCAGCCTCCCCATTGGTTACCACACAGACTTGCTGTTAGAGCCGTGGCGGGTCCTAGTGCCTGCCAGCTCTTATATCAAATCTGACTGACGTAAATAGCAGTAGTGCTGCCGCTGTTCTCCTTTTGAAAAAAAAAAGAAGTCAGAAATGACAGGGGGGGGGGGGGGGGAGGGGCCTAGTGCCCTAGTGCCCCCCCCCCCCCCCTGGATCCGCCTATGCTGACCACATGTACAGTACTGTACATGTGGTCAGTGCAATGATCTTTATTTACGTTATGAAGTACACTGAGTGCTGCATCTAGTATGTCTGCTATTGAATGTTTTTGGAAGGCACTGGGGCCATTCTGAATGTTGCTAAGAGTGCCGGGCATCACTGATTTTTTTGTATATATAGTTTCAATGGAAACCCACCCTAAAAATCCTGACTTTGCCCCTGTGCCTGCCCACCTTCCCCCATTCCCTCCTCTCCCATGCAGTGCTCAGTGGCGCACCCAAGGGGGGTTTCCGAGCACCCAGAAACCCCCCTCCACTAAACCTCCATTTTTTTTTAGCTGCATGAGTATTATTAATGGCTGTCTAGCGTCCTCTGCAGCCTGCTGTCTTCCTGGTGGCACTTGTAAGAGCAATAAAAGTTTATTTTAATTATAGTACATATATATATTTCCCTCATGTGCTTATCCATTCTTACTTTAATAATCTTCAACTGCATCAACTCCAGCAGTCTTCGGCCACCTGATACTTATTCCAGTGTCATCTGCTGATGTAACTATGTGTATTTACCCTGTACTTGTCCTATACTGTCATCAACTGTAAGTTGCTGTTTTCCTGTTTAATTATTCATGTACTCTGTAATTGGGCGCTGCGGAACCCTTGTGGCGCCATATAAATAAAGGATAATAATAATATATCCATGTGCATACATATATACACATGTATATACATACATACATATAAACACACACACACACACACACACACACACACACACACACACACACACACACACGATATATATATATATACGTGTGTGTGTGTATATATATATATATATATATATATATATATATATACTGTATGTGTGTACACACACATATATATATATATATATATATATATATGTATGCATGTTTAATATGCTGTGTATATGTATGTGTCTGTATGTATGTATATATATATATATATATATGTGTAGATATGTGTGTGTGCATATATGTATATATATGTATATATATATATATTGTCAAAGTCAAAAATATTACATAGAGAGACCATATAAACTGCACACATATAAGTCGCTATACTTGCAAATATGCGCAGCGATTGTCTCTCACATGTGTAGTTTTATCTGCAACCATGTTGTCTCTTATTTAATGTTATCATGAGCCATTTCTCTCTATCTCTCTCTTCTTCTCTTCCCCTTCCATTTTCCCATAAATAGTAATTGTATTGTATTGTATTTCTTGTGTAGTTATCTGGTTAGGTAGTCTCTGTTATATTGTAGTGTATCATTTGTACTGTTATCCCCTTTTACAAGTATATTAGATATAATACAGTTAATAGGCTTTGGAACCTAAACCAGTATCTGTGTATTTTCTATAGTGTTAAGTGTTCACTTGAGCGTCGGTGACGCTCAAGCAGCTTTGTAGTTAGTCAGGTTACACAAGGTTGCACTTACACCCTGTACTCACATTAAGGTATTCAGAGTATTTCATTGGTATAAGGTTTTATCATAAAGGTATAGTGTTGTGAGCGTCTGCATCGCTGGTGACCTCCTCGTGGTCTCGAGCGTATGCTACGCTACAGCGAATCATTCCCCTAGACATAACCAATAACGTGTCCTGTGATCACTGGGCCGTGAGCGAACGTGACGCTTGAGCGTCTCGCCTACGGCTGAGCGATCGTTACGCAACTAGCGTACCATTACGGTACTTCTTAAGTAAACAGCGTACAGTGTTCTTAGCTTCATAAAGGGTTGTTATAAGGCAAAGGAATTTAGCATTGTCAATTGCGGGCTCGTCCTATACTTCTCATATCTGCACTAGGTAGATCAGCAGACATTATCCCTCCAGCAAAGGGTGGGAGGTTGTCTCACAGTGCTGACGGGATAAGCGTCTGCTTCGCTTAGATAAAGAGTGCTGAAGGAACCCGGTAACCGGAGGTAAGAACAGTACGCTATTGTCTTTGAAAATCTGGTTTTTATTTCAATTTGGTGCCAACTACACACTCAGGCCTAGAATAACTTTAGGAGTTTTGAATGATGACTTTCTTTGTGACAAGAGGCCGCATGGTCTGTCCACCATTTTGTGTGACCCTCATGGAGGTGGAAGGGGGAGGAGCAGCGGCCATTTTGGGAAGGTCAATTTTTTTTCTTTTTCTGAGCGGCTGGTTTTCAGTTGACTCAGGAAACAATCAGCCATCCACTGTCAAAAAGAAATCATCATTTAATGAGTTTTTTTTTAATGCATTTATTTAATCTATATCATAGTCAATCATAAGTAATAGTGATTGGTACTTATATGTAATATCTATATGCGTGTGCTTACATCAATGTATGTTATTAGATTAAATTTAGAATTGCATTTTCATCTGTGTAAGTTTCACATCTCACCTTCCTGTTTGCCATTTGCATTGATAACGTGCTGAGAAAAAACAAGCACACAGCATAGAAGATACTGTGTGGTGTTTGGTAAGCGTTTATATAGTGAAATATCGCTTATAGTAAGGCGATACAGAAGCCACAAGACAATAGCACACATTTGTTCAGTTTCCAAAATTTAGTTTAAATACCTTACTTTACTGTAACGCCTCTGGGGAGAGCTATCAGACTACGGGAAATGATTTTTCTGATCAGAAAACTATAAGAATGATAGTGGGTTGAAAACGGTATGAGTGTATTGAATCCCGCTTTGTGGACTTTGTGATCTATGTGATAAAACGGTATTGAATTCCGCTTTGTGGACTTTGTGAACTTTGTGATCTATGTGGAACGTGATGAGCACGATCTGAGTGAAAACGTGCAACAGAGTGTGATAAAGTTTTCGTTGTATTACGCTCTGGCTGTTTTGGAGCACAGTAGGGAGACTCCAATGATCCTACCATTTATGGGCAACAAGTGTCTATAAGTGGTACGATTGGACCGCACGGTTGTATGTGTGACCAATAACGCAACGTGATATGAGGTCGTATATCCATGCGTAAATCATGCCCTCATACGTGTTGTAGGGAGCACATGCAAGCGTGATTTGTGTAAAGAAAAAGGAAGGGAATTTTCTCAGGAAAATCTCTAGAGATAGGGCCTGCAACGGCTACACGTGTCTGCTAGAAGGCGGACCGGAGATACCCGGAGCAGAAGAAGTTCAGTGGAAGAGCTTTAAGGATTTCCAACGAAGTTCTGTGTTTGGTGCATTTTAGGAAGTTTTTCTGTGTTAAAAAGGTCCACAATGGCAGCCAAGTGCACAACACAGAGACGGTCGGAGGTCAGGATTCAGACTCCAGAGGCTTGCAGACCCCGAGGGTCTGCTCGGTTAGTAATGTGGGGGAAATATGGTCCCCACACTGAGACCTTTTGTGATGAATGGACACGAATGACTGCGGGGGATAAGGCACCATTTCCCGGGATAGGTAGTTTTGACTTAGAGGTGTTGCATAATTTAAGGCAAAGGATCAGTCTCATAAAATCCTGGAAACAACGAGTTAAACATGATGATTGTTTGCAGTTATGGCAACAGGAAAGTGAAATGCAAAGAAATGTAACTTACATATCTAACTTTCATCTTGAGAGGAGAGACATGGCATTGAAGAGGATTATGGTTGCAGAGAAATGGCACAATGTTGTACGATAAAAATGCACTTAGTAACTGTATTAAGAATGAAAGTGTTAAATGTAATAATGTTTATGAAAATGAAAGTGTAAAAATTACAAATGTTAACCTGTGCAAGTCGCACCCCATGTTAAACTTCCCTCAGGATTACCAACAAGAAAGTGAGCCCAGAACGATGTCGGCACCTCTTCCAGAAGCCATCCTACAAGACATCCAGGTGGACACGACCAAATTGGTAAAGGCAATAATCAAACCCCCTAACGGAGGGTCAGGTGAGGTCGTGTCCACAGGTACGTACAATGTTTTATATCACGCACAAACAAATGTACCCCATATTGTAAGACCAAAACAAGGTGATGTAATTGAGTTTAGTCCTGTCAGGGTGATCACAGTCCCCAATGGGAAGACTGACGATCAGGGAATCATTCCCGTCAAGGACAGTGCAATGCGCCATCCCTGGTCCCGGACAGAATTGAGATCAATCATGTCTGATTACCCAGATCCTAGGAAAGATCTAACTGTATGATCAAAGATTCACAGAAGGCATATCAACTCCCTAGACAACGACATAATCATGGTATCCAAGGAACCAGGTAGGTACAGGGAAAGCGGTTGAGGGTGATGAGCATCCAAACGTTTGAGGAGGCATCAAATCAACCAAAACCCCAGGCCATTGGCACATGGAGGAACTTAAGGAGTTGTGATCTGTGCAAAAGAGAACTGCAATAACCCACATAAAGTTAGACCCCCTAGACATGAAAATGAGCAAAAGTTATGACACACCAAATTACAAGCAGGGATCATATAGGAAGAATTTTGGGCCACACCCATAATATATAGTTAGGAAAGGTGATTATTAGGAATGGAGGCAAGCCTGAGGTAACGGTTAATAAAGTGGGAGGTCATTCACTGGAGACACAGGAATGACCAGGTTGAACGTTGTAAATGTATTTGTGAAAAATGTTTTTTTTTTCTCTCTCTCTCTCTCTCTATCCCCATCTCTGACGAGTATTGGTAAGAATTCACACATTGCATATCCACTTGGTCCTTGCAGAAGTCTACCAAACCCCAGCATGACCTCCGCCACAATGTATTTCTGGCCAGATACAGACAGTGGAGTAATGCAGGTGCAGGTGGGGAGGGACTGCTCAAGGAGACCATTAGACACATAGATATGACAGCCTAATAAGTCTGACAATGTTTTTCTAATGCTAACAATGTTTTCTTAATGTTGACAATGTTTAAAAATGTTTTGTTTCTCTTTTCTCATTGGTGGTTATTGTCGAGTTATGTAATGTATATATGCACATGAATTGTTCTCTATCTCTTTTGTTTTTTTGTTGTCTCTCTCTTCCCACTCATGTTTCCATGGTTTAAAGATGGTATGTCATCCCTCAGTTGGACCAATGGTAATGCCAGATTTTTTCTCCTTACAGAAAGATCGCCGGTTAGGAAGGAATATTGCATCACCAGAATGTTCGTTTGGAAGACTGAGAGACAGCACCTTTGAGAGGACAGCAGAACAAGAAGAACAACAAGACGAGAGAACTTATTATCGTAACAAGTTCTCTCCCCCTCAAACTGTTTTCTTATACCCCCTTTACAAATTTCTTCTTTTCTCCTCCTGTAAGATGGACTTGCCCCAAGAGACTGTGATATGGATTTTCCCGTTAACCATGATGTTGACCAGAGCAGTCTGTTTCGGTGAGAGTACCAGTGAGGTCGAGAAAGGATCCAGAAAGGTCCTGATGACTGAGACGGAGGTGTAAATTTCCAATAGCAACCCAATCACCAAGCAAAGGCGAGTACCGGGCACGATCTTACAACCATGTTATCTGTAAACATTTTCTTTGAAGGATTGTTAGTTCAAAAAGAAAAACTGTATCTGTAGGCTCTGTGACAATGGTTGAAGATGGATGCATAAAGAAATGCCAATCCAGTCTTAATATCCATATGGACCGGCATCCATTGAGTGACTATCACTCCTTAGTGGGTAGTGTGTTAAATAAAACTGATTGTTGGGTATGCTCTCAAGTACCTCAGGGTCATAGTAAATCAGGGCTAGTACCATTTCCTTTAACATTAGGGGAGGTACTTGAGCTAAGTGGTGGGAGACCGGTGGACAGGAGGTTTAATATCTCCAGCCCTCCTAGTTTGAAGCTCCACCAATACCATGTGGATAGGTCCCTCATATGTTTTAACATCTCCAATCCCAGAAAACCGGGAAATTGGGAAGTGTCATGGAGCAACCTTACCATGACCTTTTCACACAGAGCAGATAGAATGCCTACAGATACAGAGCTCGTACGCCACATAGCCAGTAGAGGAAAATCTTTTCGGTATCGATATACCTTAGGAAATAGGATTACTAGAGTTGGAGAGGTATCACCAGGATACTGTGCACATATCGTACAAACCGATACGTGTATTAAGCAGATGGAAGAATTAGGGTCAGGAGATTTCACCTGGAAGGTTTGTAACATGGTCATGTCCTTCTCCGTCCCTTATGTTCTCCCCGATGACGCATATTTCATATGCGGGAGAAAGGCGTATGAGCAGCTTGCCCCAAACCCTGAAGGATTGTGTTGTATTGGAAAAGTACTACCTGAGGTAATGAGTCTAAGGAGTGAGGAAACCGTAATTAACCTGGATTTGATTTATGACCCAATGATAGAAACCAGAATGTGATGAAAATGCGATTATACGGTCCGTTTCTTTCACCTGTTTTTCTGCTTTTCTCCCAGATACAAAGACCCCCTTGGACGAGGAAGCTGACGAGACGAGATGTATACAGACAACAGACAAGCACCAAAGAAGAAGATTTGACAACTTTAAATATGGACACTTGATGAACTTTGCCATGGATCCCCAGTTTCCCTAGTATCTTTAAACTCACGCTAGCCCAACATTTTTGTAAATCTGATGGCTCAGACAAAGCTATTTGCTCATGCCTAAGGAGCAATACAGCGCAAAGAAGACGACTCTCAACAGATACCGAACACAACCTCAACGACAGATGTACATTTCCCTGACATAGAATATCATTGCATTTTCCATAAGTGTTCTTTATCTTCATCTCTACAACCCTCAGGTAATAACACACATAGACGATAGGGAATACAGGCACAGATATCAGCAACTACATACCTCCCCCATTCATGTATCACCAATTAAAATGTGCATCCCCATTTTGTTACAACCACAGCCGAAATGAGCTCGGTAGAGTTTGACAGCCCATCCACAGACCCTTAGTACGGGATAAGAAGGAATTCAAATGTATACTTCGCAATACCTCGAAGCTTGATGTACAACACGTACGGCACGATGATACATGACCCCCCAAACATGGATTCATACACACATGCTTCTGCTATCTCACTAGGTCATACCCTCTTCACATCTTCTCCTCTCTCCTCCCTTACCCAACCATGGAAATGTATTAACCCCTGACATATATTTTTCTCTTTTTGAAATGTTTTAGGAAGTGGCAGTTATTGGTGACTGCCAAAGGGTGGACTGTCAAAGTCAAAAATATTACATAGAGAGACCATATAAACTGCACACATATAAGTCGCTATACTTGCAAATATGCGCAGCGAGCACAGCAATATATGGAAACACACGCATTTGCTCGGACATGGCACAGAGATGGATTCGGCACTTGTTTCATACAGTACATGGTTATAATAATGAACAGCACCAGACATCATGGAGATTTAGAATTGGCTAATGAATTAATGTCATGGATGTGTATCATTCGAACCGAACCAGATAAACACATCATGTTTGGTATTGAAGCAAGCAGAATCAGGTGTGGGTTAGTTTGAGGCCTGTTGTGTTGTTGTGGGACATTGCAGCGGATAGATATGATTATATGTATAAAAGCTAAGATCATATTGTTAGAACAATATGATGCTCAAAACAACCTTTTACTAAGTTTTCAGGGCTGAACCTGATTAGCATATACAAAGAGAATGGTGACTCAATACAAAGGAGAAAGAAAGACCCCTCCCCCAGGTACTGGTCAAACAGGAAGGTAGTGGTCAGGTGTGGCCTCAGAGAACAGATGTAATGTAGCTACACTCACAGACACACACACAGCTACCTGGCACCAAGCAGCATGGCGGCTGAATCCCCAGGACATCTTCCAAACTAAAGGCTAAGTATATAATCACATGGCTATAGAAGGAAATATAGACATATTGCTTTCTGGTTTAAATAGGATATTGTAACTTGGCTGTGATGATTGTTGGGTGTTAGTGCCCTGTGGAATCTGTGATGGTAGCTGGGATCTTGTTAATCATAAATACCACCATGCAGTACTTTTGAATATGTGCTGGTAGCAATGGCAGGCTGATACTTGTGAGTACCTGGTGGTCTGGTCTTGTGATAACTCATATGCTCTGGTTATTGAGATACTGAAGTTGTTTGGGATGTGAAATTATGAGATGGTTCTAGGAAGTTGGATTACATTGTGAAAGGTGTTTTAGATGGTTTGGAATTGTAAAATCAGAACATATGCATTGTTTTGAGGCTTGGACATTTTGGAAGAAAATGGAGTCTTGTGTTTTCTGCTATGTGATTGTGGTTTAGTATAGAGTGCCATGTGTTTGGACCTGCAAATCTAAAATGGCTGCTGCTGGATGTCTTCCCCTCCCCCTTTCAGCCATGTGGTGTGGTCTTTGGAATCAAGTGGAGGTTTCTCAAAATGGAGTCTAGCTTCCATCCCATGCTGTATTCAGCATTGACTAACTGCGCAGCGATTGTCTCTCACATGTGTAGTTTTATCTGCAACCATGTTGTCTCTTATTTAATGTTATCATGAGCCATTTCTCTCTATCTCTCTCTTCTTCTCTTCCCCTTCCATTTTCCCATAAATAGTAATTGTATTGTATTGTATTTCTTGTGTAGTTATCTGGTTAGGTAGTCTCTGTTATATTGTAGTGTATCATTTGTACTGTTATCCCCTTTTACAAGTATATTAGATATAATACAGTTAATAGGCTTTGGAACCTAAACCAGTATCTGTGTATTTTCTATAGTGTTAAGTGTTCACTTGAGCGTCGGTGACGCTCAAGCAGCTTTGTAGTTAGTCAGGTTACACAAGGTTGCACTTACACCCTGTACTCACATTAAGGTATTCAGAGTATTTCATTGGTATAAGGTTTTATCATAAAGGTATAGTGTTGTGAGCGTCTGCATCGCTGGTGACCTCCTCGTGGTCTCGAGCGTATGCTACGCTACAGCGAATCATTCCCCTAGACATAACCAATAACGTGTCCTGTGATCACTGGGCCGTGAGCGAACGTGACGCTTGAGCGTCTCGCCTACGGCTGAGCGATCGTTACGCAACTAGCGTACCATTACGGTACTTCTTAAGTAAACAGCGTACAGTGTTCTTAGCTTCATAAAGGGTTGTTATAAGGCAAAGGAATTTAGCATTGTCAATATATATATATATATATATACACACACACTAGGTTTACGGACCCAGCATATGCTGGGTCACCTCAGTCCCCACCCCCGTGATTGGCTCCGCCCAGTTCTGGAAACCCCCCCATGCAAATCCTGCGTTTGCCACTGGTGCTGCTCGCTTTGCGGACTTTACCTGATGTGCTGAACCACGGAGTGGCTCCCCAGGTATATCCGATGGCAGTCACTCCCTTCAGACATCAGGAGGCGGGGAGGATGTGGAGCTCAGCTTACAGAAGCACAGCAGCACAGCACAGCCACGGATCAATCTGCAGTGCACTGCACACACAGAGTAGCCAGGTGTCCAGCGCTGCTGTACGCTCCAGCGGGTGGGGGTTCGGGCAGTACTGCTTGCGGCCGCGGCACAGTGCAACCACAAGGGGGAGGGGGGGAGGGCAGTACTGCCCGCAGCTGCACTGTAAGCTCCGGCGCGGCACCGGGGGTGGGAGGAGGCCGGGGTGGCAGAACTGAGATACAAGCACTGTAAAATATTGATTGTGCTGGCGGCTGGGTGCGCCCCAGTTCATCCTGCGCACATACAGGCACACAGCACACATACCTAGTTACGGCCCTGCTTGCTGGTATGCAAAAGCTGACACTGTGGCTTCTTTGGTCTAGTGTTATCATGACTACCTAGCATACCCATGAACCTGGGTTCGATTCCTGGAAATGACAAATGTTTACACTTTTTAACAAAATTTACAATTCTGATGTTATCAATATTATGCTGGTTATACTGTACAGTTTATATTACAAATCTAATATTATTTACACTAGAGATTAGCGGGCCCTGTTCTACGAGAACCAAACCCACCCGAACATTGCGATCCGAGTCTGTCTCGGGTTTTCCCGCCTGACTCGGATCCCAAATTGAGGCAAAACGTCATCGTCCCGCTGGTTGATTTTGCCATGTAAATGATTGCCACTTTAAAAAAAACAGGAGAATTCTCTCAAAATCTCTCACTTTCTGATTCTCACACCCTTACATTCCCCCCTATAGGTGGTCCTTGCTTTGTTGTACATAAAGTTGCTGTGTCAATCTAGGGGTTATCTGCCAATCTAGAGGTGCTCTGCCCCAGTAAAGTTAAATCTATAATTTTAAAAAAATATATATATATTTTTTGGGTGCCAAACCCCAGTGTACTATATTATTATTTTTCTATGACACTGCCAGTTAAACCACAGTGTATGATCATACACATATTGAGACAATGTAGGTGGTCCATGATTTGTTGTAATTAAAGGTGTGCTGTGTCAATATAGGGGTCCTCTGCAATCTAGGGGTGCGCTGCACCAGTTATGAAAACTATATATTTAATTTAATTATTTATTTATTTTTTGGGTGTCAAACCCCAGTGTACTATGCTGTTATTTATCTGTGACACTGCCAGTCAGACCACAGTGTATAATTATACATGTATTGTGACATTGTAGGTGGTCCTTGCTTTGTTGTACATGAAGGGGTCCTCTGCCAATCTAGGAGTGCTCTGTACCAGTTATAAAATCTAAATATATGATAGGAAAGAAACATTGGCTGCAGAGAAACATGAAAGTGGCAAGGAAAGACTCAGGCCTTGGCATTCAAGTTGTGGTTCTGCAGCTGTCAGTGAGGCATCTTCTTCTACATCTCATGACAATGCTATAACTTTTCACCCAGAGGCTAGAAGAGGTGTAAAAAAAAATAAAAACCACTAAGCAGTAGAACAAACTGTGCCTTCAGAACCGTCACACATTCCTGAGGAACATTTAGAAATGTGCACGTCAGCTATGTGTCTGACATTTCTCACACTGTCCTCATAGAGAAGCCTCTGTCACCACCTTCCACCATTTCTGCACTATCTGCACATGTGGGGCGCAGTACAGGTAAAGATGGTGATGATGAGGGCATAATAGAAATTGAGGATTTGTGTGTGGAAGTGGAACAGGAAGAGGATGATATGTGTGTACTACTACAGTATCTGACACTGAGGAGGATGTTGATGATGTTGTTTGTGCAAGTCAGCCACCAGTGGCTGCAGTTCTTGCCCGTGATAAAATGAAAGAGATTGTGATGCATGGGCATAAGACCAAAAAAAAACACTTCTTGGGTGTGGGATTATTTTTACCCAAATCCTGACAATGTTTGAGCAGGCATGTGCTCCATTTATGAGGCCAAAGTTAGTAGAGGAAGCCATCTAGACAACTCCTTCATGTTACGTCATTTGCAGCGAGTTCATGAGATTTATTGCACAAGATTATAATGTAATTAACACCCTCATTATCAACCTCCTCATTAGTGATTAATAGTCCTTCCAAAAAATTGTTTTGCAGGGGCCCAAATTAAGTAAGCACTTCAGCCACAAAAGTGTCATTCCCTCTCACTGAAGTGCTTGGTTTGTTAAACAGTGCATGTTCTTTTTGATATCCATCATGGGGGAGGGGGGCAAGGGCAATTCCATCTTGCACCAATTTTCATTTCTGCACTGCTGTGTGCCAATGTTTTATAGATGTGCTATAAACTGCTGCGTATTTGTGCAGCTGCTGTGTCGGTTAGTAACCAGCCGGTTTGCTGCAGCCTTTGGCCTAAAATGGATGAAAACAATATTGTTAGCTGTGAGGAGGTCAAAATTAACTGGAAATTACTGGAAATGAATGTAATTGAGATTAATAAAACTGTAGGAACAAAACCAGACCCAAATTATGTGATTTTAGATATTTTTATGATTTAAAAAAAAAATACAGATCCAAAACGAAAATACTAGGGCGGTTATGGCAAAACCAAATACAGATCCAAAACATGAGGGAGAGACAGATCCAACACCAAAACCAAAACACAGGGGTTGGCACACATCTCTAATTTACACACTGCCACTTGTTCCATGCTCATGTACTTGCAATTTTTGGCAGTGATATGCGACAGACACAGTGATACTGTAGCATGCCTTACAAATAAACAGTGGGCTCCAGGGGCACTCCATTATAGCATTGAGCTGACGGTGCATCTGTTGCCCAACTCAAACTGACAGTGAGCAACTACCGTACAGTGACAACAGTATGTAACTGCTGGTGTGCAAGCTGACACAATGGCTTATTTGGTATTGTGACTGCCTAGCATACCCATGAAGCTGGGTTAGATTCCCGGAAATTACAAATGTAGAATTCTGATGTTATCAATTGTATACTGAATATCGATACTTAGAAAAAAGTTATAATGGTTGTGTCTTACATATAAATGTTTTTGGAGAAATGTACTGTACAAAAATTATGGGAGAGAATTTTTCTATGTCTATTTGTTCTGGTATCACGCAGGAACTACTGGATGAATATGGAATGCGTTTTCACTATTGGATAGATTAGTGACCTAGATATGTATTATCTCCATGTGACATCAAGGAGAGGAGCAATAGAGAAAAAACAGATACTTGACACTCAGCACGTACAGTGTGCAGGCCCCTCAAGCAAAAGTTGCAGTCAGCTCAGCGCAAAAAATACCTTTTTCTGTACTGATGGATGTGCTAGTGAACGTCTCAGCCATATATAGTATAAGCAGTTTGCTTACGTGAAAAGATGCACACTCAGCTGTTCATAGAGGTGGTTTTTTTGTGTCCTGACTCATAGTGGTAATTTCAAACAGGACCCTTGGAGCCTACCATTTATACTGTACAGCATGTGTGACCTGTATTACTGTACAGAAAGAACTTTACTTCATTTACACTGTAAAGCTTTACAGTAAATGTCTGTCCCACTCGTCATTGCTTGCTTTTGTATACAGTAGTATTCTGTAGCGCCATTCCGCTGCTATTGTTTTCAGCACTGTAGTCTTCATTAGTGGAGCAATCACCACCTGTGGTGAAGCTGTGTATTGCATGCTGTGGATCCTCTTGCGCCTTAGTATGCCTTACCACCCCTACTTGCGCTATATTTATGCCAAAACAAACATGCATGTATGGTGAAACTACAGCAATCATTAGCATGACTATATCTGTATACATACAGTAGATAGATAGTTGTGCCATGAGATTTAAATTTTTTACTTCAAAATAAATACTGGCTTTCTCCTCAGTGGCTCTAGTGGTGGTAACTGCAGACAGCTTTCATTCATCCCTCCTCCCAGCATTCACTGCAGGTGGGCCAATGGAGAGGCAGAGAGACAGCTGCAGTGGCACACACATAGGACCAATCACGCCGATGCCACTCACAAGTACCCTTCCCCCATACCCTGTAGCTGCATCTCTGCTCCTCTCCTCCGACTAGTTATGGCCAACAGTACAGCGGCAGGCAACATAAAATGTGTGGGCTGTGGGACACTTGATTGCAGCGGGCTGCGGCGGGCACCAGTGCGAAGCACCAGGTGTACCACCGCTAGTTCCACCACTGGACAAGGTTCAAAGTTATTTACTCTTTTTTGCTTTTCTTCCAACACAGAATAAGTCTCTGGCTGTAAAGACAGGGAGGAGGGGCCATGGAGAGAAAGGCTTGACACAATTGCTTAGTGGCCAATTCTGGGAATGTGGTAGATAACTATACGACTTAAATACAGGGGAGCAGAGCCCTGTAGATGGGCCTCCTAAGCCTGTGGACCCTGTAGTAATGGCACCAACAATACCTACGCCCATGCTTATACTGCAATCAGGGAAGGTGACATGTAAACATATATTGAAGCAGCAAATGCTAAAAACTGGGAAAGCTCAGAAGGTAGCATCTGTCTGTAAACTATATAGCTGTATACTGTATAACCAAGTATGCAGATTATTAAATTGTATTTGCTAGTGGCTTTATAAATGTTTTCCTTCTAACTTGTTGCTGGTGTGCATTTTTGAAGCATGCTCCCCTCTTGTGGTTTTGTGATCCTTTGAAGGCTAGAAGTATCTGCTCTGCATGGGGAGAAAGAGTCTACTTGAAAGCTGCTGGTAGGAATGTGAATGATTGGTTGTTGAGAGTTTTCAGCCGTGAGGGAAGAAAAAAATCTGCATGCAACAAACATTTTTGATAGAAACCGTATGACCAGGCTGGGTTTTCCTCTCCTGTGATGCCACAATCCCTATCTTCTGTTTTCATGGAAAGATAAAATGACATCACAAACTATAAATCATTTTTTCATGGTAAATTAAATAGATGGCCCTGATTTAAATAGTAGAGGCACTAACTGGAATAAATTATGACCTAATTTAGTTAAAATAACAATCTTAAACCATTTGTTTACAGTAAGAGACAAAATAACAAATTTGCCACTTTTGAAATTGACTAAATTGTCTTCTATTTAGTAAAAAGACATATCAATATTGTCAACAGGCAGCAAATGACAGTGCCACCATGTGATCAAATAATAATGAAAAATGTTAGAACTCATCTGGAATTTTAAAAGAAGATATATTCTCAATTTATTCAAGCAATTTACAGAGAGGATAAACTGAATAAAATTACAAAATATTGCTAACACTTCCCTTGTAATAACAAAACTTCAACAATAATAAACAATAACACATCATTGTAGAAATTGCACCTTATTTTATATATTTTTCTTCTATTTTTAAAGTCAAATTAGGATTAAAATGGAAGCAATTTAGAAAATCAACACTATATCTCCTAGTTTTTAATTAACATTTTTTTTCCCAAGACTTACACCCAAATTATGTTTTTTAAAGGACAGTGAACACCAAAAAAAATGCATTAAATTAAACATGTGTATAATAATTTCCCTTAATTGTTTCTAGAAATTGTTTTGAGGAATTTATCTTTAATAAGAATGTTTTAGAATTAAATTACAGTATTTGTTTTAATACAATTTTTATTGAAACACCAAATTTTCACATTGTACAGAATAGTACTGTCTTTAGCATATATTAACATTTACAGACTTATTACAGTATTTTTTACATTTTAAGGTGTTTCTTCTAAATTCTAATTATTATTTATTAAGGTAATTATTATAATTTAGAAAACCTCTACTAGAGATGAGTGCAATGTACAAAAGGGTATGGGTCATTAGGTCGACCACACTTAGGTCGACAGTCATTAGGTCGACCACTATTGGTTGACATGCATTAGGTCGACATGGTCACTAGGTTGACATGGTCATTAGGTCGAAATGAACAAGGTCGACATGGAAAAAGGTCAACATGAGTTTTTTTTACTTTTTTTGGTGTTGTTTTCTTCGTAAAGTGACGGGAACCCCAGTTAGTGCACCATGTCCCCTCGCATGGCTCTCTTCACTCACCATGCTTCAGGCAAGGTGCCTCGCTCTGCTAGCGCTGCGCTTGGCACAGGTTACTGTTCCCAATCGTAGTCCACATGGATCGTAAAGTATAAAAAAGTTAAAAAAATTTAAAATTTTTTGAAAAACTCATGTCGACATTTGTTCCATGTTGACCTTGTTCGTGTTGACCTAATGACCATGTCGACCAATAGTGGTCGAACTAATGACTGTCAACCTAAGTGTGGTCGACCTAATGACTATATCCCGCACAAAAGTATCTAAGGGAATATTTATCTCTTTAATACATTTAAGAATTGTACTTCGCACGGTTCTCTGGTGGAATTTGGAATTAAAAGAACATCTGCTGTTCTGCTGAGACATCTCCCTTACCCCAACCCAACTACACCACAGAGCTGATTAAATGAACTGTCATTGGCCCAGGTCCATTATTGACTATACATTTGGCAAAACATGGTCTTACAAACATGACGCAAAGTCACCAGTCAGAGGAACAACAAACCCACAATTACATTTATTATTATGAACAGGGGTGTGGCTTGTTTTTCTGCGTTTTTTAAGAAAGTATGGAAAAATATAGGTAGATTCAGGGGCTAAATTAAAATCAGCTCACGACACATCATGCATCTAGCCAATGCCAATAATTTAAGCTTATCCCCACACCATCCTTAGCTCTACAACATTTGAGAAAATATGTTGTTTCTATATAATCCATGCCATTAATCCAGTGATTTCAAAATGGAGTGCCATGGTACCCCAATTTGGTAAGTTTAAACCCTATACTATGCGCTGCTTGTAACACTAGAGAGGCTGCGCATAGCCATTTACATTGGCCACTTTTTATTCATCCCTGCTGCGTCCTGAAACATTAAAATTAATTGAACAATTATTTTTTTCTTTAAATTTATTTTATGTGTATTATACTTTCAAATGACTACTAAGTTATTGGGAACTAACTATTACAAATTAAGCTGTTTGTGTCCAACTACTTAATAAATGCAATTGTTAAATATTTATTTTAGCTTAGGGGTGTTCTGAAAAAAATGCTGAAACACTAAGGGGTCAAGTTAGTTAGAAGTAAGAAGGGTCCTATGAACTATGGCCCTCATTCCGAGTCGTTCGCTCGGTAATTTTCTTCGCATCGCAGCGTTTTTCTGCTTAGTACGCATGCGCAATGTTCGCACTGCGACTGCGCCAAGTAATTTTGCTATGAAGATAGTTTTTTTACTCACGGCTTTTTCTTCGCTCCGGCGATCGTAATGTGATTGACAGGAAATGGGTGTTACTGGGCGGAAACACGGCGTTTTATGGGCGTGTGGATAAAAACGCTACCGTTTCCGGAAAAAACGCGGGAGTGGCTGGAGAAACGGGGGAGTGTCTGGGCGAACGCTGGGTGTGTTTGTGACGTCAAACCAGGAACGACAAGCACTGAACTGATCGCAGATGCCGAGTAAGTCTGAAGCTACTCTGAAACTGCTAAGTAGTTTGTAATCGCAATATTGCGAATACATCGTTCGCAATTTTAAGAAGCTAAGATTCACTCCCAGTAGGCGGAGGCTTAGCGTGTGTAACTCTGCTAAAATCGCCTTGCGAGCGAACAACTCGGAATGAGGGCCTATATTCACCATGAATTACATTTGCAATTCAATTCCAAGCCCCCAGTGCATTGTCCTGACAAACTCACTTTTTTGTGCTCACCCCCTAGGCAGATGAAATGGTGGGGAAAATCTTTCTTCTAGGGTAAAATTGTAGTGTCATAGTTCAGGACCTCTGGTATTTTTGTTCCCAATGAATAATCATGTACTTGAAGGTTTACGCTGTGCACAGATGTAATACTCTATACTCTATATAGAGTATTACATATGTGGTGGGCCTATCCTGTTCTACAGACATTTTGGGTTACACACTTGTATAAAAACAAGAGATGTGCGCCGGCCTCCATCATGGCTTTTGGATTTGTATCTCCTTTGTGTTTTTGATCTGGTTTTGCCAAAACTGCCCTTGTGGGTTTTGAATCTGTATTTTTATATAAAAATCATAAAAACAGCTGAAATTACAGAATTGTGGCCTGTTTTTGCTTGTACAGCATTATGAACCTCAATAACATTAATTTCCAGTCATTTAAAGTCAATTTTGTCCACCTCACAGCTCACAATATTGTTTTAATCCAGTTTAGGACAAAAGGTTGCACCGAGGTAGCTGGATGACTAAGCTAAGCAACAGCAATGGGTGGCACAAACATGTGGCACTTAAACTTCCAACAGGAAACAGAATGGCATTGCAGTGGCAGACAGGAAGGCAGTTTAATCAACTATACAAACCCATAGAAACCAAAAGTGTTTTCATTTATCAAGAACTAGATCAGAGGCCCGAGGGAGTTGGAGTATGTATGTAGTGGAAGGCAGGCAAATATTATTTTTTATTCCAAATTTATGAGGGACTAGAGGTTAATATAATATAATAGTATAGTACACTTGGTTATAGCACAAAAAAATATATATTTATATATATATACAGTATATATATCTACAAATATATTTTTAGCTTTTATTTTGTTTACACTGGGGCAGAGCATCCTTAGATGGACATAGCAGCCCCTTGAAGAACACAGCAGCCCCTTGAAACATGGACACAGCAGTATTATGTAAGGCACAGCATCCCTGGAGGACACAGCAGCCCCTTTATGGATGGACAAAGAACCCCTGATCGGACATAGCAGCCCCAACCCTTGATGGACAACACAGCAGCACCCCTGGATGGACAACACAGCACCCCTGGACACAGCACAAGCACATCTTCACCATACAAGCTCCACAGCCAGAGTGAAAATGCAGCGATCACCGGGGACCTTTATAGAATACAAAACCTGCAAGAATACAACAGCGGGAGGATGATGTTTTGCGTCGTTTTGGAAACCGAGTCAGGTGGGAAAATCTGATCCGGACTCAGATCCTGGCCCGCATCGGGAAGTTTGGGTGGGTCCAGATCTCAAAGAACCGAACCTGCTCATCTCTAATAAAAACCACTAAAAAAAAATCACTTTACACATATTTTCTGTACCACAGGAAATACTGTAAAGACTATGAATGCTTCATTAGGAGAGTTTGCAAATAAAGGTATATTACTCTCTGCGCTGTCTCAGTGTTTCTTACTTTTAATTTTTCATATTTATGTGTATGCATACATGAAAAACGTCATTTTGAGAACACCAAGAGTGTGAAAATGAAATGTTGATGTAATTTTAACTAACCCGATACAGGGCCTGATTGAGAGATGGACGCAGTGTTGATGTTGCACATAAATGGACACTTGTCTCACCACACTACACATGCTTCACGACTGTTTCTGGGCAGAGTCACAGAATCATAGGCACGGTCAATGTCAGTGGGCATTCCTGGGAGGAAACAGCGGGTGTGTCGCTGAAAGAAGCTGCGGTCTAAAAGGCACAGCCGCTCACACAAGAGGCCACACTCAGATAGAGAAACTGTACCTACCTACCATAGGGCTGGTGCATGTTTCGATGATGCAACCGATGGTGAATCTAAATACACAGTGACGTAAATCCCACTATCCAAGGATGGTGCGTCTTAGTTGTTTGAAAATCGGATGTGGCATTAGACATTGAGACGCATATGTGACTGCGGAAAAAGACACAAAAGTGTCTGCATCCACCTCAGAATCAGGCCCATAAAGTGCAACGACTTGTTTCAGCCAAACTACACCAGGTTGTGGAATGCACTTAATGGAACATAAAGAATGTTTTCGTCTCCTGATTTTTTCTAATTGGGGGGAGGAGGTTTATAAGGAGGAGAGGTTTGATACTCACCCTGTGCCTTGATGAAGATAAACAAAGTATCGATAGGCATCAACATGGTGAGGACATCTGGTTTCCTGACCTATATCCATCTTCATCTACAGGGAAGACTTTTCTAGAATCGCTCTCCAGGACCTGGGTTCATCTTGAGGCTTCTGTATGATATACTTTTCTACTACCACTATTTGGTAGGAAGCTTGTGACCTCACATGTTTTTTTATAGGATTCTAAATGTATTTAATAGTGTCATATTTAGTGCAATACCTACTGTTAAATTGTAAATCCATATTACCCAATGGTATTATGTGAGGTTCCTTCCTATGTTCTTTACTTGTGATCCACTGTATATGGGAGTCTTAATATTCATTGGAGTAAATAATATTAGTAAGAATCTATTATGATCACCATACCACAGCCTATTAGAGTGTTATTAGAGTGTTATTAGTATTATTAGAGTGTTATTAGAGTGCAATATAATCTTTTCAGGTGTGGATTTTCTTCTGTCTACTAAAGAACCTTTTGATGGGTACACGTTCTTCTTTCAGCCAGGGACAAATTTAGTGGTCAGGCCGCATCCAGGCACATTATACATTAAAAAAGCGGCAAGTGCCCACTGAGGAACAGCATGCCGACAACATGATGCTGCTTCCCCTATATTTCAATGTTGGGATGGTGCTTGCTGAGGAATGGATACTAGGAGTATGCATCATTCAATAATATAAAACAGACATTATGGCATTTGTTCTCTAGTTGGTAGAGGGAGGGTGTCTATATAAGATTACCATAATGTAAAAAAGTGTTCCACCTGTTTTCCCTTGTTCAAGAGCATTTCCACTAGTGATGAGCGGGTTCGGTTCCTCGGAATCCGAACCCGCCCGAACTTCAGCTTTTTTTACACGGATCCGAGCGACTCGGATCTTCCCGCCTTGCTCGGTTAACCCGAGCGCGCCCGAACGTCATCATGACGCTGTCGGATTCTCGCGAGGCTCGGATTCTATCGCGAGACTCGGATTCTATATAAGGAGCCGCGCGTCGCCGCCATTTTACACGTGCATTGAGATTGATAGTGAGAGGACGTGGCTGGCGTCCTCTCCGTTTAGAGAAGAAATAGATAGGAGAGTGAGAGTGAGACAGTGACACTTCATTTACTGGAGCTTAGGAGGAGTACTCAGACAGAGAGTGCAGAATTTTGCTGATAGTATTAGTTAGTTAGTTATACTAGTGACAGAGTGAGACAGTGACACTTCATTTACTGGAGCTTAGGAGGAGTACTCAGACAGAGAGTGCAGAATTTTGCTGATAGTATTAGTTAGTCATACTTGTGACTGACCAGTGACCACCAGTGCAGTTTTATATTATTTAATATAATCCGTTCTCTGCCTGAAAAAACGATACACAGTGACTCAGTCACATACCATATCTGTGCTCTGCCCAGTGTGCTGCTGCATCATCTATGTATAATATCTGACTGTGCTCACACAGCTTAATTGTGGGGGAGACTGGGGAGCAGTTAGGTTATAGCAGGAGCCAGGAGTACATATTAAAATTAAACAGTGCACACTTTTTTTCTGCAGGAGTGCCACTGCCAGTGTGACTGACCAGTGACCTGACCACCAGTATATAGTATACTATATTGTATTGTGAATGTCTGCCTGTAAAAGTTAAACACACGTCGTGTGACTTGTGTGGTGTTTTTTTATTCTATAAAATAAAAAACTCATTCTGCTGACAGACAGTGTCCAGCAGGTCCGTCATTATATAATATATACCTGTCCGGCTGCAGTAGTGATATATATATATTTTTTATATCATTATTTATCATCCAGTCGCAGCAGACACAGTACGGTAGTTCACGGCTGTAGCTACCTCTGTGTCGGCACTCGGCAGTCCATCCATAATTGTATACCACCTACCCGTGGTTTTTTTTTTCTTTCTTCTTTATACATACTACATCTCATTATCATCCAGTCTATATTAGCAGCAGACACAGTACAGTACGGTAGTCCACGGCTGTAGCTACCTCTGTGTCGGCACTCGGCAGTCCGTCCATAATTGTATACCACCTACCCGTGGTTTTTTTTTCTTTCTTCTTTATACATACTACATCTCATTATCAACCAGTCTATATTAGCAGCAGACACAGTACGGTAGTCCACGGCTGTAGCTACCTCTGTGTCGGCACTCGGCAGTCCATCCATAATTGTATACCACCTACCCGTGTTTTTTTTTTCTTTCTTCTTTATACATAATACATCTCATTATCATCCAGTCTATATTAGCAGCAGACACAGTACAGTACGGTAGTCCACGGCTGTAGCTACCTCTGTGTCGGCACTCGGCAGTCCATCCATAATTGTATACCACCTACCCGTGGTTTTTTTTTCTTTCTTCTTTATACATACATACTACATCTCTTTATCAACCAGTCTATATTAGCAGCAGACACAGCACGGTAGTCCACGGCTGTAGCTACCTCTGTGTCGGCACTCGGCAGTCCATCCATAATTGTATACCACCTACCCGTGGTTTTTTTTTCTTTCTTCTTTATACATACATACTACATCTCTTTATCAACCAGTCTATATTAGCAGCAGACACAGTACGGTAGTCCACGGCTGTAGCTACCTCTGTGTCGGCACTCGGCAGTCCGTCCATAATTGTATACCACCTACCCGTGGTTTTTTTTTCTTTCTTCTTTATACATACATACTACATCTCTTTATCAACCAGTCTATATTAGCAGCAGACACAGTACGGTAGTCCACGGCTGTAGCTACCTCTGTGTCGGCACTCGGCAGTCCATCCATAATTGTATACCACCTACCCGTGGTTTTTTTTTCTTTCTTCTTTATACATACATACTACATCTCATTATCATCCAGTCTATATTAGCAGCAGACACAGTACAGTACGGTAGTCCACGGCTGTAGCTACCTCTGTGTCGGCACTCGTCAGTCCGTCCATAATTGTATACCACCTACCCGTGTTTTTTTTTCTTTCTTCTTTATACATACATACTACATCTCTTTATCAACCAGTCTATATTAGCAGCAGACACAGTACGGTAGTCCACGGCTGTAGCTACCTCTGTGTCGGCACTCGGTAGTCCGTCCATAATTGTATACCACCTACCCGTGGTTTTTTTTCTTTCTTCTTTATACATACATACTACATCTCTTTATCAACCAGTCTATATTAGCAGCAGACACAGTACGGTAGTCCACGGCTGTAGCTACCTCTGTGTCGGCACTCGGCAGTCCATCCATAATTGTATACCACCTACCCGTGGTTTTTTTTTCTTTCTTCTTTATACATACATACTACATCTCATTATCAACCAGTCTATATTAGCAGCAGACACAGTACGGTAGTCCACGGCTGTAGCTACCTCTGTGTCGGCACTCGGCAGTCCGTCCATAATTGTATACCACCTACCCGTGGTTTTTTTTCTTTCTTCTTTATACATACATACTACATCTCATTATCATCCAGTCTATATTAGCAGCAGACACAGTACAGTACAATAGTCCACGGCTGTAGCTACCTCTGTGTCGGCACTCGGCAGTCCATCCATAATTGTATACTAGTATCCATCCATCTCCATTGTTTACCTGAGGTGCCTTTTAGTTGTGCCTATTAAAATATGGAGAACAAAAATGTTGAGGTTCCAAAATTAGGGAAAGATCAAGATCCACTTCCACCTCGTGCTGAAGCTGCTGCCACTAGTCATGGCCGAGACGATGAAATGCCAGCAACGTCGTCTGCCAAGGCCGATGCCCAATGTCATAGTACAGAGCATGTCAAATCCAAAACACCAAATATCAGTAAAAAAAGGACTCCAAAACCTAAAAGAAAATTGTCGGAGGAGAAGCGTAAACTTGCCAATATGCCATTTACCACACGGAGTGGCAAGGAACGGCTGAGGCCCTGGCCTATGTTCATGGCTAGTGGTTCAGCTTCACATGAGGATGGAGGCACTCAGCCTCTCGCTAGAAAAATGAAAAGACTCAAGCTGGCAAAAGCAGTAGCACCGCAAAGAACTGTGCGTTCTTCGAAATCCCAAATCCACAAGGAGAGTCCAATTGTGTCGGTTGCGATGCCTGACCTTCCCAACACTGGACGTGAAGAGCATGCGCCTTCCACCATTTGCACGCCCCCTGCAAGTGCTGGAAGGAGCACCCGCAGTCCAGTTCCTGATAGTCAGATTGAAGATGTCAGTGTTGAAGTACACCAGGATGAGGAGGATATGGGTGTTGCTGGCGCTGGGGAGGAAATTGACCAGGAGGATTCTGATGGTGAGGTGGTTTGTTTAAGTCAGGCACCCGGGGAGACACCTGTTGTCCGTGGGAGGAATATGGCCGTTGACATGCCTGGTGAAAATACCAAAAAAATCAGCTCTTCGGTGTGGAACTATTTCAACAGAAATGCGGACAACAGGTGTCAAGCCGTGTGTTCCCTTTGTCAAGCTGTAATAAGTAGGGGTAAGGACGTTAACCACCTCGGAACATCCTCCCTTATACGTCACCTGCAGCGCATTCATAATAAGTCAGTGACAAGTTCAAAAACTTTGGGTGACAGCGGAAGCAGTCCACTGACCAGTAAATCCCTTCCTCTTGTAACCAAGCTCACGCAAACCACCCCACCAACTCCCTCAGTGTCAATTTCCTCCTTCCCCAGGAATGCCAATAGTCCTGCAGGCCATGTCACTGGCAATTCTGACGATTCCTCTCCTGCCTGGGATTCCTACGATGCATCCGTGCGTGTAACGCCTACTGCTGCTGGTGCTGCTGTTGTTGCTGCTGGGAGTCGATGGTCATCCCAGAGGGGAAGTCGTAAGACCACTTTTACTACTTCCACCAAGCAATTGACTGTCCAACAGTCCTTTGCGAGGAAGATGAAATATCACAGCAGTCATCCTACAGCAAAGCGGATAACTGAGGCCTTGGCATCCTGGGTGGTGAGAAACGTGGTTCCGGTATCCATCATTACTGCAGAGCCAACTAGAGACTTGTTGGAGGTACTGTGTCCCCGGTACCAAATACCATCTAGGTTCCATTTCTCTAGGCAGGCGATACCGAAAATGTACACAGACCTCAGAAAAAGAGTCACCAGTGTCCTAAAAAATGCAGCTGTACCCAATGTCCACTTAACCACGGACATGTGGACAAGTGGAGCAGGGCAGGGTCAGGACTATATGACTGTGACAGCCCACTGGGTAGATGTATGGACTCCCGCCGCAAGAACAGCAGCGGCGGCACCAGTAGCAGCATCTCGCAAACGCCAACTCTTTCCTAGGCAGGCTACGCTTTGTATCACCGGTTTCCAGAATACGCACACAGCTGAAAACCTCTTACGGCAACTGAGGAAGATCATCGCGGAATGGCTTACCCCAATTGGACTCTCCTGTGGATTTGTGGCATCGGACAACGCCAGCAATATTGTGTGTGCATTAAATATGGGCAAATTCCAGCACGTCCCATGTTTTGCACATACCTTGAATTTGGTGGTGCAGAATTTTTAAAAAAAACGACAGGGGCGTGCAAGAGAGCTGTCGGTGGCCAGAAGAATTGCGGGACACTTTCGGCGTACAGGCACCACGTACAGAAGACTGGAGCACCACCAAAAACTACTGAACCTGCCCTGCCATCATCTGAAGCAAGAAGTGGTAACGAGGTGGAATTCAACCCTCTATATGCTTCAGAGGTTGGAGGAGCAGCAAAAGGCCATTCAAGCCTATACAATTGAGCACGATATAGGAGGTGGAATGCACCTGTCTCAAGCGCAGTGGAGAATGATTTCAACGTTGTGCAAGGTTCTGATGCCCTTTGAACTTGCCACACGTGAAGTCAGTTCAGACACTGCCAGCCTGAGTCAGGTCATTCCCCTCATCAGGCTTTTGCAGAAGAAGCTGGAGACATTGAAGGAGGAGCTAACACGGAGCGATTCCGCTAGGCATGTGGGACTTGTGGATGGAGCCCTTAATTCGCTTAACAAGGATTCACGGGTGGTCAATCTGTTGAAATCAGAGCACTACATTTTGGCCACCATGCTCGATCCTAGATTTAAAGCCTACCTTGGATCTCTCTTTCCGGCAGACACAAGTCTGCTGGGGTTGAAAGACCTGCTGGTGAGAAAATTGTCAAGTCAAGCGGAACGCGACCTGTCAACATCTCCTCCTTCACATTCTCCCGCAACTGGGGGTGCGAGGAAAAGGCTCAGAATTCCGAGCCCACCCGCTGGCGGTGATGCAGGGCAGTCTGGAGCGACTGCTGATGCTGACATCTGGTCCGGACTGAAGGACCTGACAACGATTACGGACATGTCGTCTACTGTCACTGCATATGATTCTCTCAACATTGAAAGAATGGTGGAGGATTATATGAGTGACCGCATCCAAGTAGGCACGTCACACAGTCCGTACTTATACTGGCAGGAAAAAGAGGCAATTTGGAGGCCCTTGCACAAACTGGCTTTATTCTACCTAAGTTGCCCTCCCACAAGTGTGTACTCCGAAAGAGTGTTTAGTGCCGCCGCTCACCTTGTCAGCAATCGGCGTACGAGGTTACATCCAGAAAATGTGGAGAAGATGATGCTCATTAAAATTAATTATAATCAATTCCTCCGCGGAGACATTGACCAGCAGCAATTGCCTCCACAAAGTACACAGGGAGCTGAGATGGTGGATTCCAGTGGGGACGAATTGATAATCTGTGAGGAGGGGGATGTACACGGTGATATATCGGAGGATGATGATGAGGTGGACATCTTGCCTCTGTAGAGCCAGTTTGTGCAAGGAGAGATTAATTGCTTCTTTTTTGGGGGGGGTCCAAACCAACCCGTCATATCAGTCACAGTCGTGTGGCAGACCCTGTCACTGAAATGATGGGTTGGTTAAAGTGTGCATGTCCTGTTTATACAACATAAGGGTGGGTGGGAGGGCCCAAGGACAATTCCATCTTGCACCTCTTTTTTCTTTTATTTTTCTTTGCGTCATGTGCTGTTTGGGGAGGGTTTTTTGGAAGGGCCATCCTGCGTGACACTGCAGTGCCACTCCTAGATGGGCCCGGTGTTTGTGTCGGCCACTAGGGTCGCTTATCTTACTCACACAGTCAGCTACCTCATTGCGCCTCTTTTTTTCTTTGCGTCATGTGCTGTTTGGGGAGGGTTTTTTGGAAGGGCCATCCTGCGTGACACTGCAGTGCCACTCCTAGATGGGCCCGGTGTTTGTGTCGGCCACTAGGGTCGCTTATCTTACTCACACAGTCAGCTACCTCATTGCGCCTCTTTTTTTCTTTGCGTCATGTGCTGTTTGGGGAGGGTTTTTTGGAAGGGCCATCAAGCGTGACACTGCAGTGCCACTCCTAGATGGGCCCGGTGTTTGTGTCGGCCACTAGGGTCGCTTATCTTACTCACACAGTCAGCTACCTCATTGCGCCTCTTTTTTTCTTTGCGTCATGTGCTGTTTGGGGAGGGTTTTTTGGAAGGGACATCCTGCGTGACACTGCAGTGCCACTCCTAGATGGGCCCGGTGTTTGTGTCGGTCACTAGGGTCGCTTATCTTACTCACACAGTCAGCTACCTCATTGCGCCTCTTTTTTTCTTTGCGTCATGTGCTGTTTGGGGAGGGTTTTTTGGAAGAGACATCCTGCGTGACACTGCAGTGCCACTCCTAGATGGGCCCGGTGTTTGTGTCGGCCACTAGGGTCGCTTATCTTACTCACACAGTCAGCTACCTCATTGCGCCTCTTTTTTTCTTTGCGTCATGTGCTGTTTGGGGAGGGTTTTTTGGAAGGGACATCCTGCGTGACACTGCAGTGCCACTCCTAGATGGGCCCGGTGTTTGTGTCGGCCACTAGGGTCGCTTATCTTACTCACACAGTCAGCTACCTCATTGCGCCTCTTTTTTTCTTTGCGTCATGTGCTGTTTGGGGAGGGTTTTTTGGAAGGGCCATCCTGCGTGACACTGCAGTGCCACTCCTAGATGGGCCCGGTGTTTGTGTCGGCCACTAGGGTCGCTTATCTTACTCACACAGTCAGCTACCTCATTGCGCCTCTTTTTTTCTTTGCGTCATGTGCTGTTTGGGGAGGGTTTTTTGGAAGGGACATCCTGCGTGACACTGCAGTGCCACTCCTAGATGGGCCCGGTGTTTGTGTCGGCCACTAGGGTCGCTTATCTTACTCACACAGCGACCTCGGTGCAAATTTTAGGACTAAAAATAATATTGTGAGGTGTGAGGTATTCAGAATAGACTGAAAATGAGTGTAAATTATGGTTTTTGAGGTTAATAATACTTTGGGATCAAAATGACCCCCAAATTCTATGATTTAAGCTGTTTTTTAGGGTTTTTTGAAAAAAACACCCGAATCCAAAACACACCCGAATCCGACAAAAAAAATTCGGTGAGGTTTTGCCAAAACGCGGTCGAACCCAAAACACGGCCGCGGAACCGAACCCAAAACCAAAACACAAAACCCGAAAAATTTCCGGCGCTCATCTCTAATTTCCACCCAATCCAGTCTAAATAAAAAGTTGAGTTTATTTAATCTGAGGGGTATTTGAGGAGGTGCAGAGTCAATCCATCCCTGTAAGATAGTTTTTTTGCCCATGGCACTTAAGGTTAGTAAAAGCTTGTTGCTGTCTAAGGTCATTCGTTGTTTTGGGTCAAATACACCAAATATTGCCCACTAAGGAGTGAAGGTGATATGGTTTATAACTTTAGCCTCATTCTATCCTGATCCTAATGCAAGCCCTAATGCTACTGTTGACATTTTCCCTATTTTGACATTTCATATGGTGACATTCTGCCCGTGTCAACATTTTCCAGATGTCAACATGTTAGATATTAACTGTTAACATTGTGGTGTTAACATTACATAGACAAAGTGGGGTTTATTTACTAAGCTCCCGATTTTGACCGAGATGGTGTTTTTTCTTCAAAGTGTCATCTCGGGAATTTACTAAACTCAAATCACGGCAGTGATGAGGGCATTCGTATTTTTGTTGAAGTCAAAGAAAAAAATTACGAATGAATACACCATCGGTCAAATACGCCTGTTATTTGCTAGAACTCGGTTATTTACTAAAATTTGTATTTCACAAACACTGCCGGCAATAGCCAAACACTGCCGTGAATAAATACAAATCGTAAAAAAAAGCAGTTTTTAAATAGACCTGCTTTTTTTTACCGTGTTCTGATAGGCATGCACGGATCCATGAGATCCGTGCATGTTTATCAGTGGTAAGGGGTGGGAAAGTGTTAAAAAAAAATGCGTGGGGTCCCCCCTCCTAAGCAAAACCAGCCTCGGGCTCTTTGAGCCGGTCCTGGTTGTCAAAATATGGGGAAAAAAATGACAGGGGTTCCCCCATATTTCATCAACCAGCACCGGGCTCTGCGCCTGGTCCTGGTGCAAAGCATATATGGGGGACAAAAAGCGTAGGGGTCCCCCGTATTTTTTGAACCAGCACCGGGCTCCACTAGCCAGGTACATAATGCCACAGCCGGGGGACACTTTTATTGTGGTCCTGGCAGCCCTGGCATTACATCCCCAACTAGTCACCCCTGGCCGGGGTACCCTGGAGGAGTGGGAACCCCTTAAATCAAGGGGTCCCCCCCTCCAGCCACCCAAGGGCCAGGGGTGAAGCCCGAGGCTGTCCCCCCCATCCAAGGGCGGCGGATGGGGGGCTGATAGCCAAGTGTAAAAAATCAGAATATTGTTTTTAGTAGCAGTACTACAAGTCCCAGCAAGCCTCCCCGCAAGCTGGTACTTGGAGAACCACAAGTACCAGCATGCGGTGGAAAACCGGGCCCGCTGGTACCAGTAGTACTACTACTAAAAAAATACCCAACAAAATACAGGACACACATACGACAGCATAGTAAATTAGTCGTAATAAATTCAAAAAGTTGCAATTTCACACATTCGATGTCATTCGTGTTTGAACTTTAACCTCATTCTGAAAATTACGAATTTTAGTAAATATACCCCAGTGACTGTAATATGTTGGTTCTTAAATCTATCTAATGGAGATGGTGGAGTTATGAAAGCTATGTGGTGACTCTTTATTAAATATGGAGGCTGGGGTTATTAATGTAACATGGGTTTATTGAGGATATTAATGCAGTGGTTCTCAAGTTCGGTCGTCAGGACCCCAAACAGGTCACATTTTGCAGGTCACCTAGCAGATGCACTGTATGTATTAATGCAATATGGGATCTCTAAATATAGGGGTTATTTAACTCTGTGGCTGATTGGGGGTGAAATAAGACTATTTCTAAACTGTAAATGCTATTAATTTGATGTCAAGAATAGTTGGGGGTAATTTTTGAGGATGTGATTTTGTCTGAAAGAGGGCAAAGGGGCAGCAAGACCTTAATTTATATTCTGTGAGTGGCACAGTTTCTGTCTGCTGGATAAGGTCAACAAGGGACACAGTTGCAGGTTTATGCTTATGTTAAAGGGGCCATGAGTGTGCTTTGTACTAGTTGTTTGAAGGACACTATTATACAGGTATTTAAATCATGTTGAATACAAAGAGGTAAAGGAGAAATAATGAGAGGTAGAAAGGTGCATAGTAATGTCTTGGGAAATAGACAGAGGCGTATCTAGGGTAGGGCGAGTGGGGCACGTGCCCTGGGCGCCTTGGCAGGCCCAGGAGAGGGGGGCGCCGCCATCAACCCTAAATGTGAGGGGAGGAGAGCGCAGCGTCTCTCCCTCCCCTCACCGCCGCTGCCAGCACTAGCTGTGTCCGGTCTCCGGCGTTAGCCAATCAGAGCTTGCGGACCGGCTCCTGATTGGCTGCCGTTGCGTGAGCTCTGATTGGCTAGCGAACCGGCGCCAGACAGCCGCCGGAGACCTGGAGCGGTGAGGGGAAGGAGAGGCGCTGCGCTGCGCTCTCCTCCCCTCACATAGCAACAAGCGGCCGGTAAGTGAAGGGGGGGTCCGGCGGCACGGGGGGGGGGGGGGGGGTCCGGTGGCACAGTGGGGCATGTATCTGGCACCAAGTGGGGCCTGGCACTGTGGGGCATGTATCTGGCACTGTGGGGCATGTAACTGGCACTGTGGGGCAATGTATCTGGCACTGTGGGGCATGTATCTGGCACTGTGGGGCATGTATCTGGCACTGTGGGGCAATGTATCTGGCACTGTGGGGCAATGTATCTGGCACTGTGGGTTAATGTAACTGGCACTGTGGGGCAATGTATCCGGCACTGTGGGGCATGTATCCGGCACTGTGGGGCAATGTAACAGGCACTGAGTGGGGCATGTATCTGGCACTGAGTGGGGCATGTATCTGGTACTGTGGGGCAATGTATCTGGCACTGTGGGGCATGTATCCGGCACTGTGGGGCATTGTATCCGGCACTGTGGGGCAATGTAACTGGCACTGTGGGGCATGTATCTGGCACTGAGTGGGGCATGTATCTGGCACTGTGGGGCAATGTATCTGGCACTGTGGGGCATGTATCCGGCACTGTGGGGCAATGTAACTGGCACTGTGGGGCATGTAACTGGCACTGTGGGGCAATGTAACTGGCACTGAGTGGGGCATGTTTCTGGCACAGTGGGGCAATGTATCCGGCACTGTGGGGCAATGTATCCGGCACTGTGGGGCATGTATCCGGCACTGTGGGGCAATGTAACTGGCACTGTGGGGCATGTATCCAGCACTGTGGGGCAATGTAACTGGCACTGTGGGGCAATGTAACTGGCACTGTGGGGCAATGTAACTGCCACTGAGTGGGGCATGTATCTGGCACTGTGGGGCAATGTATCCGGCACTGTGGGGCAATGTATCCGGCACTGTGGGGCATGTATCCGGCACTGTGGGGCAATGTAACTGGCACTGTGGGGCATGTATCCAGCACTGTGGGGCAATGTAACTGGCACTGTGGGCCATTTTCAGTGGCCACACCCCTTCTGGAGCGTGGCCACACACCTTCTGGTGTGTGGCCATGCCCATTTTTTGCCACGCGCTGCAGTTCTTTTTGTGTTTTTTTTTTTGGGGGGGGGGCGCCATTTTCCATCTTGCCCTGGGCTCCGAAAACCCTAGTTACGCCTCTGGAAATAGATCAGGGGTGTGCAGAACCGGCATATAGATTGAAGCACAGGGGGTGAGTGCCTCCGGGCCTCCCTCTCTCAGGGGCCCCCATACTTTAGTCCTGGTTGCAGCAGTGCAAACAGAGCAGGAACTGCATGCTGCATTCTAAAGAAAAGAAGATGGAGGTAGAGTCCGACTTGGGGATGGAGTTCTACCCTAAGCAGCGGCAGTGTGGGAAAATGGAGGGGGAGGAGCAGCTCACAGTCCCATAGTGATGAGGACTATCCACAGCAGTCAGCCTATAAGGTAGGAGAGACTCAGAGAGGGGGCACAGTTTGTCTAAATGTATGTGTATAGGTGTGTGTGTGTGTGTGTGTGTGTGTGTGTGTGTGTGTGTCTGAATGTGTATATACAGGATATGTCCACATACATCTTTGCTATTTTGCTCAATTTGGCACAACATGCAAAACATGTGCCCTGCCTTACCCTGCCATTTTCAACAGCCAAACACACGCCAGGACTGGAGCCGGCCTAGGACTATCCTCTGCTGAAGGAGGACAGTGATGGTCTCGTCTGGACACAGGCAGCTGCACATTCCTGCCTGAGCCTGATTCAGAATAAATAAAGAACCTCTTGATTAGTCAGTAATGGCGGAATTTAATTTAAAGATACCTTTATATGTGGAAAGAATTATGTGAACACGTGAGTGGGGTACGCTGTAAAAGTATTCACATTACAGTTGTGATTTGTGCCTGATTCCGTCAAAAGATACCTTTATGTGCATTCCCTAATCCCTTGTTATGTGAGTTCTCGGTACTCTTGAATATATATTTGAAGTGGTGGTGAGACCCTATCTTTTCTTTTATCAAGGCCAGCAGCACGTCAGAGTTCTCTTTCCAAACACTCTATGAAGAATTGCCTATTTCATACATTCTAAACATTACTACACATTGTGTATTATTCTTTTCTTTTGCATATCTTTCTGTGGACTTTTGGACCATAACGAGCATCCCAAGTACATTTTGGAAACAAGATCAAACAGTAACTTTTATGTCTTATACATATTGTATTATATGGTTTCATTGGTGGCGCCTTTGATCATTTCCTTACATTTCTTTGTGTTTATATTCATTCTTACTTGTTTGGGCAGGTATTTAAGGGTTTGATTGGGCAGACCCAATCTTTGTGCCAGAGTTCACCCCTTTTGATTTTATTATGGCTAAACTGTTTTTTACGAGTAGCGAGTGGATGGATTTTAAAATTTTTGTTTGCCATAATAGAATATGTATAAAGTAATATATTAAAGAAAAAAAAATCACAAGGCATGGCTAAATCTCTGAGTCTATGGCATGCAAAACCGTGCCATACATGGCGGGATATAGCAAAGATGTATGTGGACACATCTGTATGTACAGTATGTTTAAAGGGGTATTTATACATATATATATATATATATATATATATATATACACTCTATATATATATGTGTGTGTATATATGACTACTGTATATCTGTGACTGACTGACTGTATGTATGTATGTATGTATGTATATGCAGCCCACCAGCTGAGCACATACCGTCATAAGTCTCGGCCCGTCGTGTTGGTCCGCCATCTCCGGAACACTACTGCACAGCTCTAAGCATCCTTAGGTATCTCGGAGCAGCTGTACATCCTATAGGGTGCATTCCAGGAATGTCCAAAGGACACGCTAGCAGCAATGCAGTAGTAAAACTGGCTGAACCTACTAGGGAGATGTACAGGCAGCAAGCGTGCCACCAACAAAGGCACTCCTCACTGTGCGATGGCACTGGCTGCATCACCAACCTAACGGGCCTGTATGTATTAATGTGTATCGGTGCTGAAAGTATTTATGTAAGTGTGTATGTATGTATGTGACTGTGTATATGTATGACTATGTATGTGACAGTATGTATGTTTGAGTATCGGTGTGTGACAGTACGTATGAATGTGTGTGACTATATGAATGTGTATATGTGTGGGCTGTAGTGTCCCACGGGGAGGAAAAGTAGGGAGGGAACGCTCTCCCCTGCTGCTCGCACATGGCAGTTTCCAGCTCAGCAGCTGCAGAAGGGATGTACATACACCCTGCATAGCATAAAATGGGGGAGTGATGTGTGACCACATTCCCTTTTCATGTATGCCCTGGGTCTTGAGCACAATAACCCAATCCTTGTGTCCCAATGTTGCTCTTTAGGGCCCCCAGTCTTAGGTACCCCGGGCTCCCCCAAATCCTTAATCCATCTCTGGGGGGTGTACTGAGATCCCCTTGATACTGAGAAACCAGTATCCTGTCTTGATCTCCATGGGCTGTTAATCTGGCTCAGTGTTGTCCTGTTTCTGTTATGAGCAATGGACAAGTGCAGTACATAAATAAATACATAACCACAAGATCTGCAGATATTTATTTCAACTAAACTGGGTCTCTCGTTTTCATAACTTCATTTAGATCTATGTACTCTGAATTCAAGGACACTACTTTAGGTATTAATTTTCTTTCCTTGCCACGTAAGTTTGTACAGTAGATAGAGCCTCACATGTGAAGCACACTTGATGCACGCAACAGAATATTGTACCTTGGTATTGCAACGGTGAGCTTAAATGGGCTCAGAGTGGAGACTAGGGCACACACACCTGTTTCTACATGCAAGAGTCAGCTCCTCAACATATACTGTAAATCTGAATAGCTGCAAGAGTGTAACATTCTAATATAGTCCAGTCCTCCTATTTCTTTAAAACTCTGCCTTAAATAAAATTTAACTTTTCAGTGTTTCTGCTAAAATACATTCTTGTTTAGCTTTATTAATGGCTGAAATTAATTATGAGGGGAGACTGTCTTCATGACGTAGCATTTTTTTGTGTGAGTAAAGCTATTTATCACATTGCTCCTAGTTCCATTAAAAGTACCAGTGTGCCTACTGTACTTGCTGTGCTCGCTCCGCGCAATTCCTCTCCTCTGCCAATCCAAGCTTCTGCTCATCTGCAACTGCGGCCACCTGGATGTGTAAACATAGGCACGTTGGGGGTCATTCCGAGTTGATCGCTCGCTAGCTACTTTTAGCAGCCGTGTAAACGCATAGTCGCCGCCCACGGGGGGAGTGTATTTTCACTTTGCAAGTGTGCGAACGCCTGTGCAGCCGAGCGGGTACAAACAGATTTTGTGCAGGACAGGACCAGCCCTGTAGTTACTTATTCTGTGCGATCACTTCAGTCTGTCTGGTCCCCGGAATTTACGTCAGATACCCGCCCTGCAAACGCCTGAACACGCCTGCGTTTTTCCAAACACTCCCAGAAAACGGTCACTTGGCACCCATAAATTCCCACTTCCTGTCAATCTGCTTGCGATCGGCTGTGCGAATGGAATCGTCGCTAGAAGCAGTGCAAAACAATGATGCTCTTTGTACCCGTACGCTGCGCATGCGCATTGCGCCCCATACGCATGCGTAGTTTTGCCGTTTTTTAAATGATCGCTACGCAGCGAACATCGGCAGCTAGCGATCAACTCGGAATGACCTCCTTTGTTGGAAACCTATGGAGAGGTGCACTGTGAAAAAGATCTCCCTCCTGGGTGTTATGCCGCTAAGGGGAGTAACTGCTGTTTGCAACATTTGTAGCGCCATTTTTGTAATAAGTGCAACTTTCATGACTGTTTGGGACTGATAATAGGAAAAGTGGATCTGGATTGTTTTAAATGAAACATGGACAAATGAATAGTAAGGTGTATAGTACATACATGTAATAAGGTAGTAAAAAAGCAGAACTGTTTATAAAGAAAAGCTGCATATATTTATAAGGATGAACAAATAAATATATCCTAATTTCAACATGGAAATAAAAATTGTTCTGAAGTTACATTCAAATGTTTAATGATCACATTAGAATTCATGGTTTTGTTTTAGTTTTGCATTCTCATTAACTGTTAACATGTTAACATTAATGAGAATGATTATTATTAAGGAATACAAATTAGTTTTTTTTTCTAATAGTACTTTTGATATATTAAACATCTAATTTTGTAACATTAACGCATGTTGATATTTTTAAATATGTTGCATCATTATCTAAAAAACATGGTAAAACATTTTTTCTTTTTATTTATCAGTATTCCTCAATATTTACATTGGAGCAAAATACAGATATGTCAATGATACATTAAAAACTAACATAAAAGATTGATTGCTAATATTGTTGTTCATATATTAATGTAAATATATGTGTTTATTAATAGCTACTTATATAATGCCTGCATATTTTATTGCGTTTTACAATTTGGAACAAAACAGTAATAAAACAAGACTGGGAACCAACAGACAGAATAGACAAATGTTTGCACCTCAACAAGATTGTATAAGATACATTTACTCATTGAGATTATTATTATTATTATTATTATTATTATTATTATTATTTTTACTACTATTATTATTATTAAAAATAATAATAGTAATAATAACAACAACAACAACAACAACAACAACAACAACAACATTAACAGGTCATTTAGCTAAAGTATTCCTTTGTTGCCGTACTTTTGCACAATTTAATTAGGAATGATTTAATTGGGAATTATTTCAATAATACAACCCACTAATTGACTAATATTTTTCAAATTGTTTATCAACGTGCAATGAACTTGCTTTATTTAATTCATGTTAATATACATATTAATGATGATTATTTAACCAAAGCAAGTTTAATATAAATGTACAGTATATTAATGACAATTATTTACTTGAATTTAGCCCAGGATAATGCAGCTGGAAAATCACTGGATGAAGTGGGTCTTGTAGGCAGATAGAGATTGTGTTTATCTAATGGGAGTTTTTGAACTAAAGACGCATCTTCTTCATACAGTATATCGTCTTCTTACAGACAAAACTTTAAGACAAGGTGCTTACACTGTCCTTCAGGATGTTGTCAGGCATCGACTGAACTTTATGCTTATTTTATGCTTCCATATTCTTTAAATATACATATGTTGTAGGTGCGGATACATAGTATGATCAGAACATATATGTCTATAAATAAATAAATACATACATACTATTTTTTTATTCATGCAATATTAATCATTTAAACTTCATGAATGCTACAGTTGAAAACCTTTAAATTGTCTAATATTGGTACTGAGGATTTCTGGTGTTCTAATAGGTGAATGAGGAAGTGCAGACAGTAAATTGGTGTAAACGTTTAGCAGTGATGGGGTTAAAGCACATGGCAGACCACAGGACATCAAAGATAATGTGCTGGTCATGACACATCTGCATCTTATTTAGTAGGAATATGGTGCTAATTGTTCACATATGATAAAGCTGAACCCTGTTCTGAGCAGTTTCTTCCATTAACCCTTTCACAGCTTGACTCTGTATATCCTTGTTTTACCCCTTCATTGCCAAACTGTCACCACCTTGCTCTAAATTGTTTTAGATGTTTTTGGTAAATACCAACAAATTCTGATATAAACCGCAAAGATGGGCAGCCATCTATATACATATTTGCCAACATATTACAATAATTTCCAGATACACCTTGTAGCTGAGCAAAAACCTATAAGCAGTTAAAGCAAAGGGCAATCTAGACGGGACAATTGTGTACTACAATCCCCGCTGTTCTATGTTTACTGACCTTAATTATAATGCGATTTAAATAGTACTGTTTAATGAATACTAACTTAAATAAATCAAAAGATCAAGAATAGACAGTGAAAGCTGCGCTCAATACACAGAAAAAAAGTCAATTTCGTCCTCACAATTTGGATAAATAGGAAAGTAGGGACATTTGGCAACTACAGTATATAATGTCAATTTACCTCTTTTGCTTCATCATGTAGAGAAGTTGGACACTTCTCTTTAGGAAAGAGTGTACTGAATTAAAGGCTAATGAGATTGTTCTCTAAAATTCCAACTATATACATCTGTCCGTGAGCTGGTTAAATCAAGACAGATTTTAGCGTGATCCTGATAATCTGACCAGGTCAACAGGTCTGGACTAAATGCAAATTAGATCTTGTACATCTGTAAGGTGAGTAGGCTGGCACACTAGCTACACTTAACTGACCCTTCTGTTTTGCAGATAAGACTCCTATAGGTCACATAGTAATGCACCTTTTCAATCTCTAACCGTCATACAAATTTGTTACAATTGACAATTTACATGTTCTGTCACCAACATGATCCTAACAGAGAGAGCATATTTTATACTATAACAAGCACAGTTTAAGTGACAGCTGAGCTGCTAGGCAAGGATGTTGTATCATAAATAATATAAACCTAAATGAAAAGTTTCATACCCTACTGTATTGGTGATTTACATATTATTATTAATAAAGTGCAATATTAAACGCCTTATATTTTACCCCAGTGTTCATACTACCTGGAAATAAACAACTATAATTTTTATTTTATTTCCTGGGTATACATGAAAGGAAAACTCTAATTATAATTAATTTTTGTGCAAAAATAATAGTTATTAAACATTCTTAATAAGTAAAATGTTCCTTATATTTGTTTTTGTTATGAGGCTCCTCTGTATTCTAATCAATATTTTACTTTTTAATTTGCAAGTGGCACTGGTGCTATGGCTGTCCACACAAAAAAGATGGTTATTTACAAATTACTATATGGGTAAATTAAATAACTACTATATGGCTAAATGAAATCATTTTATTTTTGCATTTGAATTAATTGATTTCGTCCATGGAGATTTAACATTTCATTAATATATATTTGTTTATTAACTATGGCGATGGTTGCTTATTGTAGTTTACATCTTAATACTGACTACAAGTGCAAAGCAAGTGGAATTGTGAGAGATCAACATCTGCTCCCTTCAGAATGTCATAATGTTATAATGTCATGCGTGCATTAATTATTAATACATTTTCTTTTTTCCACTTTCTGTAGGACTTTACACACCTGCTTCTACTGTGGGTCTCTATCTAGAACTGAAGGTACAGCTCTCAGCTGTATAGATTGGCTATTTGGAATTCAGGTTACTGTGTATTAAGATGAATTTCCCAATTTTCCAAAAAAAGTTTGTGATGGGAATACTTCAGAAACAAAAACCTGTTGCAGGTTAAACTCAGCCGAAGGACTTCAGCACTGGTCACTCTATTGGAATATAAAGTAGATAACCTGGGTATCCCCACTTGGCTGTCATGCTTTTGTAGCACAGTGTCAAAATGCAGGGACTGCATTCCTTCTACAGTATGTACTGTACAGTAGGTATATCACCATGATGAATGATTTATGTTCCGTAACACATAACATTAATTTATATGCGTTTGAATGGAGATGTGCGTAGTTTTATAAAATCTACATTGACTTGTAAATCCTGTGCAGCATAAACTGCCAAGCATAAAATAAAGTGTTATTGTTATTTTTTGCCATTGCCTGTTTTTGTTGGAACAATAACCACATATGTTTGCTATCCTGTTTAGACAAGATGATTCATCTTGTTCTTTTTGTTGTTGGTTCTGCGTCTTTATGTGTATATATATATATATCTGTAGATTTTAGAATTGGCAGGAGCATCACAGTGTGTCTATTTCCCAGGACGTATCTGAGTACTGCAAAGTAACATCAAAACATCACTGCCAGTTTGTTCTGATTAGGGGGTTTGGGAAATTTGGGTACACAAACGTGAACACTAGAGTCTGTCCGGGAAGCAAAGAGTCTTCTTCTATTCATCTGTTTAGGATTTGCACTAGTGGATGCTGTCACATGTCTGTATGTTTACCACGCTGCGCTCTTGCAGAGAACTGTCACCAATGTCTTTCTGTAAGGTAGTCCCTGCCTAGCAGCCACATTTCTTGATAGAGGAATTCTGAATAGACAGCCTAGTGCAACATTTATGTGTAACTGATGAAGTGTCCAAAAGATTTAAGGGGTGGCAATGACTCCCTGGTAAAGGGCCCCCGTACCCCCTCAGTGGCGCCTAAGGGGTCTGATGCTGCCTCTTTGTTACTCCTTTCTTGATGGGCAGTCTGCTTCAGCCTTCCGTTCACTGTGCATCTGTGCCTGCAGGGCTTAAATCTGGAAACCATAATGTCCAGCAACGTTTATACTACCTTTCCATGATGGATTGGTTTTGACTGAAGGAAAGGCGAGAGGGGGGAGGAAAAAGGGGCTATTTGGAATCAAGGAGGAAGAGAGAATTTATGGGTCCCTCCTACCCACTTCATCGGCTTGGGCGATCCAATCAGAAGAAGCACCAGGCCAATTTCTTGTGAAATCCCTCCTTAACATCCAAAGATGAGGAGTGAAAGAAAAAAAGGAAAGGATATGAGCATTATTCGGAAAGCCTGCTAAGTTCAGGAGCAGACACTGTGTGTGAAGCTGCTGGGAGGTACAGCTGACTACCAATTGTGCTGGCATTGACACCTAGCTTTCCACATTTGTGCTACCAGACTGAATATTGACTCTTGCTTCTACCACTTTAAAAGGTCCTGGCAACAATAAGACAGCATCCCCTTGCTGGCTGCTGGGGGAGGATCACAAGTAGGGTTCAGGCAGCAGGAACCAGCTCATACAACATGAAAGAAGAAGGAGCATGCCCTGACTCCCCTGAAGACAGCCTGGTAACCAGTGAGGAAGAGGCTGAGCGCCAACAGAATAAAGCCATACGTAAGCGTACAGTGCTGGTGGGCAAGGGTGGTGAGGGGAGGGTGCCCCTATCACCTACGTGCAAGCGCAGCAAAAGGAGTCCCCAAATAGAAACATTTGAGGATGTACACACACAGAGAATTATCGCCAATGTGAGAGAGCGGCAGCGCACACAGTCTCTAAACGATGCTTTTGCAGAGTTGCGAAAGATCATTCCTACGTTACCATCTGATAAACTAAGCAAGATACAAACCCTGAAGCTGGCTTCACGTTATATTGATTTCCTGTACCAGGTCTTGCAGAGCGATGAGCTGGACCACAAGATTGCCAGTTGTAACTACCTTGCCCATGAAAGACTCAGCTATGCCTTCTCTGTGTGGAGAATGGAAGGTGCCTGGTCCATGTCAACATCCCACTGAACCAACGGACGATGCCCCTCTTGCCTGCTGTTTAAGAAGGTACGTGGAAACCATCAGTGCTTGGGGAAGCATGTCATCACTTGTATGTGAAGTCTGTATTAGCTACACATCCCCCAACACATCCAATATCCTCAGACTGAACAATTCAGGTCACGAATTGCTGAGAAGCCACCTCGGATCTGCTACTGTCTGCCTTACCGATACTGGTTATCAATGATGCCATGAACTCTGTACCAAGCAACAATAGAGGAAGTGAAGTATATGCATTTGCACATGCACAGTAGGCACATAGATGATCATCCCATGTAACAACATAATCACACAAACATAGAACCTTGCCTTTCAGGCATGCATCCTATTTTGACATTCTCGCAAAATGTTCTTTCAATTACTCTTAAAAGCTCAACCCTGTATGGAAGCAAACAGTTTAAACGTTGGGGCAGCAAGGCCCATACTCCTTACATGCTTATTGTTGGTGCTATATTATCTTACTACCATGCACCCTCAGTCTTGCAGATGTCAGAAGCACGTGTCACTTATATCCTAGGCATACATGCTTGCTACTAAACAGAAAGGGATGTCATACGCTCCTGTTGTGAATTAGACATAGCAAAGCCTGACTGACCTAGGCCATATTATCACTTTTCATGGTTAATTATGTCTCCTGTGCAGAAACTAGGAAGAAGCACTTCCTTCTTTACATTATCCAGACTGATTTAATTGTACAGCCGGAAAGGTTTTCACCACACTTCACTGTAGACAAGGGGCCCAGCACTGAGCACGTTATGATGTCCAGTTGATAAGGTGTATACAGTGGCACAGTGGTTAGTATTACTGCCTGGCAGCTTTGGGGGCTATTGGTTCGATTCTAGCCAAGACATTAACTGTGTGGAGTTATTGTGTGTTCTCCAAAGCTCACTGGTAGGTTAACTGGCATCTGACAAAATGAATCCCAGTGCTTGTGATTTAGAGGACATAGACTGTAAGCTCCACCTGGGCAGGGACTGCTGTGGATGACTGAATAAATTCTCTGCACATTGCTGAAAAATTAATAAGTAATAGTTTTACAGATGAAAGAGGGAATGATATGCCACATGGAAATTATATTATATTTAAAAAGGATGGTTTATTGGACAGCAGTTACAGAGGCCTGCTGAGGACTCTACATTGGTATGTGCACATACAGTATATGTTATATTCTAAATAGAAAATAATAATATAAATGTATTCAGTATGCCTGGTGCACTCTCTGCCCTAAGATCTAACAGAGACAACATGTGCCGGGAATGGTTATTATTCAGCATTCCTCTGGGTGCTGAGTATGTATCCTAGGTTAGCGCTGCCACTGGGGATAAAGGTTTTCCTGTGGCAAGAATAAAAATAGAGAGAAGAGATAGTTCATGTGAGCAGTTACACCTGACAGTAGGAATGGCGCTGTCACTCTCATCCACCTATACGCTCTTACATCTCCAAGACGCTGATCATTTACTAATCATTTGAGTTTCTTAAATGATAAAATATTATTAATCTCTTATCTTCTGCTAAAGCCTTCTGAACACTAAATAAGTATATAAACATGCTGTACTCCCAAACCAAATGCCTCTTTTATTTCCTATTCAAGATGAAACTTCAGTGAACACAGTATTATAATAATAATAATAATAATAATAATAATAGTAATTCAATTCCTGCAAGTTCTTCTAAGAAAGATGTATCTGAACTATTGTAATGCATTTCAGTACTGCAGAAGAACATATTATATATAATTATATATATATTTATATATATATTTTTATATATATATATATATATATATATATATATATTAATATATATATATATATATATATATATATTCTCAAGAGACACCAACTGCAGTGATCCTCTGTGTGGTTCCGTGTGCTGTTTATTTCCCATGCACTGCTTATGTAACAATGATTATTTCTCCTGTGTTTACAAGCCCACTGTGAGTGCTACACTACCGCTGAGCCCTTTTAGCTGTGGCATTTAAATCTTACTGCAATAATGAAAGCTGTTAATGTTGTATATTGTGCAGTACATGACTTGTTTCATATATTTTGGACGTTCTAAAATAAACACGCTTTTAAGCATTCCATTATGGTGGAAACTGTGCTGCATGACCAAGCTTTGTACTTTGTTCTGAGGTTTATGAACAATTTTTATAGGGAATGAATAGTTTAGCTGAACCTGCATTACTTCTTGTGTTGCAGTAACCAGTTTGGTATCCCATTATATACACTAAGTACGTAATAAAGTGTTTATATTCCCTGAAGTCATTACACACGCTCAGAGCGGAGGCAATGGACATCAAGCCACTGTGCTCTAATACAAAGATTGTCATTACCTACTGCTCTGTCACTAATAACATGGTGCAGCCAGGAATAACCCTACTGGGGTGTAACAGGCACCATATTAGCACAAATACAAATTCTACCATCAACATACATATGGGTTTATAAAGAATTAAAAGGCAAGAAAAAAAAAAAAAAAAAACATTTATTAAAACAATAGAATGAAAAGTAATAAACAAAATATAAAATATATTCAAAATATGAAATATATTCAAAATATAAAATAATGAATAGTGTTACAGAACCTAATATAAAAATATACAAATGTGAATGTTGCAGCAATATAATGAAAACACTTAAATAATTCCCTTTAAATGATTAAAAGAAAGGCAGAGTGTGACACTTAAATTTTATTTATTGTCAGTGTCAAAGCTTATCATGTTTCTGCTGTAAGATGTAATTAAGGTGATATATTATTTTCAGCTCACTATGGGGAAGGGGTTTTATTAGACACATCCATTTATAGATACAAATGTCAAAATCATGTTTGTTTCATTAACACTTGACCTCTCTGCTCCTGTCGGGACCTTTAGTAAATCTAGGAGCAATGAGTTACAGACTGATTTTTATTTTTCAGGAAGTGAAGCAACTAGGTGCCCTGTGTACGAGATGTCAGCCATATGAATCTTGTGATGTAAAGTCCTGTAGGACCTACATTATGTACTGTGACACTTTACCCACACCATGGTGTTATACAATAGCCGGGAGGATAATCCTGTTAATTAAAAAATACAGATACTGTAAGACATGATGCATACAGCTAAAATGTGTTTCATATTGAACCAAGTGTGTATGTTTAATCAATATATGTATGTATATATATATATATATATATATACACGCAGTCAGTTATAGTTTCTCACGAGCAGGGCCCTCTTCCCTCATGTGCTTATCCTTTTTCTTACTTTAATAATCTCAGCTGTACCAAATCCAGCAGTCTTCTGCCACCTGTTATTATGTCAGTGTCATCTGCTGATGTTTATTTACTCTGTACTTGTCCTATATTGCCTTCAACAGTAAGTTGCTGTTTTCCTGTTTTGATTATTTGTTTATGTACTCTGTAATTGGGCCCTGTGGAACCCTTGTGGCGCCATATAAATAAAGGATAATAATAATAATAATAATAATAATAATAAAAGTTATTCTTCTTATTCACTGATAACCTTTTAGGGGCCATTTTTTTATTAGAATTATTTTTATTTTGATAAGCAAGTGCTGCAATTTATTTTTTCAGGTGTATTGTAATGTAAACTTGAAAATGCAAAAAAGTCCATTGCTACATCCTAAGGGTGGCACCCAAATGTACCAAACTGCTATCCTGTCTCATTAGTGACTTTTCCTTTTCCTACATATCCTACTGCAATTATTGAACAATAAAACTAAGCACTTTCAATAATATTTAGTAATAAAATAGTAGGGGGACAGTCCTACTACTGTGGTGACCTAAAGCATTTTACCCTCCAAAGTGTACGGTGCATTACTGTACTACTAGAATATAACATATTGGTAGGCATGCAGTAGAGAATAGGTTAAAAAAGGTAGGAGATTTGCTGGCAAATTGTGCTATTTAGGCATGAAACTACTAAGCAGTGACAGTTGACGCTGCGTTTGATCTGTCATTGCATGTCATATTATTTTATTTGTAGGAATATGGTACAGATTGCTTATTTCACTCATCAGAATTTAGCAGAAATAGTAACAGGTTCCAGAAGTAGAGACTTTAGTGCTCACTTACAAATTCTGGCAATGGACAGTAGGATCCTAGCCATGAAATAAAACCTGTTATGAGGATTAGTGTTCATCTTTCTGCTGATTTACACAGAGGAATATAATCTATTTGTGGGAATTTTTCCTTTCCTGTACAGATCGGTTTGAATTTTCCGGCACTGATCTTGTGAAATACTGTGATAATATAGGGAAATGTTGTTTTGTCTTTGAAACACCACTTCAGTGACTCATCCACTGTAAAATGATGGGGACCCTAGAACAATAAGTTTTTGTTTTCATGCGAAATTTCATGTGAAATTTACAGTATTTATTACAGTCCTATAATTGGCTAAATTGTATGTGCAAGGGTAGCACTTGTGAAGGTATTTAATATTATTCCCACATGCTGAATATACAGTATACTAAGGTAACCGTATAATTTGATTTTTTTATTATATTGTAGTGAGCATGCCACCAAACAACACTCATGTGTCGATGAAGTTCTGTCCAATGCTGATGCAGCCACTGGCGGGGTTGATAGAGTTAAAATAAATGTGACTTTATGGAGGCAAAGGAGCTAGTGGTGATATTCACGGGATTTCTAATATCAGTCATTCAGATTTGTCCCACAGGTCATCTCTATCAGTATTGTATTAATATCATTTTATCAAGTGTATGGGACAGTAGCAATAATAAATACATATGTTAAAATTATAAATTATGCCTTTCCAGCATTGCTCATGAATATTTAATGAGTGAAATTGTTTGGCATAACTAGAAATAACTAATATTAATTATTCAACAATATTAAATATAATTGATAAGTTTTCAAAGGGAAACAAACATAATGTATCTTTTAGCGTTTAATTATATAGTACATTTTACTTTGTAGAATAGTTCTAAATCATGTAATTTATTATATTTGCACTAAATACACACGTTTAAAATGTCAGGCTTTGTAGAATTTATTAAATCAACTTATAAGTATAGTGACAATGACGTACAATATCTCTCTTACCTATGCTGCAATGTTTTCTGTCTTATGTCAGCCTCCTTGTTTGATCCAAGGCCATGTTACAGATGTTTCCTGTTATTATAGAAAAAGGTATCATTTGTGATGGGGATGCAGGGAAATCAACAAATTCTACAAATATCTAATTCAATACACAGAATTGGTTTTATTGCATAACCCTAAAACTGTCAGTAACTGGAATAAAAAAATGCAATTGTGTACAATAATAGAATAGCCTTCAATCTAACACACATTAGAGTGTAGTGTGTTTATATATATATATATATATATATATATATATATATATATATAAATCTGTATATCTTTAGACATTTATATTATTTTTATTTATATTATTTATAGTTCATAGAATTCGGTTGTTCTGTTTAACTACAAATCTCAACTTACAATCAGTTTCCTATTGCTGGTTTGCGTACTTATTTTCAAAAACATATGTTAGAAATAGTAGAGTATTAATAGAGAGAATCTCTGCAGGAAACAGTTTAATCTTTTACTAGAGTAGCTGTGAGCCTGGGTCTTATATAAATTCACCACATGACGATATACAAAACTAACTAACCTTATAACCCCTGCAAGTGTCAAAACAAGAGAGACTATCCTCTGAAGTTCTGAAGAAAAGCTAAGATTTATGAAATACCCACGTTCTGTCTCTATACCTTATATTATTTGCGGAGGAAAAGTGAATATTCCTGATGGTTCTTGGACATTTGCTACAGGTGAAAATCACTGAGGAACATAAACCAGAGTAAAAAAGGAGGGGAAGAATCCTTCTCTATGTAATGTGTTCTTTTTTTTTTTTTATGCTGTTTTACCTTACGGCAAATGGTGTGCCAGCTTCTTACATCACTGCTTAACATAGTAGCTCTCAACAGTCTTACCAATTGGTGGGTAACAATTCAATTCTGCATTCTCAGATTCATTTCTGTTGGTGTCTCTTTCCCCAAACCAAACATCTTAACTAGATTATTTAAATTAAATTACATATCATACTTCTGTTACTTGTTCTACAGTGCCCAAAATGATACAAATGGAATCTGCAGCAGTAACTAAAGTATACTGAGGGCATTGTTTTTCTATTTAATTAACAAAGTAAAATATTACATTAGTAGTCCAGTGTGTGTGTGTGTGTGTGTGTGTGTGTGTGTGTGTGTGTGTGTGTGTGTGTATGGGGAGGGGGGGGGGGGGTTCCGTGGGGGCACTCAGCAGTTCTGATAGCCATAGAAATATACTGTATGAGGGGGTGCTTTCATTAGGGAGCTTCTTTAAAATTCACCAACAATGGAATCTGCTATCAGAAAGTAGATTAGTAAAACAATTATGCTGTTAATTTGATTGGGAAGAGACAGGATAAGAAGTAAATAAACAGTATTGACATTTTAAAGTAACTTCTGTGACCAAATCAACCACAATTCTTCTTATTTTTCTTATATGTATAATAATAATAATAATAATAATAATTATTATTATTATTATTATTATTATTATTATTATTGTTATTTTTATTATCAGAAAATGCTTTTCTAGTATACTGGAAACGACTGATTAAAAAGGGAAAAGCTGGAAAATAAATGACAATATACTGTAATAGTTAAAAGAATAAACTTAAAAATATGCAAGCAACAAAGATCATCTGAAAAATTAAACATAAATACTATTCATATAATGGAATAAAGTAAAATACTTGTGTAAAATACTATAGAAACTGTTATTCTGTAATAACACAAATTTCTGCTGCTACAGTACATATTTCTGAACATTCTATGCATAAGAATAATTTTCTTTCCAGTCTTATTCTGGTGGATGCATCTGGTATGGCTCCCCATCACCATATACTGCTATAGTTCTAGGCTGTGTGTGTTCACAAGAAACTCTGTTATATGACTATAGTGCACTCCTGCAATAGGGATCTGTCATTATTCCTGTGATAGCCATTAACCTAAACAGTTCAAGAGGCTGAACAGTAACATTTATATAATAGATATATATTATTTGCTATATGTGTTGAGTTTCTATGTTCTTCCCATGATTGCACTGATTTTCTCCAGGTGCTCCGCTTTCCTCTCATACAGGTATATTCAATTCATGTCGGATCCTTTCCGACGGAAAGGATCCAACATGTGAATATTCAATGCTGCGTCAAACCTGACAGGTTTGGCCCGCTCCCGACAATGCCAATCCGATTTTTTTTAAAGTCGGATTGACATTGTCGGAAATGGGGCTAAAGCCTGTCAGGTTTGGCCGCACTTCCGACAATACACGTGGACCGGTGTGCTTTCCGACAGGTTTCCGACAAGTCGGAAAAAAGGGGGCAGCATTGAATAGGTCGGAACTCCTTCCAACCTAAAACAGTCGGAAACTGCCGTCTTTCCGACAAGATGGCAGTTTCTGACTTCAATTGAATACCCCACATAGTCCTGATAAATAATGGTTGGTTATTTGGCTTCTGACTTAAACACCAATGACCAAAGTGTTTTCACACTTTCATGACCAAACCAAATATCAATAGTTGGAATCAATCTCAATAAATAATAACTTATTGTTATAACTTAAGGGCCCCCATACATCAGCAATAACAAAAAAGGAATTTGCAGATTCTTCAATTTTTTTCCCAGATTTAAAGATTCCCCAATCCACCAATCTGCGCCCATACATTACAGATATTTTTCAGTGATTTGCAGATACTTTCAGCAAATACAGATCTGCCTATCTTGAAAGACTCATCAGTTTACTGCAAATCTGCTAATTGTTGCCATACACTAGCAATCTACAGCCCCAAATGATCTGTGAAATCCAACATGTTGGACAATCTAATTTAACAATCGCAATCAATTTTTGGTCTGAATCCGTGATCTGTGAACCCCATACATTGCAGATTTAATAGCACAATCAACTGCAAATTGGCCTTTAGTTTTAACTCAATAGAGTTTTACATTGCTTTTCTCTGGGGCATATAGGGCTTTCTTTTGATAAGAAATAGCCTCACAATATAACCATAACTCAATGGAAAGTAAACAAAAAATAGAAAAATAAATGATTGATTGTCCATTTAATTAATATAATGTGACTTATCCACTACAGCCCCTAAAATACATCTTCTCAGTACAGTAATACCAAATATGTGTACCCATTACTGGTCGATAAAAGATCCATTTTTGTTTTAAGCATTCAGCCCCCCCCCCCCCCCTATCCACCCCCCCCCCACACCTCCTCCCAGTCGGTAAGCAATTATTTAGAGGTGGATGGTCAAACATTGAAAGGGAGAAGAGGAAATGCCTTCTGGGATGTTTATGCTGTATTGCATATGTGGGTAATACCCATGGAAAATGACACGTCACACTGATGCTCAATTTTGCATTGGAAATGGAGTTCATGGCAGGAATTTGCTCTTTCATCTTTTCTTCCACGTTGTGTAATTTATTTGCTCTTTGTGGCCGTGGAAGTGCAGCAGGCACTCATATGATGTATAGTATGTCACCCCTTCCCCTCAGCAATGTCACATCACTTCTAATAGTGATCTAGTGCTAGTTGGAGCCCTACCTTGAGACCGTAGATTCATAGATTGTAACCTAATATAACCTGTCACTTTTGGGAGAAGCTCTAGTGAAGACCCTATCACATCTCTGAGATTTCAAGGCAAATGCAAGTGAAAATAATGCCTTTGAGTTGGGTAACACTGAGCACTGATTGAGTGGTTTGCTTGAACGATCAGATGATTGGGAACAAGAACTAATTGTTCCCAGTCACAGGGCTGGAATTAGAAATTGTCAGTGATAGTCTGGCTGCAGTGACAGCATATGTAGGTTTGGCTGCCATTTTGGCAGGACATTTCTCTTTATGTATTTTGTTTGTTACATTTACTTATATAGCATTGATTTATATTGCAGAGCATAGTTCACAGACTTGACAATTGCTGAAATATTATATAAGTAGGGGGTTTTGGGATCTGCACTGGATAGCATGCAAAATATTAAAGCATAAATAGAATAGTATCATGAACCAACATAGAATTATTGAATTGACCTTGTGGGTAAAAAATCTAATGATTACTTGGTTGGCGGTGCCCCCAGAAAATAGTTCAGAAAAAACTATGTTTTTAGGGGGGGGGGGGTTGCGTAGAGGCAAAAGACTGTTTGGTCTTTCTGGGGCAGAAAGACCAAACAGTCTTTTGCCTCTACGCAACCCCCCCCCCCCTAATTGTTGAAATATTCTAAGGCAAAAGACAGGAAGTGCTTAATTGGCTCTGGTGTCAGCATCATATCTATAATTGGTGCAGAGTGGGTGATGGGCCCGTGTGCCAAGGGTGGATATCCTGCACCCAGAACAGATTCTCCACTGTCCCATATGACGGCACCTGCATATTCTTGCTGGTGGGGGTACTGCCATCTTTCCAGTAATGTTTTTGAGAAAAAATAAGTCACAAGCAGAAACAGGTAAGGTGTGAAGGAGGGGGGGGGGGGGGGGGAGGTGTTTAAGTGAAGCACATGGGGCCCTCACCTTTTAAAGTGTCCATGCCTGAGGTAGGGAAATCAGGTTGCTCCACCAGACAGTAATAATGTGTTCTGATTGTAGGACGCTCGTGATATAAGCTAATTCTATATAAAAGGTTACTACTACTACTTATACTACTAATGATAATATTAATACTATGCAGGGTAAACGCATATATACATTTAGAAGAAAAGCAGACATACATGGTATACAGTAGAGGACTTCATTCACATAAGACATTACATAAAACCCAAACTAAGACATTTCAGAAAAAATAAAAAGGACATAAGCATTTGAGACCAAAAGATGCAATGTCCTTCCAAAGTAGGAATAGATTAGTGCAGTGGTTCCCAAAACATCTCTGACGTGTCTGAATTTCAAGTTTCTAATTGAGAAAATCAGAATCCTTTTTTAAATTAAGTAAATTGTGCTTACATTCACCCTTATGATCAGTGATGGGGTGGTGGACAGAGTGGGGCTTTTGTTTGTCCAAAAATGTTATGATTGCAGCATTCAGCACTGGTTTTGCCTATCACATTGACCATAAATAAATTAATTTGGTCTTGGACCACCAACCCGTGCCACCCAGTTTGGGAGCCATTGGATTAGGGGTATAGTGATAGTCAATACTGAAGATCCCGCTTCTAGCAAGATAAAACAGAATGATAATGATACCAAGGTAAAGGACCACCGGTTATGTTGTTACATTTCTGTGAAATTACCTGGGTCCGCACTTTGCTCCGTAGTTTAAAATGTAATAAGTCAGTGTAAAGAAGTCATAGCAATTAATGTGTAAACCATGGAAAGTATTGTGAGTCTGACTGATGTAAGTGACAGACATAACTCCCTCAGGAACACCACCGGCTGCACCTGCATCCCATCATATCATTACAATTCATTGCTAAGTGATCACTTTGAAAACGCACCAGAAATCATTGTGACATAAATTATATAACAATTTGTCATTGGAACTACTACAGCAATAAGAGCAGGCAGAGAAATATTTACATTTACCTTGTAATTCCAGGTCAGCTTTAGAGGAAAAGACCATGTGGTAAGCTGCAGGTTTCTAAAACTGGGCAGCCGTTAAGGACAGTTATTAGCAACACATATCCCTAACCAACACCAGCTATAGAAATGAAGGAACCTGAAACATTAAACTTCCGCAAGATACAAGTTAAACATTAAAGACTATCACTAATAAAAAATAAATAAAAAAATTATATACAGGTTGAGTATCCCGTATCCAAAATGCTTGGGAACAGAAGTATTTTGAATATCGGATTTTTCCGAATTTTGGAATAATTGCATACCATAATGAGATATCCTGGCGATGGGACCCAAGTCTAAGCACAGAATGCATTTATGTTTCATATACACCTTATATACACACAGAGCCTGAAGGTCATTTTAGCCAATATTTTTAATAACTTTACATTAAACAAAGTATGTGTACATACACACAATTCATTTATGTTTCATATACACCTTATATACACAGCCTAAAGGTCATTTAATACAATATTTTTAATAACTTTGTGTATTAAACAAAGTTTGTGTACATTGACCCATCAGAAAACAAAGGTTTCACTATCTCAGTCTCACTCAAAAAATTCTGTATTTTGGAATATTCCATATTTCAGAATATTTGGATATGGGATACTCAACCTGTATGTGTATATATATATATATATATATCACACAGAGAATAATGAGGCGGCACTCAGAGTCTTGTGAAATAGCAACAAACTGTAATGGTGCAGAATCAACGTTTCGGGGTTTCCCCCTTCGTCAGGATAAGTGCAATACAAACAACTGTGGGTTTAAATACAACTTACCACCTCCTACAGTGCATCCCCTTCTGTCCGGTGTCGCTTGCCGCGCCGTCCCGAGCCCCAGACTGACGTCACCGAGCCCCAGACTGACGGTGATGTCAGTCTGGGGCTCGGGACGGCGCGGCAAGCGACACCGGACAGAAGGGGATGCACTGTAGGAGGTGGTAAGTTGTATTTAAACCCACAGTTGTTTGTATTGCACTTATCCTGACGAAGGGGGAAACCCCGAAACGTTGATTCTGCACCATTACAGTTTGTTGCTATTTCACAAGACTCTGAGTGCCGCCTCATTATTCTCTGTGTGATGTTATGCAAAAGGTATTTTGCCTGTGAGGAGGGCACCGGAGCAAGTCAGTCCCATAGTAGGGACTGAGCCGAGTGCCGGAGCCAAATTTCGTGTATATATATATATATATATATATATATATATATATCTTCTCCAAATAAGATACACCAGTGGGTCCCAAACTTTTTTGAATCATGGCGCCCTAGAGTATTAGAATTCTTTTCACAGCACCCCTAGGCCAAAAGTTTATTTTTGATAAATTTATAAAGAAATATTAAATTAAGTAAATTGTGTTTATATGTCATCCTTAGCTTCAGGTGTGTGGTGAGGGACAGGATTTACTTTTGTTTGTCCACATATTTTGTGACTGGAAGCCACGAGCACTGACACGAGCACTGACTTTGTCTATTACATTGACCATAAATAATTTTAATTGGTCCTGGACCTCCAACCCAGTGCACCCCTGCAAGTGTCCTGAGGCACCCCATGGTGCCACGGCACACAGTTTGAGAACCACTGAGATAAACAGTATAAGTTTCTTTCTGTACACGCCGCCCCCATAAAAGCTTAAAATAAATTGGAATTTTGAATTATATTTTTATTTTTTACACAAATTCCCACAGAAATGTAATTGTCTTTTATTCATATGGAGCCACAAAGGTTTTGCAGCACTGTACATAAGGGTAAAACATACAATAAATTACATAAGAACAAAATGGTACAAACAAGGACCAAATTTTTACATATATATACATAATTACATAATATTAGTGCCCAGATTACATACAGTAATTGTGTGGCGAATACAGAGGTAAAGTCTTGCAATCTAGACAGATGAATTTTAATCAAAATGCATCTGTTAATTTAAGGAATAACTGCAAAACACCATATTTTATTAACACTATTTCCTTGTTTCGATATTTGTCATTATGATGACATTTTTATTGCATGTAAGTTGACTGATTATTTTTTGCAACCTTTGAATGTTATTTTTATTAAGTATGTGTGAATAGACTGATAGGCAATGCAGTGAACATACATAGGCTGGTTATACAGTGTTCTTTGATATTATCTTCGGCATCTGGAATATATGTTGCATAAACCAGCCATCTCTTAACTTGACCTGAATTATGAAAGGTCTTAAGGAGGACCCAGGTGCCACTCCATGCCAGATGTTTACAGTTTTGGAGCTTTTATGTGATATAAACCCAGCTTTCCTTTTAACTTGGACATTTTACTTACTCTATCTGTGTTTAATAGCCTTCTGAAAGTATAAGTCTTTACATGCCTTCTAGTGCCTTTGAAGCACTTTGATGCAGGCATATGAGGAGGTAGTAAGAACCCTTAGGCTGAAAGGATGTTCTCTTATCATTTATGGACTAAGGTGACCTAAAGTGCACAAGAATATAAAGCACTATACATGGAGCAAAACGCGTTGTGCACAATGAGCGTTCACAATAAAGCACTGAAGGCAGAATTTGGTTAATTACATAGTCAGAAAACATGACGAACAGTAAATAAATCAGAAACAAGGATACATTGAAACAAAAATTGCTTTAGGAATCACGTATAGTTTGAATAATGGTAACTATGTGGATTACGTTTTTTCTACCATTTTACAAGCCGACGCAAAAAAATAGCAGGGAACCCTATGAAGGAGCTGCAGGGTGATACATTTCATAACTAGATAACAAAAGCATATATAATTTTATATATATATATATTTTTTTTTATATTCTAAATCGGCCAAAGGCAACCTGTGAGCATGTATGTGTATACTGTAACACATAGCAACCATTATAACGTTCACACTTTTTTTTTCAGTCAAGAAAATGTAAGTAAATTGAAGGCTGCAGCACATCTTTGCACATTGTACCATTGTTATTAAGTAGTCCAACAGATATTATTTTCCTGCATAGAATTTACAGATGTGTCCACGTACACTTTCCTTCAAATCGGACTGTGCAACGGAGCCACGCCATATGACTTTTTTTTAAAACATGTACCTTAGGGGGGTTATTTATCATCAAGGGCAGCTGTCTCCGTGATCTATAACACTACTAATGAAGTAGAAGTGTTACTTAGCACTGCCGTGTCGGCCGACTGAGCACTCAGTGCGTATACCTCTTTGCAATCCCTGACCTCCTTGCCATAGGAAGATGCAGGGCTCAAGGAATCAATGCCATCTGAAGATGGATGTTGTTTTCTGCACATAAAGTCCAATGAATGGGCCCCTTAAATACTAATCCTAAATGCTTAGTACACTATTAGAGAAGTAATACGCAAAATTTAGGAAAAAGTACACAATCTGGTTAAAAACGCAAAAGACAGAGGTCCTATACAAGTGACCCACGCTACACATCATTAGTCTTAATCTGCTACTTTATACCAACAGGCTCGCAGGTAACTGCAGAAAAGTTGCCGTAACTCATAGTAACCAGGTGTTTGTTTTCATTATTATTATTATTATTATTATTATTATTACAAGTTATTTATATAGCGCACAAATATTCTGCAGCGCTTTACAGAGCATATTTGGCAATTCACATTAGTCCCTACCCCAGTGGACCTTATAATCTATATTCCCTATCACATGTACACTCAGACACATCCACACTAGGGTTAATTTTGTTGGGTGCCAATTAACCTGCCAGTATATTTTTGGATTGTGGGAGTACTCGGAGGGAACCTACGCAAGTACAAGGAGAATATACAAACTCCACACAATTAGGGCCTGGTGGGAATTGAACTCATGACCTCAGTGCTGTGAGGCAGTAATGCTAACCATTACAACACCCGTCCTGCCGTACATTCTAGATTGTGCTCAAAATTATAATTGAAACTTGATTAATTGGTATTGAGGCACAGCACATCTTTACACAATTACCTGTGCATCAGCCTTCATAAATGTTCCTCAGTGTGTTTAAAGGATATTGCTCAATGGCTGCTGTTTTATTTTAACACTAACTACCGTATAGGAAACTGTGTCAGTACACACAGTAGAGATTTAGATATGCTACTTATACATTTCTGTTTTACATTGTATAATGGAATATTTTGATATATTGTTAGAAAGTGGCTTTTAATATTAGATACACTTGAATTTAGAATTTTAGCTATAGTATATGTTCTGTGCAGCTTAAGTTTATCAGGCTAAGGGCCATATTTAAAATGCGATTGTAATGTAGAAATATCACTCCATCTCGCAATATGGTAATAATAAATAATCACAGTGGATGATGCTCCTATTTATAGTATGCCGAATGAATGCAGGAGACCTTGTTATACTGTATATCAATCACAATAACAATCATCTTTTTAAAAAAATGCAATTTCTTATTATTTATTTATTAACAATTTCTTATATAGCGCAGCATATTCCGTTGCGCTTTACAATTAGAACAACATTAATAGAACAAAACTGGGTAAAAACTGACAGACATAGATTTATGATATTGATGTGATTACATTTTTCTGTCAAGTAATGCTCATTTTTGCAACTGACAGGACTGCATAAAAATGGCTTACCACCTCATTAAAGTGAATCTCACACTGTAAACATATGTGCTAAGCCTAAAGCATGCAGTGGAATTATGTTGTTATAGTATACTGAATATTCATGTTCCAGCTATGTTAGGACTAGATCAGGCTTTTGTCTATATAAATCACAGCTGAAAAATAAGAATTTACTCACCGGTAATTCTATTTCTCGTAGTCCGTAGTGGATGCTGGGAACTCCGTAAGGACCATGGGGAATAGCGGGCTCCGAAGGAGGCTGGGCACTCTAGAAAGATTTCAGACTACCTGGTGTGCACTGGCTCCTCCCACTATGACCCTCCTCCAAGCCTCAGTTAGGATACTGTGCCCGGACGAGCGTACACAATAAGGAAGGATTTTGAATCCCGGGTAAGACTCATACCAGCCACACCAATCACACCGTACAACTCGTGATATGAAACCCAGTTAACAGTATGAAACAACTGAGCCTCTCAACAGATGGCTCAACAATAACCCGATTTAGTTAACAATAACTATGTACAAGTATTGCAGATAAACCGCACTTGGGATGGGCGCCCAGCATCCACTACGGACTACGAGAAATAGAATTACCGGTGAGTAAATTCTTATTTTCTCTGACGTCCTAGTGGATGCTGGGAACTCCGTAAGGACCATGGGGATTATACCAAAGCTCCCAAACGGGCGGGAGAGTGCGGATGACTCTGCAACACCGAATGAGAGAACTCCAGGTCCTCCTCAGCCAGGGTATCAAATTTATAGAATTTTGCAAACGTGTTTGCCCCTGACCAAGTAGCAGCTCGGCAAAGTTGTAAAGCCGAGACCCCTTGGGCAGCCGCCCAAGATGAGCCCACCTTCCTTGTGGAATGGGCATTGACAGATTTTGGCTGTGGCAGGCCTGCCACAGAATGTGCAAGTTGAATTGTACTACTACAAATCCAACGAGCAATAGTCTGCTTAGAAGCAGGAGCACCCAGCTTGTTGGGTGCATATAGGATAAACAGCGAGTTAGATTTTCTGACTCCAGCCGTCCTGGAAACATATATTTTCAGGGCCCTGACCACGTCTAACAACTTGGAGTCCTCCAAGTCCCTAGTGGCCGCAGGCACCACAATAGGCTGGTTCAAATGAAACGCTGACACCACCTTAGGGAGAAACTGGGGACGAGTCCTCAATTCTGCCCAATCCATATGGAAAATCAGATAAGGGCTTTTATAAGACAAAGCCGCCAATTCTGATACACGCCTGGCAGAAGCCATGGTCAATAACATGACCACCTTCCACGTGAGATATTTCAGATCCACGGTTTTTAGTGGTTCAAACCAATGTGATTTTAAGAAACTCAACACCACGTTGAGATCCCAAGGTGCCACAGGAGGCACATATGGGGGCTGAATATGCAGCACTCCCTTTACAAATGTCTGAACTTCAGGTACTGAAGCTAGTTCTTTCTGAAAGAAAATCGATAGAGCCGAGATCTGTACCTTAATGGAACCCAGTTTTAGGCCCATATTCACTCCTGCTTGCAGGAAATGCAGAAATCGACCTAGTTGAAATTCCTCAGTTGGGGCCTTTTCGGCCTCACACCATGCAACATATTTCCGCCATATGCGGTGATAATGATTTTCTGTAACCTCTTTCCTGGCTTTAATAAGCGTAGGAATGACTTCCTCCGGAATGCCCTTTTCTTTCAGGATCCGGCGTTCAACCGCCATGCCGTCAAACGCAGCCGCGGTAAGTCTTGGAACAGACAGGGCCCCTGCTGTAGCAGGTCTTGTCTTAGCAGCAGAGGCCACGGGTCCTCTGAGATCATCTCTTGAAGTTCCGGGTACCATGTTCTTCTTGGCCAATCCGGAACCACGAGAATTGTGTTTACTCCTCGCTTTCTTATTATTCTCAATACCTTTGGTATGAGAGGCAGCGGAGGGAACACATAAACTGACTGGTACACCCACGGTGTCACCAGAGCGTCCACAGCTATCGCTTGAGGGTCTCTTGACCTGGTGCAATACCTCTCTAGTTTTTTGTTTAGGCGGGACGCCATCATGTCCACCTGTGGACGACCCCACTGATGTACAATCATTTGGAAGACTTCTGGATGAAGTCCCCACTCTCCCGGGTGGAGGTCGTGTCTGCTGAGGAAGTCTGCTTCCCAGTTGTCCACTCCCGGAATGAACACTGCTGACAGTGCTAGTACATGATTTTCCGCCCATCGGAGAATTCTTGTGGCTTCTGTCATTGCCATCCTGCTTCTTGTGCCGCCCTGTCGATTCACATGGGCGACTGCCGTGATGTTGTCTGACTGGATCAGCACCGGCTGGTGTAGGAGCAGGGATTTTGCTTGACTTAGGGCATTGTAGATGGCCCTTAGTTCCAGAATATTTATGTGAAGGGAAGTCTCCTGACTTGTCCATAGTCCTTGGAAGTTTCTTCCCTTTGTGACTGCCCCCCAGCCTCGCAGGCTGGCATCCGTGGTCACCAGGACCCAGTCCTGAATGCCGAATCTGCGACCCTCCAGAAGATGAGCACTCTGCAGCCACCACAGAAGAGACACCCTGGTTCTTGCAGACAGGGTTATCAAGCGATGCATCTGAAGATGCGATCCGGACCACTTGTCCAACAGGTCCCACTGAAAGATTCTGGCATGGAACCTGCCGAATGGAATTGCTTCGTAAGAAGCTACCATCTTTCCCAGGACCCGCGTGCAGTGATGCACCGATACCTGTTTTGGTTTCAGGAGGTCTCTGACTAGAGAAGACAACTCCCTGGCTTTCTCCTCCGGGAGAAACACTTTTTTCTGGACTGTGTCCAGAATCATCCCCAGGAACAGTAGACGTGTCGTCGGGACCAGCTGTGACTTTGGGATATTCAGAATCCAGCCGTGCTGGTTCAGCACTTCCTGAGATAGTGCTACTCCCACCAACAACTGTTCTTTGGACCGTGCCTTTATTAGGAGATCGTCCAAGTACAGGATAATTAAAACTCCCTTTCTTCGAAGGAGTATCATCATTTCCGCCATAACCTTGGTAAATACCCTTGGTGCCGTGGAGAGTCCAAATGGCAGCGTCTGGAATTGGTAATGGCAATCCTGTACCACAAATCTGAGGTACTCCTGGTGAGGATGGTAAATGGGGACATGCAGGTAAGCATCCTTGATGTCCAGGGAAACCATGTAATCCCCCTCGTCCAGGCTTGCAATAACCGCCCTGAGCGATTCCATCTTGAACTTGAATTTTTTTATGTACATGTTCAAGGATTTCAAATTTAAAATGGGTCTCACCGAACCGTCCGGCTTCGGTACCACAAATAGTGTGGAATAGTAACCCCGGCCTTGTTGAAGTAGGGGTACCTTGATTATCACCTGCTGGGAATAGAGCTTGTGAATTGCCGCTAGCACCGCCTCCCTGTCTGAGGGAGCAATCGGCAAGGCAGATTTTAGGAACCGGTGGGGTGGAGCCGTCTCGAATTCCAGCATGTATCCCTGAGATACTACTTGAAGGATCCAGGGATCCACCTGTGAGCGAGCCCACTGATCGCTGAAATTTCTGAGGCGGGCCCCCACCGTACCTGGCTCCACCTGTGGAGCCCCATCGTCATGCGGCGGACTTGGAAGAGGAAGCGGGGGAGGACTTTTGTTCCTGGGAACCTGCTGTCTGTTGCAGCCTTTTTCCCCTACCTCTGCCTCTAGACATAAAAGACCCTCCTTTTCCACGCTTGCTTTTCTGGGTCCGAAAGGACTGAACCTGATAAAATGGCGCCTTCTTAGGCTGTGCGGGAACATGGGGTAAAAATGCTGACTTCCCAGACGTTGCTGTGGAAACTAGGTCGGAGAGACCATCCCCAAATAATTCCTCCCCTTTATAAGGCAAAACTTTCATGTGCCTCTTGGAATCTGCATCTCCCGTCCACTGACGAGTCCATAAGCATCTCCTAGCAGAGATAGACAATGCACTTACTTTAGATGCCAGCCGGCAAATTTCCCTCTGTGCATCTCTCATATATAAGACTGAATCTTTTATATGGTCAATCGTTAGCAGAATAGTGTCTCTGTCTAGTGTGTCAATATTTTCTGACAGTTTTTCTGACCATGCAGCGGCAGCACTGCACATCCAAGCTGACGCAATAGCTGGTCTAAGTATAATGCCTGAGTGTGTGTATACAGACTTCAGGATTGCCTCCTGCTTTCTATCAGCAGGCTCCTTAAGGGCTGCCGTATCCTGAGAGGGTAGTGCCACCTTTTTTGACAAACGTGTGAGCGCTTTATCCACCCTAGGTGGTGTTTCCCAACGTGACCTATCCTCTGGCGGGAAAGGGAACGCCATTAGTACCTTCTTAGGAATTACAAATTTTTTATCAGGGAAAAGCCACGCTTCTTCACACACTTCATTTAGTTAATCTGATGGGGGAAAAACTACGGGTAGTTTTTTCTCCCCAAACATAATACCCTTTTTTGTGGTACCTGGATGTAAATCAGAAATGTTTAACACCTCTTTCATTGCCTCAATCATGCAGTGAATGGCCCTGACAGGCATTAGGTTTGACTCATCGTCGTCGACACTGTTATCAGTATCCGTGTCGACATCCGGGTCTGCAAACTGAGGTAGCGGGCGTTTTAGAGCCCCTGACGACCCCTGAGGCACCTGGACAGGCACGAGCTGAGATCCCGGCTGTCCCACATTTGGCATGTCGTCAAATTTCTTATGTAAAGAATCTATACGTGCACTCATTTCTTTCCATAAGTTCATCCACTCGGGTGTCTGCCCCGCAGGGGGTGACGTCCCTTCAAAATGCATCTGCTCCGCCTCCACCTCATTATCCTCATCAAACATGTCGACACAGCCGTACCGACACATCCCACACACACAGGGAATGCTCAACAGAGGACAGGACCCACAAAAAGCCCTTTGGGGGGACAAAGTGAGAGTATGCCAGCACACACCAGAGCGCTATATATATACAGGGACTAACTGAGTTATGTCCCTAATAGCTGCTTTTCATATAATATATGTATATATACTGCCAAATTTAATGCCCCCCCTCTCTTTTCCCTCTTACTGTTACTGTATATTGCAGGGAAGAGCCAGGGAGCTTCCTTCCAGCCGAGCTGTGAGGGAAAAATGGCGCCAGTGTGCTGAGGAGATAGGCTCCGCCCCTTTTTCACGGCCTATTCTCCCGCTTTTTATGGAATTCTGGCAGGGGTATCTACCTCATATATAGCCTCTGGGGTTATATATTGAGGTATTTTAGCCAGCCAAGGTGTTATTATTGCTGCCTCAGGGCGCCCCCCCCCCCCCAGCGCCCTGCACCCTCAGTGACCGGAGTGTAAAGTGTGAGAGGAGCAATGGCGCACAGCTGCAGTGCTGTGCGCTACCTTGGTGAAGACAGAGTCTTCATGCCGCCGATTTTCCGGACCATCTTCTTGCTTCTGGCTCTGTAAGGGGGACGGCGGCGCGGCTCCGGGACCGAACACCAAGGACTGGGCCTGCGGTCGATCCCTCTGGAGCTAATGGTGTCCAGTAGCCTAAGAAGCCCAATCCGGCTGCAAGCAGGCGAGTTCGCTTCTTCTCCCCTTAGTCCCTCGCTGCAGTGAGCCTGTTGCCAGCAGGTCTCACTGAAAATAAAAAACCTAAGTCTATTCTTTCTAAGAGCTCAGGAGAGCCCCTAGTGTGCATCCAACCTCGGCCGGGCACGAATTCTAACTGAGGCTTGGAGGAGGGTCATAGTGGGAGGAGCCAGTGCACACCAGGTAGTCTGAAATCTTTCTAGAGTGCCCAGCCTCCTTCGGAGCCCGCTATTCCCCATGGTCCTTACGGAGTTCCCAGCATCCACTAGGACGTCAGAGAAATCTTTGCAAATATGTTTTCCTAGATATCCGTGGTATGGCATTAACGGATTCAGCTGCTGCTGACAATGATTTGGCAAAATGTGTTACACACTCACTACACTACTGGAAAATGCAGCTCTATTGAAACCAATAGTATCTGGCAATTACCTGGCACACAGAGCTTATTCATTGCGGCTATGCCTATGCTAAGCTTCTGACTTCTCAATATATGAAATAGTCAGAAACACAATCAATATTTACATCAGTGATTTCCAGATTGCCACATACAAATCACTACCGTGACACACAAAATCACTACCGTGACACACAAAATCACTACCGTGACACACAAATCACTACCGTGACACACAAAATCACTACCGTGACACACAAATCACTACTGTGATACACTAATCACTACTGTGACACACAAATCACTACTGTCACACAGCAACTTGAAATTTTAAGAAATGATGCATAGAAAATCCATAGGTGTGCGCAGGGGGGGTTCCTGGTGCGCACAGGCACCCCTTAATGTCTGGCACCTTGATCTCACATGCCTGATATATCGATCGCCGAGCAAGCTGATTACTGTCCCCTCTGCGCTGCACCCTGTCAGGACTGTATTACTGACCGGACGCCTGGGTTAATCAAGGGTGCCACTGCCACTGGCTTTCAAACTCCCAGCTCCACCTCCATGTACAAAAACAGTATGATGTGATGTGATTACCCGCCACATGCCCACCTCTCTCCTTCTATGCTATGCCAACGCCAGCCACTGATGAGGATCAGCAACATTGACACGTCACTCATTTTTCCAGCAGCAGCAGTACTAGTCTGCGACTGTCAGTGTCAGTGAGTGGCTGACTTGTAAGTAAGCTACTGCAGCTTGCAGAGGAAAGAGAGGGGGAGCCAGACCAGGCTGAGGAGGAGCAGTGTAATTGCAGTGAGTGCTATCAGGGGTGTTTGTTTGGTGCACACCACAACATCTGACAATGTATCTGCTTTATTAGGATTGGTACAAGGGTAGACATTTTATATTGCGTTGACCATCAATAGATGGTGCTAGACACGCCCAAAAGGCGGTGCTAGACACACCCCTCCGACGGTGCACCCCCTAATAAAATGTGCTGCGCACGCCTATGAGAAAATCCAACTATCATGTTGCCTTGCTGTGGATTTTTGGGGAAGACAAATCTTTCTATCCTCTCTTTGGGGCCAATGCAGATTTGAGCACAAGTCGGCAGTAATTACACCCACATTGGGGGCACTGAACTAAATGCAGATATTCATCAGTGCACAGTTGTACATGTCTCTGCCACTAACTGTGCACTTGGTTTTATAGTCATCATTACAATTGTGCACTGGCATCAGCTCTAGTCTTGGTGCAAAAGCCGTCTGACAACAGGCATAATTACATAGAGGCATAGCCCTCATCATGCCCTCACTGAATTTATGTGGAAATTGACTTTTACCACACAGTTACCCCACTTTAGCCATAGGAAGAGATTCTGCTGGGTTGTGTATGACGTGGCAGTACTTGTAAACGCTTGTAAAAGGCTGATGCCCAGGTAATTGTGTAAAGATGTGCTCATTGTAAAAGCATACACGATGCACCAATAGCACCGACATGCAGTCACCTCTGACTTGGTTCCTTTGTGCTCTTTTCATTTGTCATTAAATGCATATAAAGCCCACTAAAACCAGGTCAAATAAAGAGTCCATGGTGTCAGTGTGGTGCAAAATGTTGACATGGTCTGAATGTTGGTAATCAGAATGTTGACATGAACATTGTGTTGAAATGTCACATGTTGACAGTCGGCATTTTTCCTCATCCATTTAAACTCTATCACTACTTTAACCACAGTTTAATCCTACCCTAACCACAGACTAACCCTACCCTAATTGCAGCATAATCCTACCCTAACCACAGCCTAATCCTACTCTAACCGCTGCCTAATCCTACCCAAACCACAGCCTAATCCTACCCCATAACCAAAGCCTAATTCTACCCTAACCGCCACCTAACCCTACCCTAATTGCAGCATAATCCTACCCTTACCGGATCCTAATCATACCCTAACCGCAGCCTAATCCTACCCTAACCACAGCCTAATCCTACTCTAACCACTGCCTAATCCTACCCAAACCACAGCATAATCCTACCCCATAACCAAAGCCTAATCCTACCCTAACTGCCACCTAACCCTACCCTAAATGCAGCATAATCCTACCCTTACCGGATCCTAATCATACCCTAACCGCAGCCTAATCCTACCCTAACCAAAGCCTAATCCTACCCAAACCGCAGCCTGATCCTACCCCCTAACCAAAACCTAATCCTACCCTAACCGCAGCCTAATCCTACCCTAACTGCAGCCTAATCCTACCCTAACTGCAGCCTAATCCTACCCTAACCACAGCCTAACCCTACCCTAATTGCAGCATAATCCTACCCAAACCACAGCCTATTCGTACTCAAACCGCAGCCTAAACCTACCCTAACCGCAGCCTAATACTTCTCAAACCGCAGCCGAATCCTACCCTAACGTAGCCTAACCTTACCCTAACCACAGCCTAACCTTACCCTAACCACAGTCTAACCCTACCCTAACCGCAGCATAACCCTACCCTAACTGCAGCATAACCCTACCCTAACCACTGCCTAAGCCTACCTTAACATGAGTTGACGACATTCACAATGTCAACATTATTCCAATGTCATCATTCAGACCATGTCAATTTGAATGTCAAAAATTTGGACTACATACCAGGTCCCCAAATTTTAATGATGCGCTTAAAAATGTAGAACATGACGTAAGTTATTGCTTATGTATACAGGCTCTGCACTGATAACAGTGCAAAAAGTGCACAGAATTAGACTTTAAAATACTCACAAAAAAACGCCTGAAGTGTGTCCATTTTAACCAGTTTTTCCCATGTGTGTGAACAAGCCATCAAAGTGGGATCTTGCACATGAAATTCTACTCTTTCCCTTCATTGTATTCTAAAACATATGAACTGTATGAGGTGATTCTCTTAACTAAGTACATGTTGCCTTCATTGGATCTCATTAATGACGTGCATTAGAATTGGATGTTTTACACTGTTGCCCCTAAAATGTGTGCATAGTACACTTGCAAGTGCATGCTCACTCTCCACCCTCTGAGGTGGCCTATGCACATTAAAGTACATCTGCAATCACTTCTATTTGCTCAAACAAAAGGGAAAGCTGAACGTAGCCCAAGGCAAATTTAGAGTTGTGTGCAAAATTAATTAGGTCATAGTTTTTCTTTCTGTTTTTAGATTATTTTTATAATATCGGTAGACCAGTCAGAAGACCAACAGATCGCAGATGTAAGTATGGGGGTTTAGGATTAAGCACTAGGGGGAGGGTTAGAGACGTGGGTGGGGAAGTCAGGGTTAGGCAGCAGAAGGTTATGATTAGGGTTAGGCTGCCAGAGAGGTGTGGTTAGGATTATGGGTAGGATGAAAATACTTACTGAGATCTGTCTGGATTCTGGTCGCCAGGATTCTGCTGTAGGTCTTCTGACTATCGGCATCCCGACTGCCAACCCATATTTATATATATATATATATATATATATATATATATATATATACTGTATATAAGTTCATTGATGAACTGCACTCCAAACTGTAGTCATTGATCACAGTTTGGAGTGCCGTCCATCAAGAAATTTTAGAATTATGTTTGGACACCAATCTCTTTGTAAATCTCTTTGGTGTATATGCTTGTCTATTTTGTTGGGGTAAGTAAGACTATAATCAACAAATGTGTCAGTTTCGGGTGTAATTTTATGTTTTTGTCCACATCTATTATTCCATTTTGGAGATAGAGATCCTATTTTGCCGTGAATTTTAAGCTGTCTTGCAAAACTAGATTTACTGACTCCAACAGTGTCAGCAATATCATCGTATTGGTTCACATCTATTGGTTCTTTCTATCTAGCCCTTACATTTAAAACTACAAACCATCAAACTTTCTTCTGTCCCAATTCAGTTACATATCACTGTAGCCTAAAGTTGGGTACGCACTACATGATTTGGTGTGCGATCATGGCACCCGCGAGCGACCACTCTGCATGTCTATCGTGTACTGTGTACTCGCAATATGTTGGTTGTACACATTGTTCATCACATCGTCCCATCTGATGTGCTGCATGTTAGATGGGACAATGCGATGTGGAGAACATACAGGCGTCATTCATGATGGTTGCAGTGTGTACACCGGGACACGCGATCGCACCTTCGGAAGGACTGTCGGAAGATCGGCACATCGTTCAGGTGTGCACCCAGCTTTAGGCAGAATAGATTACACATGATAGTTGTGATACCTTTGCGATTTCTTCAGACTCATGATGTTGAAGGCTCCTAAGCTGACTGCATTTAGAAAATACTTTACAGTACTTTAAATTAAGGGTCTGTGCATAATAAATTCCCTTTATTTAAACTATACACATAGGAGCCATTGCGGGTTGAGAATTACGCAAGTGTGCTTAGTGTATCTTGCATGAAATCTGTCTGTGGATGCTCTGAAAGTGAACACATGCATACGAACACAGACATATACGTACGTCAGTCTAATGCTGGGTACACACCGGGCTCCCTTCTCTAGTTAGCAGTCAGTGTAGGTGAGATCGCCAGTGCATACACACTGAATGATATCAATGAACGATATCGTTCAGTGTCATCACCCCCGCAAACCTCCCCCCCAAAAAAAAAAACAACAACAAAACATGCAGCTCAAAGATATAGTTAAAGTTGAGCTGCATGTTCGGTAGATAATAAGATATATATATACCTGTTAGGACTCAGGAGGCGCATCTTTTGCACATGCCAGAGGGCAGATACAAATACCCGCTGGTAAAGATGGTACACCAGGCACATATGCTACTGATGCGGACACATTTATTATAGTAGTCACTTTGACCCATTTTGTCAGTCAGCCCCATACCTCTACAGTTTATCACAAATAACGGATTACTTTGTCAGTTACATTATGCATACAGGGGTTAACTGCTTTATAAGTATACAGACGCAGACGAGGCTTATGTTTGATTTATGCACACTTGCTCTAAATTCATCTTGTCCCACGGGATCAGACTCTTCAAAGGACAACAGAAATACCCGCAGTATGTTTCTCAGATGATTATTGCTTTTTAACTAAATTTTAAGAAGCGATTTTGCCAGAAATATCTGAAATTGTGCCCAAAATAATTTAGCGTGCACATTGACATGCCAAGTGCACTCATGGGAACTCAGGAAAAACGTTAAGTACGCAGGGCTGATTCCTTCCAAAGAGCTGAGTTGTGGGTACAGATGATTTGCCTCAGATATTGCCTGCTTGCATTAATAGCCAGGGAAAGTTACAGCGTGTGTGTGTGTGTGTGTGTGTGTGTGTGTGTGTGTTTTTTTTAATAGTCTGTAAATAGAGAATTCCATCAGGTCTTGATATTAAAATTATGTAACTATGGCTGGTTCTACTTCTAGAGCTGGTAGACTATAATATACAGAGCACTACTTGATTCAATATATTGGTCATTGCTGAGTGTAATGTACTGTCAGGGATCCGGTCTCTAGGTTGACAGTAACTAGGTCGACACTATCTAGGTCGACCACTATTGGTCGACAGTAACTAGTTCGACAGGGTTTCTAGGTCGACGGGGTCTCTAGGTCGACATGTTCTAGATCGACAGGTCAAAAGGTCGACATGAGCTTTTCCCAATTTTTTTTCTTTTTTTGAACCTTTTCATACTTAACGATCCACGTGGACTACGACTGGACCGGTAATCTGCCTGAAGCATGGCAAGCAAAGCGAGCCATGCGAGTGGACACGGTGCACTAATTGGGGTTCCCGGAGACTCTACGAAGAAAACAACACCAAAAAAACATAAAAAAACTCATGTCAACCTAGACCATATCGACCTAAAGACCCTGTCGACCTAGAGACCCTGTCGGCCTAGTTACTGTGGACCAATAGGGGTCGACCTAGACACTGTCGACCTAGTTACTATCTACCTTCTATACCACACCCGTACTGTCACTAAGGATAGAATATAACACACTTTCTATGCCAAATCTCTTCTTTTGTATGTTGGTATTCGAGACAGCACAATATCTTTCATTCATACCGACTATTGCTTTCTATTCATAGCCCCAACTGATTATAACTTTAATATTAAGTATTAGAAATATTCTTATTATTCTTTAATGCTTTACAGCTGCAAAAAAAAATATTTTAAATGACTAGTTTACTTACAGCCTTAATGGTTTCATGTTTTGTAGGGTGCAGTAACTTTGTTGCAACAAAGTAAAACACTTATGGGCCCTACACACTGGCTGATTACACTAAAAGATATGAACGATCTCGTTCGTTAATGAACAAGATTTCGTTCATATCTTTCAGTGTGTATGCACCAACGATGAACAATGTGCGGCCCCGCGCTCGTTCATCGTTGGTGCTGGTTCATTTGTGCATGCAAGCCAATATGGACAATCTCGTCCATATTAGCATGCAGGGCTATGGGGCCGGGTGATGGGGGTAATGAAAAAACTTCACTGCTGCTGCATCTTCGTAGCTGGCTAGCTACACAGAGAGATGTCACTGAAGTCTACAGTAGATGGTAGTAGGAGGGAGAGGAGCGAGACTGAGTCAGAGTAGGAGTGTGCATGTACTGGGGTAGTTGTATTTCTTGATGGTGCAGGCTTGTAGTAGCATTTTCAATAGAAGGACTCATCAGGAGTCAGGACTGGAGTTGTGAACAAAAAACACACTCTCACATTGCCGGGAACTGAGGCAGCCTTTGCATTGGCCTGCCCTTGTATTAAAAAGACAAAACAAAACAAAAACATTTTGACATTACAGAATTGTATTAAATTGTTGGTGCACTGTCTGAGACACACATTAATAAAATATATAGAAAAATAAGTTAATATGTCTACATACATATAGCCTGTATATAATAATAATAATAATAATAATGTGTCTACAAAAAAATTAAAACACTCAAACTTTTTCCTTAACGACTGTAAGTGTTGCCCTAGTTCTATTGTGGAATTTTATTTATGAACTTGGTTGTCTGCTGCCTAATAGCAGTAAATAAATATAAGAAATAAGACTTAAACTGCCTCTAGATATGGTACTGTTACTGCATAATCTGTACTTACTGTCTAATTTAAATAAAGGTGTGTTAAATACAAAATGTATTCTTGCATTTCGAAGTGCCACTTTGGAATTTTATATTATGGCAACAGCAAAAAAAAAAAACTTTTTACTTTTATCATATATAAGATGTGTGAGACACCTATTTATTATTTGACAGCTGTAGATAATCAAACAGCAAAATGCAAAACTCAACTCAGCTGTGGACAGTTCTCGGAGATCATAAGAATTGCAATTGTACTGAGTATGATAACTGGGTTACTTGACTTTTAAAGCTATGTATCTTTTCAAGCAAAAGCTGTGGAACAGTCAACAATAATTTGACAATCACCTATTTTCAATTGTGAATTAATGATTAAAAATAAAACAAATGTGAGTTCAGTTTTACCGATATGGATAAATGTCTTTTATATACATAATTCTAGATTAAGCTGCTATAAATTACAGCTCTCATGTGCTATTTGCTTCTTAAAGTTGTATATTCAATTTTTTAGTGATACAATAAATAATAACAACAATAATAATAATAATAATAATAATAATTATTATTATTATCATTATTATTATTATTTTTTTTATAATAATAATAATAATAATAATATTTTTTTTATAATAATAATATATATTTTTTTAATAATAATAATAATAATAATAATAGTAATACGTTTTGGTACTTTGTCAGGAAAGAGATATGAAAACAATGTTTAGCTGGCAGCACAGAAAACGGAATAACTCCCAATTTAAAATGCATGCATGGTAGTTTAGCATTAGAGCTTATAAAAAGCTCTACTCCAGTTTACATCCAATCTGGCTGGACCATTATGCAATAGGTAGTACCTATCCTTGTGTATCAATGCTTATTTCCCTATAGATTGTAAACTTGCGAGCAGGGCCTTCCTACCTCTATGTCTGTCTTTTATTACCCAGTTTTGTGTTATCAATGTTGTTCCAATTGTAAAGGGCAACGGAATATGTTGCGCTATATAAGAAACTGTTAATAAATAAATCATAAATAAATCCCAAACTCAATGGTAAAGAATGTACTGCAGAAACTGTAATGTTACATAAGAGGGTACTTCAGTGCATTGGGTATGGGTGACTGGCGTTTGGGATCCCGCTGGTCACCATACCGATGCCGGGATCCCATAGTGTAGAATGCCAACAAAGCCCCTTGCGGGCTTGCCACAGGTGCTATTCCCACTCTATGGGTGTCGTGGACCCATGAGTGGGAAGAGTTCCTGTTAGTCAGCATGCCAACTGACGGGATTTTGAGGGGTCGGGATGCAAGTGTCGGCATTGCAACCGCTGGTCTCCTGACTGCCGGTCACATGTCTCTGTTTAGTTAGACAGCCAATAGGTTGACACCATATGGTCAACATGCATTAGGCCGACAGGGTCAAAAGGTCAACAGATAAAAGGTAGACAGTGCTTTAGGTTGACAGGTACAAAAGGTTGATAGGTTTAAAAGGTTGACATGACAATGGTCGACAAACATATGGTTGACACAAGTTTTTTTGGTGGGTGTCACATATTTTTCAACCTTTGCTTGATTTACCATCCCCGCGGACCATGATTGGGAATAGTAACCTGTGCCAAGCGCATCGGCAGCGGAACTAGGTGCCTTGCCCAAAGCATGCCAAGGGTATACATCTGCTATAATTGTGGTCCCATATCATGAAACAGAAAATTACACACAAAAATAAAAACTTGTGTTAACATTTTCTCTTTCAACTGTTTCCATGTTGACCTTTTGACCCTATCAACCTTTTGTACCCTTCGACCTTTTGTACTTTTGAACCTGTCGATCTCTTGACCTTGTTGACCTAATGTATGTCGACTATATGGGTCAAAGCTAATAGCTGTCTATCTAATTACTGTAGATCTTCTATACCACACCCAGCCAGGGGCATAACCAGAACTTTCTGGGCTTCATAGCAACATTTTGAAGGGGCCCCTGTCCAAATGTTTCTAGAGAGACACATCTCCACAGAAGTTGTTAATTTTATGCCTCAGAATAGTGTCTTAGTTCATTTTCTGAACCATAGCAGTGCCCTAGGTTATGTTATGCCCCATAATTTAGAATGTAAGCTTTCACGATCAGGGCCCTCTTCCCTCATGTGCTTTTACGTCTCTTACTTAACCTATCTTCTTTTCAATACTCCCTTTGACGGCACCAAATCCCTCGGTTTTCTGCCGTCCTGATACTTACTTCAGTGCTGTTTACTGACGCAGCTATATTTATATACCCGGTACTTGTCCTATAATGCATTGAATTATAAGTCACTGTCTTCATATTTTGCTTATTTGTTTACTCTATAATTGGGGGCTGTGCATCCCATGTGGCACCATATAAATAAAGGATAATAATAATAATAATAATAATAATAATACTCTAGTTTATTATATGCCTCATAGTGGTGCCCTAGTTCACATTACAAGGCTGCCAGTGCACACTATGCAACACAGTACCCACAATTCACATTATGACATACAGTGCTCCAAATTCATATTATGCCCCATTACAGTGTCCCAGTACCATATTATGCCACATTACAGTCCCCCAGTTCATATTATGACCCACTATAGTGCCTCCACTTCATATTGTGCCAAATTATAGAGCCCAAGTTGATATTATGTAACATTATAATGCCCTTTGGACCTATGTACAGTATCTACCAACGGTGAAAAATGTATTTAATACATGTAACTATGACAGGGAAGGTTGCTTCTCTCAGCTCTGGGCCCCATAGGAGCTGCACTCCCTGCACCCATGGTAGCTACACCCTAGCATATGGCCATTACTAGTTCACAAAATGACTTATTTTTACACCAGATCTAAGAAGGCAACAATCGGGTCTTATCCTTTTTAATGGAAAGCCTCTAGCTGCACTTCAGTAAAAAGTGCATTTTGGTATGTACAGTACACTGTCCACAACTGCTACAAAGCTATATTAGATTTAAAACTCAATCTCTTTTATAAATAGATCCGATCCTCTTTAGTCACTTTTCTTAGGAAATCAGGTGGTGGAGATAGACATTGCTTTATGGCTTACCTTATTCTTGGTACGCCATTAAAATTTCCCAGATTGGCAAATTCCCAACACACACACACTATATCACACTTGTCAATTTAAATAGGGAATACTTTAAAATAGTCAATAGATAGTCCCTTAAAAACATGATAATTTGCAGTGCGTAATATCTGTTCAAGATCTGAGCTACACTATTGCATCTAATGGATGGATTTGCTTTTCCTTTATTTGGGAACATATGAAAAAAATAGATTTTATTTAGGCTAGTTCATGGCAAGATATGGTCTTTTGACCCCACAGCAGGGACTAGTGCCCGGTCAGGAAGAGCCAGGTAGTTGGGCGCATCATGAGGATGCGCCACCAACCACTTCTCCAGGCAGCAGGGTGCTGTTTCAGTCACCATACAAGACAGGCAAGGTTGCCACTGGGGTAGTAATGTTACCGTTCCCTTGGGCTTGGCACCAGTCACACATTCCATTACCATATTTGACCCAATGGAAGAATCACCAGATATGTGGTAAATTTGGCCACACATAACCATCTAACAGATTTTGGTCAATTTAGACTAAAACAGCAAAAACAACAGACAGAATGACTTAATGAGTGGCCAATATTAGTCTACAAATCCTCCTCTTTCCATCGATAGAATAGGCAAAAGAACGTTTTCAACTGCAATGGTAGTTAAGGTGTTAAAGATATTGTGCTCTTGTGAACTCGGAACACTTTCCGCCTGATTTTTATGACTCTATTAGCAATGTAATATTGCCAAAGGCCTTTTAGCAAAACATGCAAACTTCAAACTTAATGCCGCTTGGATTGTTTTCCTCTGATTACAGCAAGCATTCACACAAAGGGAAATTATTTCCGATGCTGAGCTGTGCTGTGCAGCCAAACATGTGGCACACTCTCTTCTCTAAATACACTTCCTAAGCCTCTACATTTTCAGGACAAACACACACATTTTCTTTTGTACGGCTGGGCCCTAACAACAGTTAGCATTTGCAAAGTAACTATTTTTGTATCTCATGTTAAGTATATATTTCGCTAATCTGGAATATTTAAATGGGCTGGAAACTAGGGCCGTCTTAACTGCCCTGTAGGCCCTGGGCAAGTCATTGCACTAGGGCCTCTATCCACCCTTTCACAGGAATAACTTATAATAATAACTTACTCCTCCTGCAGTTCCACTCTCTCTCTCCACATGCTTCCATACAGTGAATGGCTCTAAGCACTCTGATTGGTGGATGATTCCAGCCATCCACCAATCAGCATGCTGACAGCCATTCACTGTCTGGCTGGAGGCAGGGAGGCAGGTAGATAATGCTGTCTGGCCACTCTATGTAATTGACAATCAGTGCAGCCAGGCAGCATTCTCTACCTGCCTCCCAAGAAGTTCCAGAAGCACTGGCCTGGGGATCAAACAGAATTATCCCAGCCCAGCATACCCTGGCTCGAAGGCCCCTAGAATTGTGGGCCCCTAGGCAGCTGCCCAGTGAGCCCATATATTGAGATGGCCCTGGTGGAAACCACTGGATGAATCAGCACATACCTGGTCAAAGATATCTTCCTAGGATTGGATGTAAACCTCATGTGGTTAGTGTGAATGCCCTTTCATTGATTTCATTTCCATCTGTTCACTTATGTAGTTAGTAACGTTTATTTTGATGTGAATGGCTGTTGCATAGCAACACACCCAGTATGTGTCTATAGCAGTTTATCTTCTGATAACACTAAAGTGCCTTTGTTGTACTATAACGGTTCTTTAGCCTCAAAAATGTACTTTATTTGTGTCTGGAACTTGCTGAATCATACATTAGACATCACTTTATGTTCCCACTCTACCCAGGCTTAGAGCATTATTACTGCTTCCCATTTGTGGGTTGCCTGACATATTTTAGGATCTGACCAAGCCACCAATGACATCATACCATGCTGCAATGATCTGACCTCTCCCTCTGGGATATGTCCTGAAATTGTTATGTTGTGGCAAGGTCATTGTACATCAACAACATTAATAGGAGGTCTTTGGGAAATGATTGGCAGATTGTGGGGCAGAGATACGTACAATGGTTCTCGGATGGCGGTCATTAGGTCGACATGAGTTCGGTCTACATGTACTAGGTCGACATGGAAAAAGGTCGACATGAGTTTTTCACAATTTTTTGACCTTGTTCATACTTAACGATCCACGTGGATTACAATTGGGAATGGTAACCTTGCCTGAAGCATGGCAAGCGAAGCGAGCCATGTGAGGGGACACGGTGCGCTATTTGGGGTTCCCCGTTACTTTGTGATGAAAATGACACCAAAAAAAGTAAAAAAAACTCATGTCGACCTATTTCAATGTCAACCTTTTTCCATGTCGACCTAGTGATCATGTTGACCTAATGCATGTCGACCAAATATGGTCGACCCAATGTATGTCGACCTAACTCATGTCAACCTAATGAACCACACACGTTAGATTTGGGTGGGTTATATTGTTTCTGTGCAGGGTAAATACTGTCTTCTTTATTTTTACACTGCAATTGCGAGGGGACACGGTGCACTAATTGGGGTTCCCCGTCACTTTTCGAAAAAAATGACACCGAAAAAAGTTTAAAAAACATGTCGACCTTTTTCCATGTCGACCTAATGAACCACACAATGGGAAATATATGTGTGCAATGCAGGGTTATGCTACTCCCCAGGACAACATTAGACACATAAACAAAAAAACGAAAAAAAGATTTTTACACCACAACCATGGTTAGACTGGCCAAGAGGGGTACAGGGAACAACCCTGGTGGGCTCCTCTGCCTAGGGGGGCCCACCTCCTACTCTAGGGATCAGGTTCTAGACCATGGGTCTTCAACCTGCTGCCCTCCAGCTCCTGTGGAACTACATATCTCAGCATTCCCTGCCTCTGTTTTAGCATACCTTAGTAGCAACACTGTGGCAGGGCATTGCTGGGATGTGTAGATTCACAGCAGCTGGAGGGCCACAGGTCCAAGACCCATGTTCTAGACTGTGCACTTGGATTATACCTTATATACACATGGTACAATATATTGCACAGGACTATGGTGCATTTCCAACAGTGCATTGCTGTTATTAATCTGGTACATTATCATGCAGGCACTAGCAGTATTTACTATATATATTTATCAAGGGGCTCAAACCATGCATTCTCTAATGATTAGCCAAGTTTCTGTGGTGGCTGGCCTCACTCCCTCTAGAGACTAGCCACTTGGGCCCCTACTACTACGTTCCCCGGAGAGCACTTCATACCCCAGTCCGACACTGACCACAACACTCTACTACCAAACAAAATCTGATAGTTCTTCCTTAAATAGAACTCTGGGCTTGATCTAGAGAGGCACATCTTGCTCACATGTCCTGGCTGATTGGGAGCATTTGACAAAACAGGCTTTGTAGGCATGCCAAGGCCAGGGTCTGACTCTTCCGACAAGAATGACTGGCCACTGCAACGTATTTACACCAGATATCCTGAGTAATCAGAGGTGTCCAAAGGTAACGCAGTTGATCTGATGCTGCATCCTTGGAAGCAGCAGCGGATCACAGAAGCCTGCAGTGGGTGTCTCTTAACGCAAGACCCCTCCTGCGGCATTTGCATATTTTAGCACCATCACTGTGTACAAAGATGAAATTAGTGGTGAAATTAGCACCTACATGTGAGTCAACACCTCTTTCTTAACACAATCAATGGGGTAGACCAACTGAGTGTTTTACTTTTGTGAAATTAGCGTAGCATAGCCAGACTCACACATTATAGAAAGGGGCTGTTTTTATTCAGAAAGCTGACACTGGTTAATGACTACACAGAACTGATGCTGCAAGACCACACATGAATACCATACAGATGCAGGTCCTCATTTCACACACTACATTGAAAATACAGATGAAGACCTGGAAGTTGGTAGCGCACATGAGCAGGTGCCCGGTATCAGGGCCGGATTAAGCCCTCGGGGGGCCCAGAGTACTCAAGACAGCCCCACCCCCCCCTACCAGCAACCACCCCCGCAGGGGCAACTGCAGGATTCGGAAGGGGGGGTTTCCTTCGAAGCACGCACGTGTGTTTGTTTGTTTGTGTGTGTGTGTGTGTATATATATATATATATATATACATACATCATACACACACATATATACATTCATATATATATATATATATATATACACACACACACACACAAGTTACATAGAACACATACAAATGCACACATTCACACACACCCACATACACATAAAACTCACACATAGAAAATATACACACATACATATACACAAATAGAAAATATACACATATACATATACACACATAGAACATATACGCACAAACACACAGATAGAACACAAACGGTGCGCACACTTACACCGAAGCCTGTCCTGAGAAAAGGGGTGAAGATGCCGCAGGACATATTGCTGGGAGCCAGGGCAACAGTTCACCATTAGGCCCCACCCCCACAGCAAAAATGCCACGAATCGCGGGTCGACAGGAAGGGGGTGGAGCTAATATGACGTGATTCTGTAAGAATGATTTCACATTACTTCAAAAAACGTGTGTTATAGCTATCTATCATTCAGAAAGCATCCGAGAGATGTGTGCAGGGGGGACGCTGAGACTGATCTACTTTAGAGTAAGATAGAAGAAAGATTCCCGGCTGCCGGGGAGGAAGGATTCCGTGATGCCAGCGGGTGTGTGATGCATACCTCCCAACATGACCCAGGAGAGACAAAATGCTCTTCTACTGGACTTTCCTCTTAATTTGTGATTGCTGGCACCTGTTTTGAACAAGTTAATGGATAAGAAAGGTGTTTCAGCACAGGTGATGGCAATCATAGAGTAAGAGGGAAGTCCAGGAGCAGAGCATCCTGTCCCTCCTGGAGAGAATCATGTTGGGAGGTATGGTGATGTCCCGCATGCGGCTGTGCATGCGGCTCCCTCCCCCCTCCTCACGGGCTGCGTGGGTCAGAGACTGATAGAGGCAGCAATCTCCAACCTCCACTGCTGCCAGGAGAGCTGCTGGAGGTGGAGGCTGGAGAGAGGACAGCACCAGAGTGGAAGAGAAGTTCCAGCCGGGGGGGGGCCCTTATGACGGGATGCCCGGGGTACTGACCCCCTGGGCCCCCCCTTAATCCAACTCTGCCCGGTATATAAAGTTTAAATAGGTATTTGAAATATTTTTCTTTCCAGAAATATTATTAGGAATGTGATAAACAAGATGTTTCATAGCGAACAGTAATTGTGCATGAAATAAAACAGAGTTTAAGATATGTTCCTGCGCACTCTCTTTGCTGCCTGGCGTAAGGTCCTACCCTGATGTGTCACCACACACACCTATAAAGGATTATACAAAATATGGAATTGGATAGGATCTTGACAAAGACTAACCAGTAGAAACGCATTGGTGGAGCATGTGAAGTGTTGAAGTACCACCCTAACCAGTTCAGCAAATAAAACGGTGAGATATCCCGGGTTACCATCTGTTTCACTGTTGTGCTGTGCTGTATTACATCTGCATTGCTGGTTCTGTTGTGGTACTGTATATCAACCAGAAACTGTTTTTAAGAAATTTTATTAATAAATACATATGAATCCTCATACATCCCTTCGTGTTTGTGCTTAATACCGAGCATAATACGGAGCTATGGAGTGATTGAGGACGACAAACGAGCCTGCTGAAAAAGAAACCGTTATATGAAAGAACAGCGTCTCTTGAAGTAAGCACGGATGTGAGCATCATATATAGAAGAATTCTAGCGTGAATGTTTGTGGCATATGAATTTTGGTTAATAAGAAATATTTCGGATAAGGGCTAAAAAGAAACCTTTATAAGTTTTGTCCGGAGTGTATGAAAGTAAGCACACATGTGAGGAGCTGTTTTCACCATTTTCACTGGAGTGAACCTATACGGATACCACTACACTTCCCAAATCACCATAGTCTAAGAAGTCCGGGCAGAAGTCACCTACTTTTTACTCTCCTTGGAACTAGAACTGAACTTTTATATACAAATTGTGTTTTGTTCACATATCATTTAATGGAACTGAATTTACACATGGACCATTTACTGTGAAATTGACGGACTTTTCCGGTGGCATTGACGGACAGTGACCATTACGGTAAACTACCGCCGTTATTTCATCTTTGCGCCATTAGTAGGATCCTATCCAATTCCATATTTAGTAATTGTGCATTGTAGGGAAGGAAAATGTTTTTAAATGTTTAGTATGTTATTTTTGCAGACAGATTTTGTAACATAAGGACTTTCTTTAGTAAAAAAACAAACAAACCAGTATAGTTTGTTATCTTTTCTGGTCAGGAAACAAACAGTTGGGCAGGGGGCCCTTTGCGGATATTCCACACAAAAGTTCTATTTCATAGCAATGAAAAAAAAAAACAATAGAAAAACACTGATATGGTGCTGGGTATGCTGTCCACATGGTGATCAGGATTCCGGCATCGGTACTTTGACAGCCGGGATCCCGACTGCAGGGATCCTGACTGGATCCCACCCACACGGATAGCAATGTAATGTGTAGGATGGAGACGATGGCTAGAAAACTTCGTCAGATTTCTGTTTTCCATCCCATTAGCACCATGCATAAAAAGTATGGGGTGTACCCCCAACTGTTTCTAATGGAAGGGAAGGATTTATACAATCCACCCATAGTGTTTAGCATGACCACTCACAGCTGAAGATAACCTGCTGGACAAGGTCCACAATTTCAACACATGGGCCTATTGGGACAGCACCATTGAGAGTCATATAATCGCCATAGACCAGTGACGTGCAGTGAGGTGAGGCAGGTGAGGCAGAGCCTTTCCTGTCATACTAACATATATGCCAGAGTTCTATCTATATAAAGTATATGAAAAATGCAAAGAATATATTAGGAATATCTTCTTTGTGTTATTCTAATCATTTGTATAGTCAAACTCTGGAGTAAAAAATCTATCACAGGTGAGGCAGTGACCCCCCCCCCCCCCCTCCCCGCACCCATACTATCTTTTCCACACATCTCTGATCAAAACTCACCAAATTTCTAGCAGTATATACTCTGCACCTGTGTATAATGCCTACATGTATATACTGCTGCACCTGGGGCAGACTAAATGGGCCAAGTGGTTCTTATCTGTCGTCAAATTCTATGTTTCTATGTTTCTATGTGTATAATGCCCACATGAACCCTTTGGCTCATATATTGTGTGTAAATCTGGCTCTGGTACTAGCCAGTGCCTCCTGAGCTATTTATCTCACCGCAAGTCCCTGCCATATACCTACATTCCTGATACTAAAAGACTGATGGATTATTCTGCTCATTAAGTGGCTACATATTGGCCCTGATTCACAGGCAGATGCAGTGTTGATGTTTCCTCAGTTGAGTGATTTTTTGCTACTTTGCAATATGCAAATAGTCCTGGCAACCGTTAATGTGTACACATGAACCCATGGGTCCAGTGTTGTATGCAATTATGTACAGCATCGCTAACACTTGAGAAGGGGTTTTCGATCTCTGGGTGTTTCAGAGTACAGACGAGGGTGGTGTCCTAAAGCCCCCGTTTCATGGTTATGTTATATGGGTGTGTCTGGGAACACTGCAGCAAGTCCACTGTTTCAGGTGCCATGTCTAGTTGGATTTGTGGAGAGTGGCTAGATCAGACCCTAGGCTACTGCAAGTATGGATGATGCAACTGATATTCCATCAGTGTTGGAGTGTTTACAATCTCCATCACAAATGCACAGACCATGGAGCCTGAACGTGGGCGTCTCAGTGTTTGTACACTGCATCCCACAGTGGAACATAAAGGGAAGGCTGAGATTAGCATATGTATTTTTCTGCAAATGCTATTGAGAGAGTGGCTGCACTCGTGCCTGCATTACCAACAATCTCTGAATCAGACCCATTGTCCAATGGCGACTGTGATAACACAGTTTAACAGTTACAAAGTTCAAAAGGATTAAAGAACCACTAAACCTAAAGTATAAATATTTGTATCTGTATGCCCTCTTCCCCTCTGCCCTCTACACTCCTAGCTGGGATTCAGTAAGAAAGTTTCTCCACTGACAAAAATCCTCATGTTCAGCTGACAAGCTATACTGTACAGAGGATAGTCTCTATTACTTTCCCCTCTTCCAGTTCATAGCATATGTAATGATTGGCACAACCAGAGGAATTGGAGGAACATTTTAATAAACCAATTTACATTTTGGTCTACCAGTCCTAAAAAAGTAGAATTAAAATAATAACTAAAGCAACTCCCTAGAGACCTGTACATGCATACTGATAAAGACCTCTAATGCCAGCTTTTATAAAATTAGTTTTGCAGAATTCCACAGATTTAGTTATTTATCCAAATATAACATACATTTTACAAAAACTCGGCACTCAACATATGTCACGCCCCTAATGTTTGAAGCGAAAAAAAAAATATTTTTTAAGATTTTCTTGGTTGGTGAAAATAAATATTATAAATATGCTTTTGAAACCCCTCTATATGCTCCTAACAATATCCTTGAGAGTTTCATACAGTTTCCTAGCAAATCTGCATAGAGTTATTTGCAATTATTATAAAACTATAAGCACCAAAGGATCAAACAACTCAGCATGATTTAACCATATCACCACACAATTGCTTTCAGTAGAATTCTGGAGTGGTTTAGAAATGACATGGGATAACTATAGAAAACAAGTCTATGCTACCACACTTACAATTTCTCCTATGGGCTACAAGGACCAAGTCTACGCATCCTAAAATTGGCCACTCCAGTACAAAAAAATCTCTTCTTTTCATAATCTCCTTTTTGAGTCTGGTGTCTGCCTTGGAATGTGTGGACCTGAGCAGAAGCAGACATTCAGAGGTTAGGACATCTGATTTTCAAAGGCAAGTTCAAATCCTTTGCTTATTTACAATCAGGCCATTCCCTACTATAGTGATACCGTTAGGGCTTCTTAAAGTTCCATCACTTCCTCTTTCAATAGGGGGTCACCAGTAGCGGACATAACTACCTTTGCAACCTTATGTCCTCAGAAAGTGTCCTATTGCACACAATCTCAGAAATATATGAACTAATTAATTATGCATCATATTCCCAGCTTCTCCACCATACACTGAGGTATGAGACAAAGATCTGGCCTCCGGGGATTAACAAGTCAGCTGGGACAAGGTCTTCCAGCTCAATAATATATGCTCTTCTAACATGTAAGGTCTTGAAACACAGTTCAACCAGATGTCCAGATATGCTTCTCAAATATTCTTGTGAAATATTCCCTCTGCTGAGGATGTAATGGGACCAAGCACACCCTCTTTCATATATGGTAGGATTGTATCCTTATTATTCCTCTTTGGACAGTGGTTGTACACTTGGCGAAGGAGATAGTGGGTCCCACGTTGCCTAAAGGATCAAGCTCCATTCTATAGAGAAATGCATTTGTAACACAAGTTGAAGGAAATTTGAGTGATAATAGAGTTATATTGCATAAAGAATATGAAACATGATTGTCCAATCACATGCTACACCCCACTGCGCACAACTCCTTGTGTCCAAATCCATTTCATATACATTTTAGTCTGAGGGTGGAGAAAGAAATAAACCGCAGAAGCCTCAATGTAGGCACGTCCAACCTTTACATCTTGTGAAGGTGAGTAAGGCTAATGTTCTTGCATGAATTGAGTTTCACAGGTAAACAGGCTCTCTTGCAGAACCTCATTTTGCTGCATATATATCAATAGAGATGGGATAACAATGGTCAGTTTATTCGGTTGTGTGGTGAGGCCTTTCTTGGACCTAGAAACATCACAATACTACTTATGATCACATATTGAGATAACCAGATTGTATGGCAAGATATATAAAATATATATAAATATATTGGGAAAAAAACCCTATAAAAAATATAAATTGCTATACAGTATAAGGTAGTCACCCACCCCATCAAAAGGTTCTACAGACATAAGTTCCCCTTGTAATTTTTCTACTTTACATATCTCATTCCCAATGCTAGCAAAAGGAATTTCCAGCCCCCAAATTGCTGTAATATTCATATATACACAAGCCCCCTTCTTCTACACTCTCCCTCCCACATTAATTTAGAATCCCAGGGTACTTTCTTTTGAAGTTAAGCATAGTTCTTTTCCCTTAAAATACTCTGCCAGGATTTTTTTTTTTTTTTACTGTTTAAAGACGTCAATTAAACCCAGCATTTTCCATTATAGGAGAAAAGACATCCAGGAAACAAGGGATATTTGGGAAATTCACTGAACAGGGGAGTGGAAGAGCTTAAACCCCTTAAGTGCCAACTATTACAGTCAAACTTGTGTAATTGAATTACGGAACAGGTTAACTGTATGGTACCACCAAAACATGAAATACAGGGAGATGCAGCTGCAGATATCGTTCCACCACATGCCCCTCCTGACTTATGCCCAAATGATGATCTGTCTGGTGATAATTGTATCATTGTGTTTCTGCCAATAAATCCAGCCGGAAGTTCTGCTGCCAGAAAAACAGACTCCCATATGATCAGTCAGATCTCTGCAATTTAGTCAAACTGGAAATGGATCCTGTCAATTAGTGATCCGTCTCAGTGATCAGATCAGCCTAAGTAGGGACCGCAGTTGTCATTCCTTAGCCTTTATGTTGAATTTTCTATTCGTCTACATGAGAATTGTTTGAAGACACAGGAGTAAGCATACGGGTGTAGGTGGTCATATCGAGCCCTTCACAGTTCAGTAAGCTGGAAAGAACAGTCAGTATGTATTCAATTAGGGGTCCAATTATTATCCAAGTTCTAGTTATGCCCAGCATTCCTCATTCTATACTACAGGATACTGTGTATGTGTATCAAATAGCTCTGCCCTGTTTCATTCAGCTCAGCATGAGAAGAAATAACCTAGGAATCACATCTATCATTTAGTAGTACTTCAAGATAATTGGCTAATTGGCGTACTGTAAAGAAAACCCAAACATCACAATGAATATTGCTACAAAGTATATATATATATATATATATATATATATATATATATAGATCCAGCAGCAGCCGGCACTCCAATTAGATTAATACAGCTGCTCCGGTGCCAGAACCAAAAATACACAACTGTCCAACAATGAACGGCACTCAGAGTCAAAATGATGCAAAAAATTGTATTCCACGGTCAACGTTTCGGGGGACGGACCCCCGTCGTCTGTTGTGTCCTGACGACGGGGGTCCGTCCCCCGAAACGTTGACCGTGGAATACAATTTTTTGCATCATTTTGACTCTGAGTGCCGTTCATTGTTGGACAGTTATATATATATATATATATAGTGAGCCAACAGTAGATAGCAACGTGGGAGAGCTTCTACCAAAGGAGGCAGGAAAGCTGATCCCTGACTATAATACCCCTGAGTATGTGCTACAATCCTTCCGACCATATCTTAGGGACAACATAGATTATAGACAGAAAATGTAGGCAAGTATGCTTATAACTAAACCCAGAAACAGGAATAAATCTGAGTAATAAATTGTGAAATGAATCAGAATCTAAAAACTTATCCACAGTATGGAAGCTACTATAAATCTTGTAAGTGTAGGTAAGTGGCAATACTTTGTGAGTAGTGAGTGGTACTTCTTTATCATGAACTGATTTTTACTAAACAGTAAAGATTAGTAAAGTTGTAACTAGTAAATTCCTCAGAATTTCCTGTTTAGTAAGATAGGGTTTTCCAGTTTTAAGTTCAAAATGGTAGCGGTGAAAATATTAACACTTCAGGTACAGAACCTCTTAACAGGCCCTTATTCAGAGATGTATGCAAACCCGATGGTGTATGTACTTCTGCCATGATGTGAGATGTCAGAGGCTGCACTGGACATGTGTAGCTCTCGTTCTGTGACGTCGTTCACAGTGCCCTGGACGCTGCAGCTTGTTTGACAGGCTGCAACTGTTTTGGCTGCGTCTTTGGACACAGCTTCATTGGCGTGAATACCCTTGTATGTGCAGATGAAATGATGCTGCGGCCTCAGATGCAGCAGCGGATCAGAGAAGCCAATACGAATTGTCTATTTACACACAAAGCTTTCTGCGGTATTGGCATATTGTCACACAGCTGCTACATACAAAAACGCAATAGCTGTGTGATTCACATACATCACTGAAACAGGCCCTCAGACAATCCATAAGTAATTAATTTTTGCTTCTGATTCACAGGGTCTTCCCTTGTAACCAGAGGTTAATGTGAGCTGGAACAGGACAGAACTGCATTCCTCCGGCTCACCTAACCCAGAATGTCTTCCCGACATGCAGGGAGATGCCGGGCGCCCGCTGAGATTGTGTTACCAATGGGTGCCCAGCTCATTACCTGCAGTGGAAGCTGGAGGCAGGAGCTCAATCCTGAGCTCCAGCTTCCGGCTCTGGTAGTGTGCACTATGGGAGAGACGTCATGACGTCTCTTCCACAGTTCCAAGGAGCGGATGGCAAGGAAGGACTGCAGGAGCAGGGCTTAAGGTGAGTATTGTGTTTGGGTTTTTTGTGTGTAAGCAGTGCTAATAGAGGGGGCATAACTAAAGGGGTCATATCTACTGGGGGCACAATTAAAGGGGGCATATCTACTGGGGGCATAACTAAAGGGTGCATAACTACTGGGGGCAATATACTACATGTGGGCATTACTACTGGGGGCAGAACTAATGAGGGCATTGCATAGGGAGCACTTCATAAGGGGCATCACTTCTGGGGACATAAGGGTCACTACTACTGGGGGCACTGCATAAGGGGCACCAATACTATGGGCTCTACATAAGAGGTACTACCACTACAGTGGGCTTTGTGTACAAGGGAAACTAATGTGTGTCATAACATGAATAAGGGACACTACTATGTGGTGCAATGTGAATAAGATTGTGCTACTGCGCAGCGTAATTTGAATTGGGGATACTATTGAGAGACCACGCCCTTTCTTTTTGAGACCACGCCCCCCTCTCTCTCTCTCTATATATATATATATATATATACACACAGTCGAGTCATATTATTATGATCACTAGCTGACAGCCATAGTAACCGCCATGTGCAGCACGGACAGCAGCTAGATGGGCTGAACTGTCATTTTAGACACACTGTTGCGTGTTGGTTGGCCCTTACTCAGCTTCTTAGCTGACGCTCACCTCTCACATCAATGGCATGTGGTGCTCCACAGTTTCCACGTCAGTTATTGGCAATGGTGCATTTGTCCACTCACGATACACCTTCACCACAGCAGCAAGCAAACAATCCACAAACTGCGCTGTTTCAGAAATACTGCCACCATTGGTCCGAAAGCCGATACTCATCCCTTTTTGCAACTCGGATAAATCGCTCACTTTACCCATGACAACAACGAGTGATATGTGTGCAGACGGCCTATCACATACCTTATATAGCCACCAAGCCAGCGCACGACATGTGATGTACTACATAGGCTACGCACTGCCGACATCAAATGTAGGAGGTGGTTATAATAATGTGAATTGCCCAGCACATTATGAGAAGCACTACTATTGTTCTTGACAGATATGCACTGAGGCACTGTATCTGAAATGGGCCCCTGATGAAGGTCCCTGGACCGAAACAGCTGTTGGGATGATGGATTAAGGATTTGCCTGTTTATGTGCTCCTTTACTGCTTTACCTTTTTATGGCTTGTGGAAGATTCATTAAATGTTGCCAATACGAATCAATGTGCTATAGCTATATAAATAATTTCACATTTTATTAGGAGACATTACGGACAACAAATAATTTTATTCCGGAATTCTTAGCCCATAACCCAAAGCAAACTGCAAAATCCACATGGGAACTGTTTAAATACACACTTTATCAATGTAGCACAGTGGCAAAGATTCCACTGAATACATGTTTACATACATGCTTGCAATACATGCTTTAAACAGTCCCCATTCAACCTGCTGGAATGCAAGTGACATTGTAGAGAAGGATGAGTGATAACTGCAGTGTTCAGATGAGCAAGGGTGGTAGAAATGTACCCACATAAAAGAAATCTAGAACAATTTAAGAGCACACCTGGCTACATGCACTCTAAATGACTCCGGATGACGTCAGGGTTAAAGCAGACAGCCACAGTAGCAGCCTATGGTCTTCATGAGCTGAGGCCACTAATGAGATGGACTCCAGCCCCAATACTGTCCACAATCCTCTCTAATCACAAGAAAACTGTGGATGTGAACTTCATAAATTATATATAGAAATATTGGCAAAAAATATACACCATTAATATTAAACACCACAAATTAATAAAAAAATTCATACAAAACATATGAAAACACTTCCCATTAGCTCCACACAATGAAAATCATCCAATAGAAAGTTATCTCAATACTCAAAGTAGTTTTATATAAATCTAAATATATAATACACACACACACACACACACACACACACACACACACACACACACACACACACACACACACACACACACACACACACAATGCAAGTAGACCTGCACTCCACTTTTAAAATAAAGTACCTGAGTGCCCTCCCACGGACCAGCTAGCCATGCAGACAATACAGAGAGGACGGACGGCACTCCACGGATTTGTAAATAAAGCCAACAGCTTTAACATCAACGTTTCAGGTGCTCCTTTATTGGCACCTCTCATCAGGATGAACAAATAATGAACAAATGTTACCTTAAATTCCTTCTAGTGTACAGATCAGGTCCCTGCTTCCCCCTGCACATCCGAGAGTGGGCGCAATGACTTCACAAGGAGCCTAGCCGCTAACAATAAACATAAGCAAATACAGGCTAATTCTACCACGTTGTTCAATTTAGAGGGGCAAAGTAGCTCTTACCATCTAAAATCCTGCTATATTAGCTTTCTACAATTGTTCTTTAGACATTTTAAAGGAATGCAAATAAGCAATTTACTCCTATAAACAATTTATTATCTCCTGATACAAGTTACAGCTCTAACTGCTACAGTATGGTCACACTTTATGCTTTATAGGAAACTAGTTATGATCAAAATTAGAGCTAATTCATATTAACATGACCACGTATCTAAAAATAGTGTTTTGGAGTATGCTGTTATACTATGTGGTCCACCAAGAAGGAGAGTGTCTTTTTTTTTTTTTTAGTTCACGGTTTGTGTTTTTTTTGCTTTGTTCACCATGGTTACTCAACCTGAGGAAAAGGCTGCAATGCCTTGAAATGTTGTTGTCATTATGTAACTGGAGCACATTTGATATCTTTGTCATGCAATTACAAACTTTTTAGCACAAAGCCCGTGGGTGGAGTGCCTCCTCTACTTTGTTCCTAAAAGCACCTGGCTGCAGGAATTACCATATTTACCAAGAGTGCCGGACGACAGAGCTGCATAATATATATATATATATATATATATATATATATATATATATAGTAGAAAAAACGAGGCGACACTCAGAGACTTTTCACTGCAATCATATAATGGTGCAAATGGTGCAAATAGTCACATCAACGTTTCGGGGACCTGGTCCCCTTCTTCAGGATAACAAGAGTGCAAAACAAGAGTGTTTAAATAAGCATGGAATCACTTACCCCCTGACCCCATTCAATCACCAGCTGCAGCGTGTCGCTCTGGCCGCCCGCTCAGGACTTCCGCCCGGCTCACTGGCGTCTCGGCGGGACCGGAAGTGACGTCGCGAGAGCGAGTCGTGTTACCATGGCAACCGCTCAAGACATACTCACTGCCTGAGCGTCGCCCCCTGACCGCGTCTCTCTTGCTGCCGCCAATGCATCCACAAGTACCGCGAGGTCTGAAGCCCCGTCACGGAAGCCCGCTGCGTTACCATGGTAACGCTGTCAGCTGTAGATAGACATAAAACAAAAACAATAACATAAGTGACAAACTAAGATGACTTTTAAAAGTCAATGTTAAACTGACAAATCAAACTAAAGTGCTGGTGCAAACAATAAATTAAAAACAATTAAAAACATCTGAAGGTGCAAGGGAAAAAATATACATCATGGCCCCTCTTATGTAAAAAGGACCTGCTGATGTGTATTAAATGTCAATCAAAAGTGGCAACAACTGCCTGACAACTCAAACCTGTATTAGTACCCTGTGGCTTAATGCAAGATGGTGAGAGGCACGAGCGCATAGCGCCCAAACTGCATCACTACACCTTTCTCAACATAAACACTATTGGGCCAGACAAAAATCACAAAAAATTAATTAATCCCAAATTTTCATTCAGACCCCCAGGTTTCAGAGTGTTTAACCTATGAATCCACATGGACTCCAGCTGTAATAGCTTGCGGCCCCTATCACCCCCCCGTATCGAATCAGGGACATGATCGATGATACGGTGTTTGAACGTGGCCATTGAGTGTCTAAACGTTACGAAATGTTTCGCCACAGGTTGCTCGCCGCTCCCCGATGCCAAGGCATTCCGGATGGCCAATCTGTGCTGGGCCATTCGAATTTTGAACTGGCATTCCGTTTTGCCAATGTAGTACCGCCCACATGGGCAGATGATGGCATAAATTACGAACTTCATGATGCATGTGAGAGGCCATTTGATTTTGTAATTTTTCCCTGAAAAGGGGTGAGCTATGGTAGTCCCTGGTGACATGTGAGAACATGTTGTGCAGCCGGTACACTTGAAACAGCCATTACGCCTGGTAAGAAAGTGTGTAGGATTCACTCTCAGTTTTGCCATATCAGTTTTAACCAAAATGTCCTTGATGCTTTTTCCTTTTTTATAGCTAGGCATAATGCGTTTGTCGTGTAGCATCTTCAGATCAGGATCTGATGCTACTATGGGCCACAGCTGTCTTAATTGGTGTTGCGTCTCCCTACTTGTCACATCATACTCACACACCCAAGGAATGATTTTAGACATATCTTTGGTGGCCCATCTAGGAGTGGCACTGCAGTGTCAGACAGGATGGCACTTCAAAAAATAGTCCCCAAACAGCACATGATGCAAAGAAAAAAGAGGTGCACCAAGGTCGCTTGATGGCTAAGCTAAGCGACCCAAGTGGCCGACACAAACACCTGGCCCATCTAGGAGTGGCACTGCACTGTCAGACAGGATGGCTGCTTTAAAAAATAGTCCCCAAACAGCACATGATGCAAAGAAAAAAAGAGGTGCACCAAGGTCGCTGGATGGCTAAGCTAAGCGACCCAAGTGGCCGACACAAACACCTGGCCCATCTAGGAGTGGCACTGCAGTGTCAGACAGGATAGCAGATTTAAAAAATAGTCCCCAAACAGCACATGATGCAAAGAAAAAAAGAGGTGCAATGAGGTAGCTGTGTGACTAAGCTAAGCGACCCAAGTGGCCGACACAAACACCTGGCCCATCTAGGAGTGGCACTGCAGTGTCAGACAGGATGGCAGATTTAAAAAATAGTCCCCAAACAGCACATGATGCAAAGAAAAAAAGAGGTGCAATGAGGTAGCTGTGTGACTAAGCTAAGCGACCCAAGTGGCCGACACAAACACCTGGCCCATCTAGGAGTGGCACTGCAGTGTCAGACAGGATGGCACTTCAAAAAATAGTCCCCAAACAGCACATGATGCAAAGAAAAAAAGAGGTGCAATGAGGTAGCTGTGTGGCTAAGCTAAGCGACCCAAGTGGCCGACACAAACACCTGGCCCATCTAGGAGTGGCACTGCAGTGTCAGACAGGATGGCACTTCAAAAAAATAGTCCCCAAACAGCACATGATGCAAAGAAAAAAAGAGGTGCAATGAGTTAGCTGTGTGACTAAGTTAAGCGACCCAAGTGGCCGACACAAACACCTGGCCCATCTAGGAGTGGCACTGCAGTGTCAGACAGGATGGCACTTCAAAAAATAGTCCCCAAACAGCACATGATGCAAAGAAAAAAAGAGGTGCACCAAGGTCGCTGGATGGCTAAGTTAAGCGACCCAAGTGGCCGACACAAACACCTGGCCCATCTAGGAGTGGCACTGCAGTGTTAGACAGGATGGCACTTCAAAAAATAGTCCCCAAACAGCACACGATGCAAAGAAAAAAAGAGGTGCAATGAGGTAGCTGTGTGGCTAAGCTAAGCGACCCAAGTGGCCGACACAAACACCTGGCCCATCTAGGAGTGGCACTGCAGTTTTCTAACGAGAGGATGAGTGCTTCCATCCTCATGTGAATCTGAACCACTAGCCATGAACATAGGCCAGGGCCTCAGCCTCAGCCGTTCCTTGCCACTCCGTGTCGTAAATGGCATATTGGCAAGTTTACGCTTCTCATCAGACGCTTTTAATTTTGATTTTTGGGTCATTTTACTGAACTTTTGTTTTTTGGATTTTACATGCTCTCTACTATGACATTGGGCATCGGCCTTGGCAGACGACGTTGATGGCATTTCAACGTCTCGACCATGACTAGTGGCAGCAGCTTCAGCACGAGGTGGAAGTGGATCTTGATCTTTCCCTATTTTACCCTCCACAATTTTGTTCTCCATTTTTTTTTTTTTTAATTCTGTATTTATACGTGGTCAGGTACATAAAGAAGGCATTCTAGAAATACATGGGACAGATGGCCAACATAGCCAGTGTCCAAAATAGACCACAATTTTTCAAATGAGTAACAGGGTTAATTGGTGTGGGAAAAACAATCAAGTTCAAACATGGGGATCAGGGGGGGGGGAGGGGAGGAGAAGAGAAACAGGGGGGGGGGGAATGACCACATTTGTATCCATACATAATATAAGTCTTAAGAACAGCAAGATCATAATAGGGGGGGGGGAGGAAACGGAGAAGAGACGAAGACAGAGAGGGTAGTAGGAGGAAGAGATAATTGAGAAAGATAAGAGATGAGATGAGGAGGAATGTCAGAGGGAGAAGGAAGTGGGTGCCCATGGGTCTACGGGAGGGGCGGGAGCAGGTGGAGGGAACCGGTCAACCACGTTCAGCGGCGAGCCAGGGAGCCCAGACCTGCTCGAAGACGTGGCCCCGGTCGTGGAGGTAATAGGTTATCTTTTCCATTGAGGCGATGTGCCAGATTTTAGCTTTGAGGGATAGTAGGGAGGGTGGTAAGGGGTTATTCCAGTTGAGGGCGATCAGTGATTTAGCTGCGGCCAGAATGTGTGAGGTCAGCTTTTGGGAGAATTTGTTGAGGAGTGGGGGGGGATAACACAGTAAGGAGACCCAAGGGTCCTTCATTACAGGGGATTCTAGAAGTGAGTTGAGGAGGGAGTGAACCAGATCCCAGAAGGGGACGATAACCGGGCAGGTCCACCATATGTGGAGCATAGTACCTCTATCCCCACAGTTCCTCCAGCAGGCTGGAGAGGAGGACGGGAAAAATTTGTTAAGACGGTCGGGGGTATAGTACCAGCGGTAATAAACTTTGTAGGCCGTTTCCTTAAAGGCAGTGGCAATAGAGCTTTTAGCAATCCCTAGTCTCATGTCCTCCCAATCCTGAGTTTCAGGTGGAGGCCCGAGGTCCCGTTCCCATGCAAGTTCATGGGGCCGGGATAGGGGCAGGGAAAATTTCAGTAGGAGAGAGTAAAGTTGGGAGATTATGCCTTTGGAGGAGTGGGAGTTGACACATAGGGATTCAAAGGGAGTAAGGGCACGGAGTAAGGCGGTGGAAGGGAGGGAGGTTAAAAAGTGGCGTGTTTGTAAGAATTGAAAGGGATTGAGTGGTTGTGAGGGGGTTTTCTGCTGGAGGTCCTGGAGGGACAGCCATTGGCCTCGATCGGCAAAGTCAATTGGGAATTTAAGGCCCAGAGTTATCCACGTCCGGGATCTCGTAGCTGAGAGTCCGGAGGGAAACATGGGGTTCTGCCAGATGGGGGTCAAGGGTGAGGGTGTAGTAGTGAGACCCCACTTCAGAGAGAGGGTGTCCCAGGTTTTGAGGTTGAATTTGATGGTGGAAAGAAGTTTAGAGGTTGGGGGTCGAGAGGCGGAGGGAAGTCCCCATAGGGGGGTCAGATCTGGGATGCCAATGAAGGCTGCTTCGATGTCCAGCCAGGAAACCGATCCTGGAGGAGCGTAGGAAGTGACAATGTGGGATAAGTGGGAGGCGAGGTAGTATAATTTGACATCGGGAAGGCCTCTGGCTCCCATGGAGGTTGCTCTTTTCAGGGTGTTGGCAGCAATGCGGGGAGGTCTGTGGTTCCAAATAAAGCGTATAAGGGCTCGTTGGATATTGCGGAGAAAGGGGGCCGGGACCGCCACAGGGAGAGTCTGGAAAAGGTAGAGCCATTTGGGGATTATGGTCATTTTAACTGCTATGATCCTGCCCGGCCACGAGATGAAGAGACTGTTCCAAGAGGTCAAGTCGGCTAGTGTGTTGGTAAGAAGGGGTGGGAAGTTTTCCCGGAAGAGGGAGTCGTAACGCGGGGTTAGGTATATCCCTAGGTATTTTATCTTTGTGGGCTGCCATTTAAATTTAAAATTGGTGCGAAGGGACTCAGCCTGGTGTTGGGGGATATGTAGCATCATGGCCTCAGATTTGGAGTAGTTGATCTTATAGCCTGAGATAAGGCTATAGGCTTGTAGAACCGAGAATAGGTTTGGGAGTGAAATAAGGGGCTGGGTCAGGGAGAGTAGGATGTCATCTGCGAAGAGGGAGATTTTGGGATCTGTGGGGCCTACCTGTATTCCGTGTATATCCGGATGTGCTCTAATTTGAGAGGCAAGGGGTTCTATAATGAGGGCAAATATTAGGGGGGAGAGGGGGCAGCCCTGACGTGTGCCATTGGAAATGCTAAGTGGGGCAGATGGGGTACCATTGATAAGGACGGTGGCAGAGGGGGTGGAGTATAATGCTAGGATGCTAGTGAGGAAGCCACCGGACAGGCCATAGGCCTCCAAGGCGGGTCTCAGGAAGTCCCAGGAGATCCGGTCAAATGCTTTTTCGGCATCTAAGGAAAGCATGATAGTGGGGGATCTCCTGGAATTCGAGATATGTATAAGGTCAATGGCACGTCTGGTGTTGTCTCTTGCCTGGCGGCCCGGGATAAAGCCTACTTGGTCGTAGTGAACAAGGGAAGGGAGGTATGGGTTAAGACGGTTGGCCAGGATCTTAGCGAAGATTTTCAGGTCTAGGTTCAGGAGAGATATGGGGCGATAGCTTGCGCAGTTAAGGGGGTCCTTGCCTTCTTTGGGGTTCACCACAATTCTAGCCTCTAGCATCTCAGGGGGGAAAGGGTCGCCTTGGACAATCCCATTGAAGAGAGAGTGTAGGTGGGGGGAGAGAAGGGCAGAGAATTTCTTGTAGTAGAGAGCGGTGAACCCATCCGGGCCCGGAGATTTGCCGATTTTTTGCATGAGTATAGTCTGGGTGATTTCTTCCACCGTAATCTCACCGTTAAGAAGGTCCAAGGCGTCCGGGGGTAGTCTGGGTAGTTTAGAAGCAGAGAGAAAGTGGGAGATAAGGTCGGATCGGGGTCAGGGGGAAGAGCCCGGTGGGGGGTGGGGGCGGAAGGTTGTATAGGTCGGTGTAGTAGGATTGGAAGGCAGCTCTAATGGCTGTGGGATCCTGAATAAGTTGGTTGAGAGAATTTCTGATAGTGACAATGTTGGTTTTGGCTCTTGTGGAGCGGAGTCGAGCCGCCAGGATCTTCAGAATCAGAATCAGAATCAGAATCAGCTTTATTGGCCAGGTGTACTCACGTACACTAGGAATTCTTTGTGGTACAATGCATCGCCAAGCAGCAACATGAAGGGGGAATACATAGCATACGAAGGGGGAAGAACATAGCATACATTACACACATTACACGTATGAGTTGATAATGCACATTGCAACTGTACAATAGACTCAACATATTAGACATATTATACATGTAGGACTAAACACAAAGGCTGCTTGGCAGAGCAGCACCGAGGCAGCCATCCGCGGCGCCAACTAGAACTCAAACAATGCACATAATACAGAAGATTTAAGTATTACATCAAAAGATAAACCACACAGACAATAAAGACAGAAAGCATAATGCAGGGTTGGTGTAAGCATTTTGGGTAATAACCTCCAGGGGTTGTGTATTCCACCCTCACAAGGTACCAGGTGCGGCAGCCATCTTAGGCGCTCTGCGTAGGATTACCCAGGGTGGAATAGTCCACCCCTAGAAGAGAACACAAAACGGGGAGATTGCAGAGTCCTTAGGTTCAGAGTAGGGTTCCAGTAAAACCATCAGGTCCATGTATTTTTCATCCCATCCACAAGTTTACCAGATAAGGCAGCCATGTTGGACGCACTACGAAGGTTACACAGTGGGAGATGAGCCATACAAGGGCCAAATGCATTCACGAGAAAACTGACACGAGTGTAGGAGTATGCTATACCCTGCATGGAAAGATCCAAATGAAGCACACCCTGCCCATGGAGGAACCATCCGAGGCAGCCATGTGAGGCGCACTGTGTAGGTTACTGCTGGCAGGGTGTGCAACCAATGGAGGTACACATTACAGGAATAGCACACAGTGGGGGGAAAGTACCCTGTAAGAAGAAAGAAAAGAAAGACACATTTGCAGGAAAACATTAATTTGTGAAAATGATAAATGTCCTGGTCTCATGAGAGCAGTGCGGGTGTGTGTGAGAGTGTGGGGAGCAGTGCGGGTGGGTAAGAATGTGGAGTGCACACTAATGTCCAATGGAACTGACCCAGCAAAATCTGGTCCTGATGCGCACGCCCCTCAGTTCCCTGCTCAGCTTGAGGGGTAGTCTTGGGGGCAGTCATGATGTTCTTGGACAGAGAAGTAGTAGGCATTGGTCCTGGTGTTCTCAAGGCAGAGGTGAGGAGAGGCCACATGATGGTCCCGAGTTGCAGTGTTTGGGGAAATTGTATTATTCGAGATTTTAGCGTAGTCCAAATCCAGTTCAAACTCCGGTTCTAACTCCATTCTTAAATCATATTCTTAACAATTGCATTCTTCACAATTGCAAGCAGGCCAAGTCCTGACTGCAGGCCTTGATAATATTGCTCTTAAATGCTCCAACTATATCAGCTGGCAAAGGGGGAGGTATGCAATCAGAAGTTCAGCTAATTAACAGAGGTTATTTTGCATTGAAGAAGGATCACAGACATTTGCAGACAAACTTCCTTGGGGTGTGAAAAGTGTAGCCTTGTCACCCTTCTCATAAAAGGACTGGCGAAGCCACTTAAGACGCTTGGCCACCCGTGTAGTAAGAAGAAGATCGAGTTCCGCTTTAATGGTGCGAAGTTCGGACAAGACCGCCTGGTCGGAGGACGCCTTGTGTTGGGTCTCAAGTGCATGGAGTTTAATGGAGAGCCTGTTGTATTGGGAAAGGGATTGCTTTTTAGCTTTTGAGGCTAGGCTGATGAGGTGTCCTCGAAGGACGGCCTTGTGCGCCAGCCAGAGGGTGGGTCTAGAAATATCGGGGGAGTCATTTAAGGTGAAATAATCAGAGATTTTGTCTTGGAGATGGGACTTTGTCTCAGGGTTGTGTAGGAGGGAGTCGTTGAGGCGCCATGTCATAGGGCGAGGACGGGAAGCCAAACCTGCCAGGTCGCAGGAGATGGGGGCGTGGTCGGACCAGATTAGTGGGTGGATATGGGCATCACGGAGGTTCAAAGCAAGATCATGACTGAGCAGGACCATATCAATGCGGGAGTAGGAGTTATGAGGGGCAGAGTAGAAGGTATAGTCGCGGGCAGAGGGGTCTTTTATCCTCCAGGAGTCGTAGAGGAGTTGGGATCGCATGAGTCGGAGGAGGGATCTAGAGCGGAGGGAGTCCGACGGGGAAGGAGTAGGGGAAGAGGTAGAGCGATCTAGCTGTGGGTTGAGAACGGAGTTGAAGTCACCTGCAAGTATAAGGTCGCCCTGTCGGACTCAAGTGAGGAGATTATCTAGCCTTGTAAAAAACCGTTCCTGTCGCTGATTAGGGGCGTAAACGTTAACCAGGGTGCATAGATTATTGTTGAGTTTTCCCACTAGGACAAGGAATCGGCCGTCTTTGTCAGCATGAGAGTCTAGGAGTTCAAAAGACAGGTGGCGGGCAACTAAGATCGCTACTCCACGTTTTTTGGCTAGGTGATCGCAGGCATGAAAGGAGAC